>NC_133619.1:189114756-189427970 GCF_048593235.1 Sminthopsis crassicaudata
AATATTTAGTTTCCAATTATTTTTGGTCTATTTCCCCTTGCTTTTTATTGAATATAATTTTCATTGCATTATGATCTGAAAAGGATGCATTTACTCTTAGTGCCTTACTGCATTTGTATATGAGGTTTTAATGTACTAATATATTGTCAATTTTTGTATAGGTTCCATGAACTGCTGAGAAGAAAGTGTACTCCTTTATGTCTCCATTTAGTTTTCTCCAAAGATTTATCACATCTAATTTTTCTAATATTCTATTTACCTCTTTGACTTCTTTCTTATTTATTTTGTGGTTTGATTTATTTAATTCTGAGAGTGTAAGTTTGAGATCTCCCACTATTATAGTTTTACTGTCTATTTCTTCTTGCTGCTCTGTTAATTTCATTTTAAAATATTTAGATACTCTGCCAATTGGTGCATATATTGATATTGATATTGAGTCATTATCCAATCGATCTTTAGCAAGATATAGTGCCCTTCCTTATCTCTTTTAATTAGATCATTTTTTTTTTTGCTTTTGTTTGGTCTGAGATAAGGATAAATGCTTTTTTTTACTTCACCTGAAGCACAGTATATTCTGCTCCAACCTTTCACCTTTACTCTGCATGTATCACCCTACTTCAAGTGTGTTTCCTGTAAACAACAGATTGTAGGATTCTGACTTTTTATGTAATCTGCTAACCACTTCTGCTTTATGGCAGAGTTTACCCCATTCACATTTATGGTTAAAATTACTAATTCTGTATTATTTGCCCTCTTGTTAACCCCTGCTTATGCTCTTCTCCTTTTCTTCTCCCTTACCTTGCTCCCCAGTATTAAAATTGTGAGCACCACTTGCTTCTCACAGCCCTCCCTTTTTAATATCCCTTCCCCTAGCTTTGAGTTTCTTTCTCTTTCTTATCCCTTTTCCTCACAATTTCTGTATTCCCTTCCACTTAGCTCACTCCTTCACTTTTCATTCCCCCCCCCATTTTCAATGAGGTGGGAGAAGTTTCACCATAAATCAAATGTCTAATATTTTTCTCTTTAAGCCAATTCTGATGAGAGTAAGATACACACTATGTTCATCCCCTCTCTTCTTTCTCTCAGATATAATAGTTTTCCTTTGCCTCTTCATGAGATGTAGTATCCCCACTTTCCCTTTTTCTGGTACAATTTTCTTTCCACCTCTAGTTTCTAGAACCAATTATATATGTGTTCTTTATATAGCTTTATAACAGAAATAATTCCCAAGATTTCTTTTTACCTTTTTATGTTTCTCTTCAGTCCTATATTTTTTAGTTCCTTTTTTTCCCATAAGAAATAGATGAAATTCACCTATATCCTCAAATGTTCATCTTCTTCCCTGGGGAAAAAAATGCTGATTTTGGCTGGGTAAGTTATTCTTGGCTGCATACTAAGTTCCTTAGCCTTTAGGAATATCAGATTCCAGGCCCTTTGATCTTTTAATATGGATGCTGCTAGATAATGAGTAATCCTTAATGTGGCTCCTCTATATTTGAATTGATTTTTTCTAGCAGCTTGTACTATTATTTTTTTTTCCTTTAGTCTGATAGTTCTTGAATTTAGCCACAATATTTCTTGGAGTTTTTATTTTAGGGTCCCTTTAAGTAAGTGATCAATGAATTCCTTTAATGTCTATTTTACCCTCTGTTTCTATAACATCTGGGTAGTTCTCTTTGACAATTTCCTGGAAAATAATGTCTTGGAAAAAATTTTTTTCATCATTTTTTTCAGGAAGTCCAATAATTCTCAGATTCTCTCTCCTAGATCTATTTTCCAGGTCTATCGTTTTCCCAAGAAGGTATTTTATAATTTTTCCCCTTGTTTCATTTTTTTTTTGGTTTTGCTTGTCCCCTTGAGTGTCATTGTCCCCTTGAGTCATTCAATTTCATTTGTAGAATCCTTATTTTCAATGAATTCTTTTCTTCACTCACTTTTTTATATCTTTTTCTTTTATGTATGTATGTATGTATGTATGTATGTATGTATTTACTTTATTTATTTATTTATTACAAAAAAAAAATTATGCATAGGTACTTTTTCAGCTTTGACAGTTGCAAAACCTTTTGTTCCAACTTTTCCCCTCCTCCCCCCCAACCCTTACCCCAGATGGCAGGTTGACCAATATGTGCTCTGGAATTTAGCCACAATATTTCTTAGAGTTTTTATTTTAGGGTTTTTTTCAGAAGGTGTAAGATGAATTCTTTCAATGCCTATTTTACCTTCTTGTTCTATTACATCTGGGCAGTTCTCTTTGATGATTTCATGTGAAATAGTATCTATTCTCTGTTTTTCATCATAATTTTTGGGAAGTCCAATAATCCTCAGATTATCTTTCCTAGATCGGTTTAATTGGTCTGTTGTTTCTCCAAGTAGATATTTAATGTTTCTTTCTAATTTTTCATTTTTTTTGTTTTTGGTATACTGATTGAGACTGGTGTCTCAATGAATCATTCATTTCTATTTGTTCAGTTCTGATTTTCAATGAGTTATTTTCTTCATTAACTTTTTTTACTTCTTTTAGTATATGTCCAATTGAGTTTTTAAGTGAGTTGTTTTGGTCTTTGAATTTTTTTTTCCATTTCCCATTTTTTTTTTAGTGAGTTATTTTCTTTTTTCAATTCACAAATCCTATTTTCCTGGGAATTCTTTATCTTTTCCATTTCACAAATCTTACTTTCCTGAAAGTTCTTTACTTTTTCCAACTCACAAATTCTGTTTCCCTGCACTGCCTGGGAGTTTTTTACCTTTTCCAATTCACATTTCAGGAAGTTGTTACTCTCTTGCATAGCTTCCCTTTCCTTTCCCCATTTTTTTTCTGTCTCTCTTTTAAGGTTTTTAATAGTCTCTTCTAGGAGAGCCTTTTGTGTTGCGGACCAAGAATTATCTGGAGACTGTCTGCTATTAGTCTCCTCAGGGTTGAAAACCTGCTCTCTTTCTGTATAGAAGCAAATGTTTGGCCTGCCATCTGGCTACAAAGAGTGGCCAGGTACAGGAGTGCTCTGGGAAACAGTTCCCCCTTGGAAGTGACTCAGATCTGCAAATCTGCTGATTTGCGGAAGTGTCATGAGAAGAACCCTGCTATACAGATTTATGGCTGCTCTGAGGCAAGAGGCTGAGCAATGAAAGTGTCACTATCCCAAGTAAAAGCCTGCTGTGGGGCTGTGGGTATTAGCAGTTGCCCAGTGAATAGTCCAGCAAGGAAGTGGTTCTGCCCAGGGAAGCATAGTCATGCTGTGGAAGTTCTGTTACCTTAGGCTGAGCCCCCCCACTGTGCAGATTAGAGGCTGCCCCACGCTGTGCTACACTGCCATGCAGATTTGCAACTGCCCTGGCCATGCTGCAGAATGTAGCTGCACAATTGTCCTGGTCTGTACTGAGTCACTTCCAGTTTTGGGTAGGTATAGCCAAATCCTGTTAGGTTCTGGCGTATTCTGTACCTCTGGCTCTAATCTCTCTTCTGGTCCACTGCTTTGCAATCAAGGCTGAGCAGTGAGCCTATGGCAGAATCATCTCCACTAAAAGTCTTCTGAAACAGAGGACACACAAGCATACTATGGTCTTCTATAGATGCCTATAAATGTTTATGTGTATATATGTATATGATTATAGATACCTATATATATCCATATGCATGTGTATATATGTGCATATGTAGATATATATGTATATGATTATATGTAAAGGTGTATGTAGTATGTGTATATATATGTGTGTGTCTGAATATATATATGCATACATATACATGTATATAAAATATATACATATATGGATGGATGGATGGATGGATATCCACACTTAATTTTAACTTTCTTATTGGATCAAGGGTTTGGATAGAAGAAAGGGATAAAAAGATAAAATTAAAAATGTACAACAGAGAACAAAAGAAAACCTATAAGAAAACAAAGATAACTCTAAACACAATGTTTTTATTATATAAACATTATTGAAATGCAAATTTATTGTTTTATGTTTTAAATACTCTTGGGTTCTAGTGTATACATGGTATTTTTTTCTTTCTTTTTCAATTTTGTATTTGTTTTAAACACATCAATTAATTTTTAAAAGACTCAGAGAATTGAAGTTATTCAAGGTCACGTATGTAGAAAGTCTTGGATCTTGGATATATACTTAATTCCTCAAGCCTTAGGTACCATGTTCTTTCCACAGCACCATTTTGCCTCTCAAAGGAATAGAGGTAAAAAGAGATTACATTATCAAACTTGGTAAAATAATTGGTTTGCTTTAGTTATCTATACTTAGTGGTGGGTAAAAGATACCATTGGGACATGCAAATGAGAAAACAAAGAAAGAAGCACCAATAAAATTTTTGTTTAAAAAGATTTAAATTAAAAATATAACATTGAATTTTGCTGGTTTTATGATAGTGTTTTAATCATAGTGATTTAAGTAGCTTTATTTTTTTGCTTCCTTCTATAAATCATCATTTTGCATTTTTTACTCCTTTCCTGTCCCCCCAGAAAATTTAATTCACAAAAGAGTGATGGTTCCTGATATGAAAGTTTTTTTTTTCTGTCACTTAATTTACTTCATAATAGGTGGATTGTATTTAGATGAATTTGGAGAACATTTCCTTCTTATGTAAAATCATTTAGATAAATATATTATATATATCTCTCTTCTCTAAACTAAGCAATGATTCCAATAATTTATAATTTTGTTCATTAAAATCAGATATTTCTGAACTAAGGCATTCATTCTATATCATCTTTTTACTGAAATGGAAAAGAAAAAAAATTCTCCACATTTGGTTATAGATGAAAATTCATCTCTGACATGGATCATTTCCTAATCTCTCTCAAGTAACTTATACTGTTATTTTGCATTTGAAGGTTCATTAGACATTATTTCCTTGTAATGATTTAGCAATCCATCAGGTCATTCTTTTATGCAAATGGGATGCAACTACTCTTTGAATTCCAATTATCACTACTGAAAGTCTTTTATCATTCCTACATCTTAAGACAAAATAACAGAAATTCTTTGAAGCAGTGTACTTTAACTTACAGAATTAAAAAAATATATATATCTGTCTAATGTGCTTGTTCTTTATAATTCAGAAAATAAAATACAGTTTTATGAAATGCATATTGTCTCTTTTTTTTCTTCCCACTTGAATGAAATCTATCATTAACTCTTATAGTATCCTGGAAAGGATATTCTGGGAAATCACAGGGATGATAAAGAGAGTAGAAGGAGAGGTAAGTGACATGCACTTTTCAAAAGCAGTAATAGTCCTGATTAATTACTCTTCCTAAATCAAGAAGTGAAAAATAGGGAGGAAGAAAAAGTTGATTTGTAGTAGAAGGTAAATGGTAACAATATAATTATGTTGAAATATATCTAGAGTGAGCTAAATATAGTAGACTCTCGACAATTAGGATAATACATGTCTAGGAAGCAAGAAAAAAAAAAAAAAAAAAAAAAAAAAAGACGAGTGCCTTAGTTCCTCCAAGGTATGGCCCATGGAGTTCTTGTTCAGTTGGTGTTTGCATAGCAATGTATATGGGTAAAATGTTTATGTGTATATATGTATATGATTATAGATACCTATATATATCCATATGCATGTGTATATATGTGCATATGTAGATATATATATGTATATGATTATATGTAAAGGTGTATGTAGTATGTGTATGTGTAACATTTGCATAGCAATGTATATGGGTAAAAAAAACATAACTGATGTCATATTAAAACATTGAGATAGAAATATTAAGAGCATATTTTAAATGAAAATCACTTCAAATAAATTTCACACATGCTCTCACACATAATGGGAGGACTAACCCATAAGAGTACCTTAAATCATACATAAAATACATAGCCTAAGTTTAATGAATGCTTTCAGGCTGGAAAAGTATCTTTATATAAAACACTTACAACTGAAGATTCAAATAAGAGCATTAGGCATAACAACTACAACAATAATAGCTTACATTTATATAGTGCTTACAAATGTGCCAGACACTGTGCTAAGTACTTTATAATTTTGCCATTTGATCACCACAGCAATCCCTGGAGAGTAGTGCCATTTTATAAATGAGCAAAATGAAGCAAACAGATTGAATGACTAGCTCAAGGTCACACAGCTTAGTAACTATCTGAAACCAGATATGAATTTGTGTTCCTTGTTTCCTCTCTATTGCACCAATTGGCTGTAAGGATTAAGTCCTCTTTGGCCACTTACTTCCATACTCAGAAAAGAAAGAAAATTTCTTCCCCCCCCCTTTTTTTTTATTTAGAATTTTTTTTCCACAGTATATATGCATGAGTAATTTTTTAAAAATAATATTATCCCTTGTATTCATTTTTCCAAATTATCCCCCCCTCTCTCCACTCCCTCCCCCCGATGACAGGCAATCCCATACATTTTACATGTGTTACAATATAACCTAGATACAATATATGTGTGTAAATACCATTTCCTTGTTGCACATTAAGTATTAGATTCCAAAGGTAGAAGTAACCTGGGCAGACAGACAGTAGTGCTAACAATTTACATTCACTTCCCAGTGTTCCTTCTCTAGGTGTAGTTATTTCTGTCCATCATTGATCAACTGGAAGTGAGTTGGATCTTCTTTATGTTGAAGATATCCACTTCCATCAGAATACCTCTTCATACAGCATTGAAGTGTATAGCAATCTTCTGGTTCTATTCATTTCACTCAGCATCAGTTGATGTAAGTCTCTCCAAGCCTCTCTGTATTTCTCCTGCTGGTCATTTCTTACAGAGCAATAATATTCCATAACCTTCATATACCATAATTTACCTAACCATTCTCCAATTGATGGGCATCCATTCAACTTCCAGTTTCTAGCTACAACAAAAAGAGCTGCCACAAACATTTTGGCACATACAGGTCCCTTTCCGCTCTTTAGTATTTCTTTGGGATATAAGCCCAATAGCAGCAATGCTGGGTCAAGGGTATGCACAGTTTGATAACTTTTTGGGCATAGTTCCAAATTGCTCTCCAGAATGGCTGGATTCTTTCATAACTCCACCAACAATGTATCAGTGTCCCAGTTTTCCCACATCCCTTCCAACATTCATCATTATTTGTTCCTGTCATCTTAGCAAATCTGACAGGTGTGTAGTGGTATCTCAGAGTTGTCTTAATTTCCATTTCTCTGATCAATAGTGATTTGGAACACTCTTTCATATGAGTGGATATAGTTTCAATTTCATCATCTGAGAATTGTCTATTCATATCCTTTGACCATTTATCAATTGGAGAATGGCTTGATTTCTTATAAATTAGGGTCAGTTCTCTATATATTTTGGAAATGAGACCTTTGTCAGAACCTTTAACTTTAAAAATATTTTCCCAATTTGTTACTTCCCTTCTAATCTTGTTTGCATTAGTATTGTTTGTACAGAAACTTTTTAGTTTGATGTAATCAAAATCTTCTATTTTGTGATCAATAATGATCTCTAGTTCTCCTCTGGTCATAAATTCCTTCCTCTTCCACAGGTCTGAGAGGCAGACTATTTTCTGTTTCTCTAATCTATTTATTATCTCATTGAAAGAAAATTTCTTAAGGATCTTAAAGATTCATAAATTTGTCTTACTAATAATGAGAAAATATTTGCTAAATGCTAAGTGATTACTAAGGCCCCAGAGACCCAAAGATAAAAAGAAAGCAGTTCTTATCCATAAAAGCTTACATTCTCATACAGTCCTCTCTAACCAGCTTTCCCATATTTTTACCTGCTTCCAAGAAAGAATCTCATAAATACATTTGCATTAAAGTATCATAACTATTTGCAATGCATTTTGTTTCCAAAAGCATATTAATTTTTACAGAGGTCAAAGTACTAAACTTTAATTGAAAGTAAAGCATCTGCAATTATGGAATTTCAAGTAGGTTGGTTGTTGTGCTTCATGCTCAAAGAGAACCAGAATGAATCACTTCATCAAGGTCAATGTACATTAGGTCCAACCATGGCTAATCAGATCAATATAACCTCAGTAGTCTCTACCACAAGTTGGGCACAAATAATCCATATTAGCATTTGGGATGGAGATATTTATAGATTTGCATATCTTATGTTGCTTTTGAACTATTGAAATTTGTAAAGGGCTAAAACTTTTGAGTTGATGCACTGAGGTCGGATTTAATTGTAGCCAAAATTAAACCAATTAATGTTAAGCATAAAGGCACTTAAGGCTAATTACCCATTGTATAACACTCTATTAGCATATGCTTGGAAAATGGACCTTCCCACTATTCTGTGCTGGTTCAATCATTTGGTGTATACAGAGAATTATAGGAGGGACTAGGGGGTGGAGTAAGACTAGCCAGGGTCACTTTTTGGGTGATAGATGAAGAGGAGAAGTTGTGGAGATCCTGCATCTATCCAATTCACTTCTACCTCTAAAGACCAAGAATAAAGATCAAGGACTTTTGCTTATCCTGACTCCAGCTGATTATAAGGTATCCAGGGTGCTAACGCTGTCTTCACAGAAATTTTGATTAGCTCATTCATAGCATTTTCTTTGCAATGTGCATGCCATGCTGAGCAGTACTGTGCTATTGTCTTCCACATCTCACAATCAATTCCAAAATTCTTCATGGAGACCTTGAGAGTGTCTTTGTATTGCTTTATTATGATTTCTATGTGAACTTTTGACTCATATAAGTTTTGTCTAAAGTAATCTTTTAGGCAAACAAATGTTTTGGAATATTGGAACATTGGAATAATGTGCCTAGATCATTGAAGTTACACTCTCTGCAGTACAGTTTGAATGAAGGATCTCAGTGTCCTATATCTTATTTTGCTTGGTGATCTTCAGAATCATACTGAGCCAATTAAAATGGAAACAATTAATTTTCCTGGCATGGTGCTAGTATATTGTTCAGATTTTATAGGGATATAACAATGAGGTCAGCACAACAGCTCTGTAGACATCACTTTTCATTGGAGTCTCCCAAACACTGGGCTAGCTCTGTCAATGAATGCATCAAGCTCATCATCTATATGTACATCCCTAGAAAATGCACTGTCAAGGTAAGTAAACTTATTCACAGTATTCATAATTTCTTCATTTGCTGTAACTGATGATTCCAAATATGGATGATGTGGTGCTAACTGACAGAAAACTTCTGTTTTCTTAGTGTTAATTATCAGGCCAAAATCAGCACAAGCAGAAGAAAACTGTTCCAAGTTGCTTCTCACTCTCAGAAATTACATTCCGTGCCCAATTACCTGTGAACTTGTATCAACTGTTCATGCACTTTATTCTTGACTTGTAGCCTTTTAAAATTAGGTGGAGCAGTGGATAGAGCACCAGCCATGAAATCAGGAGGACTTGAGTTCAAACCTGGCCTCAGACACTTAACATTTCCTGTCTGTGTGACCTTGGGCAAGTCAATTAACCCTAGTTGTCTCAGCAAAATAATAATGATAACAATAATTTATCAGCTGACCCTGATGCCATTTTCATCTTCATTGAAGGTATCTGATGACATCACTGAAAAAAAATCATGCCTGCTTCACATCATTAGTGATTGAGAAAGGGTGTCAACATTGTCCATAATCAAAATCTTTGAAAACACGATGGCATGAAAGTGGCATATAATACAAATTTCTTTCAGCAGCTTATTGCCATGATCTCTCATAAACTCTCATGACTGTCAAAGGCCTTGATTAGATTGAAAAACATTGTGTACAGAATTTCTCCTAGGATTGTTAGACAGCAAAAGCTATATCAACCATTCCTCAACTCTTCTTGAAGCTACACAGAGTCTTAAGTAGATAGGCATCTTCCAGGTAAAAGATTAACTTATTAAAGACGACTCTGGCAAGAATCTTGCTTGCTTACAGTGACTAAGAAAGAAAACCCCTAGTGATCATTACAAGACAGCCTCTTTTCTTTCTTTTTAGAGAGGTGGACAATGGAAGTATCTTTAAACTCCTGGGAGATAACATCCTCTTGTCATAAAACCCAGAAAATTTTAATCAGCTTTTGTATGAGCAATGGGACCACTGTCTTATAGATCGTAGCTGGAATAGAATCAGTATCAGCTACTTTGACAGACAAGAGAAGTCTAATGGTGTCCAAAATCATTTCTTCAGTTAGAAGTTCAACTAGAGAAGAATTGATTTCAAACTGAAACATATAGTCAGTACTTCAGCAGTCTGTTGAGAATACTGTGGAACTATTTGGCTCCTCTCTCCAGTATTATATCCTTATCATTAATCAATATGTCTCCATCAGCACTGAGTAGTTGTGATATACCACAGCTCTTTGGTCATAGATCTTTACAGAATAATAAAAATGCTTTACAATTTTGCTTTCAGCATAGAACTGAAATTCAACTGCTTTTTACTGAGCGAAGATTACTACATCTCTCATTTGCATTTCATTTTTGCTTTAATTAAATTCTGCCTTTTTAGAAATGAACAAACTACCCTGCTGATAAGCTCTCTGGAATTCTTGTTTTTTATTTAGTAACTTCTTGAATTCCTTCAATATTTCCATTCAATCAGTCTTAATGTTTGTGGGCGTTTTTTCCTAAATGCATAAATATGTTACTAATTTCAGAAAGCTGCCCACATCTTTCTTGCTCTACTGTTGCTAACCATGTATTGACTTCAACTTTACTTCCAAATTAGCAACAGAAAAGCATGAATAAAAAAGTTTCCTAAGCTTTTGATATTAAGTCTAATGGAAATCATCTTGCCTTTGATTCCTACTTTTGTTGAATATGAATATTTAAGCACTCTGTGCTGCACAACATGATTTCTCACTCTCACAATCCTGTCTCTTCTTCAAATAATGACATAGTCTATTAAATTCCATATTTGCTATCAGGGTGCATTCATGAATATTTGTTCTGTTTAGGTAAGTTGATGATTTGTTGACGAAAAGGTCATGAAATGTACAAATCTTCATTAATAAGTAATCATTGATGTTCCTGTTTCTGACTCCATTCCTCCCAAAGATCTCCTGACATGTCTAATACTCTGTAACTTCAATGACATTAAAGTCATGCAGAATTACAAGCTTGTCTTTTTTTTTTTTTTTTTTTTTTTTTTTGCCTCACTGATGGTGAGGATCTCCAGGTTATCATAGCTTTTCTTTTTGACATCATAAGCATTTGTTATAGTGGGAATATATATATATATATATATATATATATATATATATATATATATATATATATATATATATATATATATATATATATATATACATATACATATATATATATATGTATATATGGACAATGGCTGATGCTTTCCTGAAAGTAGCAGTTGCATTGTCATGAAACTGTTCACTTCTTTTCACTGCTTGTTGAATAGATTAGATATGTTTGAGAAACTTAGTATGTTGTTTTCTATAGTAGCAAAGAAAGGGTACTAATTTGTTTAGGAAGGTCTTGCAATGATCCTGAAAGTAGATTACTTAGGTAGTTTTCTCCTCATGAAGTCTTTTTAAAAGAATAATAGGAGAATAAAAAGAATTTATCTCAAATCTTCTGGATTAGAAATAGATATTTATCTTTATGCTCTCTAGATCGAAACTTTTGCTGTGTCTTGTTCAATCTTCCTTTGATTTATTTCTAGGTATTTATACTTCTCCAGGCAGTATTTCTAGTACTGTTAAAATGTATCTCTTCTTTTTCCTGGTAGCCCCACTTTTCTTTAATGTATCCTGAAGCCAGATTAATTTTTTTTCATATTAATCTCATCACATCAATTTCAAAGCCCTTAAGACTTAATTGTTTTCTAGCTTTCCACTCTTCTTATATGTTACTTCCTGAAATTTAGCCTTTGATCCAGTGACACAGGCCTCCAAGCTGTTCCATGAACAAGATATTTCATGTTTCTATTCTGGTTATTTTCTTTGGCTGTCCCCCATGCCTGAAATTCTCTCCCTCCTCTACTCTGACTACCAACCTTCCTGGTTTCCTTCTAGTCATAACTAAACATTTCTTCAGACTCTCTTAATTCCTTCCCATTAATAGATTCTATTTATCTCATATATAGTTTGTGTTGTATATGTTTCCTTACTATCTCCCCTGTAAGATTGTAAAGTCCTTCAGCGGAGATTTTTTTTTTTACTCTTATAGTATCCTTAGACCTTATCACAGTGGTTGGCACAAGACTGGTGATTAATAAATGTATAATTGTTCTTCAAATTTTAATTTGATCTAATAAAACAATAGCTAACATTTATATAATGCTTACAATGTGCCAAGTATTATGCTAAGGATAAAATTATTGTCTCATTTGATCAGCACAATTCTGAGAAGTAGATGGTATTACTATTCTTATTTTACAGATGAGAAAATTGAGATTAAGTGACTTGCATAGGGTCACAAAGCTACTAAATGTCTGAAGCCAAATTTGAATTTTGGTCTTCTTGACTCCAGGCCCAACATTGAACCATCTAGCTGTCCTGATTTTGATAATTATTGTTACAGAAACTAGTTATATTGCACTCTGGGTTTTTTAACAGAATTTTAGAATTTATTATTTCTTTTCCAGTATAAGAGGGGGTTCAATAAGAATGAATCTAGTTCTCAGAATGTGAATTATATGTTAGGCTCACTGCAACCCCATTTGAGGAGTTTTGGAGAGTATATCTCTGAAAGTGTGATAGCATGCAATAAATGATCCTTGTCCCTGATCTTGTGTCTTGGCCATCTCAGAAAAAGCCTTTAAATTGGCTACTGAGTTGCAATTGCAATTACACAAAAGATCATTAGTGAAAATTAGCTTCTTCCTTACTGATGAGTAACAAAGAATTAAAATGTCTATAGGGGGAGAGAGGAAGCCAATTCAGTAGCCATAATTCTTCCCAGTTTGGCTGGCAATAGACTTTTAAACACATGACTCCTTTGTTTCTTTGCTTATTTAAATTTTAACTTATTTTTAGGAGATTTAGTGTCAATACTGAGTGAACTGATATGATACTTTATGAGTTTCAAAAGGATGTAGGAAACACCAGAGAATTATTGGGGCTCTTGTATTTAAATGCAATGAAGAGCCAATGTAGCAAAAGGGTGAACCAGATTAACATTAAATTACCTAGAAATCAAGATACCTGTGCCCTGCAGGCAAGGCTGTGCTATGCTAAGAAGTGAATTTGGTAAAGTAAATATTAAGTATTGCCAGTATTAAGTAGATTCTAAGTTTGAGCTTAGTATTCCTAGATTTTAAAATGAAAGAAGGGAAAGCAGATGTGATTCAAGCCAGATATATTTGTGCTCCAATTGTTAGTAAATTTTCTTAATAAATATCCCCATGTAAAAATTAATTGATGGTATTTGCTTATTGATGATTTTGAAGGACATCAATGGATTTAATTATATTGGGGCCCTAATAATTGGTAACAATGTTGGAAGGAATATACTAGATGTAGGATTGAGATGATAATATTACAAAGTCCCTATCTATATTCCATGTCTGTTATTACACATATGTCTCATTCTATTCTTTGAATCTTTAAGAACTCCTCTGCAAGGAAGTGGCCAATATGTTTTAAAAGTCCTCTGGAAAAATGAGTGGTTATTAATTTGAGCACCTTACCTAAATCTATCACTTATTTTTCTTTATAAAGCTGTTGTGTCAACACTTCTCTTTTATTTCAGTTTACCACTTTGAATCAATTATATTTTCTAGGATTATCTGAAATTGTCTTTTTAACCTTTTCTCTTACAGTGCAGTAACATTCTGTTTATCATGCAATAAAGATATTCTCCAAGTTGATGAGCAATATTGTAGTTTCCACTTCTTTACTTTTCTTTCTTCCCTTTCAATTCCACATCAGAATCTTAAGATCTGTTTTATTTGTGGCTATTGCCCACATTGCCCAGTATTATTTTCCCTCTTTAACTTTCACTTCCTTATTCCCATTCTTTCTGCATTGAATTTGAAGTATTTCAATGCCAGATTCTACATGTGTTTTAAGTCCCCTTTTCATTTCTTTTTTTTAAATCAAAGGGTATAGACAGTTCGATAATTCTTCAAACATAATTCCAGATTGTTTTCCAAAATGTTTGGATCATTTCACAGTTCCACCAACAATATATTAGTGTTCCAAATTTTCCAAATCCCCTCCAACTTTTATCATTTTTTTCCTTCATTCATTTCAACCAATTTAATAAGTATAAAATGATATCTCAAGATTGTTTTAATTTGCATTTCTCTGATCAATAGTTATTTAGAGTATTTTATATAACTAAAAATCATTTTGATTTATTAATCAGAAAACTACCTGTTGATATCCTTTGATAATTTATCAAATGAGCCATTTCCTATAGATTTTACAAAGTTCATTGTCTATTTGAGACATGACTTTTATCTGAAAAACTGTTCATAAACTTTCCTCCTAATTCTGTTTCTCTTCTGAATTTAGCTACATTTTTGTGTTATGTTGTTTTTGTACAACCTCTTTTTTAATTTAATGTAACAGAAAGTATACATTTTATGCCTCACATTGGTCATTCTTTCTAGTTTGTTCATAAATTATTCACCTATCCATAAGTCTGATAGATAATGTGTTCCATGTTCTTCAAAATTTATTGTATCATCTCTCTTTATATTTAAATGCATATATATATATATATATATATATATATATATATATATATATATATATATATATATATATATATATATATATATGCTTTTTGACTATATCTTGGTAAATAGTACAAGATATTGGTCTAAGAATAATTTCTGCCAGCTTGTTTTCCAACTTTCACAAATTATTTTAATGGAATAAAACAATTTTTCTTTCTAAAACTTGTCTTTACACTTCTCAAACACAAAGTTATTATAGTCATTTGCTGCTGTAAATTTAACATCTACTTTATTCCACTGATATACTTTTCTTTTTCTTAGCCAGTACCAGATAGTTTTTATAGTTGCTGCATTATAATGTAATAATAATAAATTATAATAAGATCTGATATTGCTAAACTTTCTTCTTTAACATTTTTTCCTTCGATAGTTTTGATATTCTTTTTTTGAATATTTTTTATTCTTCCAAATGAATTTTGTTATTGCCTTGTCTAACACAGTAAAGTATTATTTTTTTCTAATTTAATTGGGAAGACAAATTTATACATTAGGTAAAAGTGCCATTTTCATTACCCGTAAATATTCCTCAATAAAATCTGATTTTATTTGTACAAAAAGTTTTTTTAATAACTTTATTCATGTAGTTTTAGGGTTTGTTTTGGCAAATATCCTCTCAGACATTTTATATTTCTGATATGTAGGAATGTTGACTAGTTTATATGGATTTATGATTTTTGCTAAAATTATTGCTTGCTTTAAATAACTTTTAAATTGAGTCTTTGGTTTTTTCAAGTATGCCATCTGCAAATTGTTTCATTACCTACTCTGATTCATTGCATTTCTTTTTCATTTCTTGTTGCTATTGCTATGGTTTCCAATATAATATTGAATAATATTTGTAACAGTAGGCATCCTTGTTTCATGTCTGATTTTATTGGGAAAACTTCTAACATCCTTATTACAAAAAATGTTTGCTAATGATTTAAGTAAATTTTTTTATCAACTTAAGGAAAATGCATTTATACCCAAACTTTCAAGTATTTATGATAGTTGTGTTTATGTATTTATGTATTTATGATAGAGTGTTGTACAACATCAAAGCATTTTTTTCTGCATCTATTGATAAAATTATGATTTTTCTTACTTTTATCATTAATATGAACAATTGTATTAATAGTTTGTCTTGAAATAAAACATTCTTGCTTTGGTCATAATATATAATCTTTATAATCTATTTTTAGCTACTATTTTATTTAGGATTTTTGCATTTAAAAATATTTAAAAGTAAATTCAATTTCTTCTATTTTTAAAATGCTTTGTTGTCTTTTTTTAAGTTTCAATGTTTAAATAATGTTTCTTAAAAGAAAAAAAATTTCTATGTGTAATTTGAACATATTTCCATATTTGTCCTGTTATGTAAAAAAAATAAAATCAAAAGGGAAAAAAATAAAAGAAAAGAGACAAAGAAACAAACAAACAAAAAAAAGTAAATTCAAAATAAGAAAAATATAAAAAGAAAAGGGAAAAATGAAAATTAAAAAAAAAATAGCCATGTGCCCAGCAGAATACTAGGTAGGTTTCAAAATATGTAATAATAAATTTCCATGTCAAGAAAACATATGTAATAATAGAAGAGATTATATATTCATGACTGTCCATCTTTTCTTTGCTTCCTTGGAGGTTATTCTTTTGTTCTCTATGGTGCACTTTTTATTTTATTCTTTTTTTCCCCTTTCATCCCTTTTACCTCCCCCAAGCAGGATAAAGTTAAGTAAGGATACATTTATATATAAATATATAGAGAGATATAGATTCATATAACCACTGACATACATATACATATATTTATATATATATATATACATACTTGTACACACATGTATCTACATATACATAGACATGCATCTAAAACACTATATAACTGACATATATTATAGATTTCCTTTTTGATTGAATGTTTGACTTTGTCTGAGATCAGTGATTACTAATTCTTTTTTTTTTTTCCCTAATAAATTCTACTTCTGGTCCTTGTTACTGTGTGCATTTCTTATTTTTGATCCACTTAACTCTTCTAGTTCTACTTTGTAAATCACCTTGCTATGATTTAACCAACCCCACCCATGGAACTCTCACTTACCTCCTTCTCATACCCTTTCCCTCCCTCTTTATCCCATTCCTATTAATCCAGTTACCTTAGCATACTCTCATTAATTTAAACATGCTTCTGTATGCCTGCTTATGCTATGTCACCCTTTCCTTTCCTCTTTATCCCTTTCCCTTTAATATCTACACCTTGTCCCATTCTCATTAATCCAAACATGCTTCTATATCCCACTTTATCCTATTCCATCCCCCTCTTATTTTCTTTATAGATTTTGTAGGATACTATCTGATTCATATCTATCTATCTACCATCTATCTGTTTATATCTATATCCAAATATTTCCTTATTTAATCCATTCTTAATGTGAGAAAGTTTTCAGACCTGCTAGTTCTCTTTCCACTCTAATAACTGTGTCAGTTGTTCTATTTTTACCTTTTCCTAGATGATTTTGCTTTTCAGAGTTGGTTCATACTAAGCTTTGCCCCAATCTTTACTATCCAATTACTGACGTCAGTCTTGGATATATAGTTAACTTTCCCAAGTATGAAACATAAACAGTTTGCCTTTATTTAATCCCTTGAAATTAGTCTTTGATGGTGGCTCATATAGTAAATTTTCCATTGAGTTCGGTTTATTTGAATCACAATATTACAATCTGTGAGTTCATTGAATATCTTTTTTTTCCATTTAATATTATGCTTGGTTTTGCTGGATATGATATTTTTAGCTACAGTCTTTTATTTAGAATTTTTGCATCTATATTCATTAATGAAATTAGTTGGTAATGTTCTTTTCTATTTTTACTCTTCCTGGTTTAGTACCATGAAAGGATTTTGATAAGATCTCTTCTTTGTCTATTTTCCAAATCATTTATTAATGTTACATTATTTGGTCTTTAAATGTTTGATAGTATTACTTCAAATCTATCTGGTCTTATTTTACTAATCTAGAAAGTTTATGCTTTTATAAACATAATTTTATTTAAATTATTAAATTTATTTTTTTAATGTTTTATTGTGAGATTTATATAATTTATTTGGGTAAATAACTCCTTACATTTGTTTTAATTTCATCTTCATCAATTGTATATTCACCTTTGATTTTTAATACAAATGATTTATTTTTCTTCTGCCTTTTAAAATCATATTAACTATTAATCTAGTTTATTGATTTTCTCACAAAATGGACTTCTAGCCTTATTTATTAATGGCTTTCTTATATTCAATTTTATTAATCTCATCCTTAATTTTTATTTCTTTAAAAAATTTTTAAAATTAAAATTTGTAAATTTTACTTAGTTCTTTTTCTAGTTTTTTTAATCACATAACCAATTTATTCATTTGTTGTTCCTCTATCTTATTGATTTAAATATTTAGAGATATAAATTTTCCTCTGACTATTACTATTGCACCACTATTGTTTTGATAACTTGTCTCATTATTATCATTCTCTTTAATGAAATTATTGTTTTCATAATTTGTTTTTAATTTCCTCATTCTTTAAGACTGGATATTTATTCTTCAGTTATATTTTAATCTATTTTTCTGTGGTCCTTTATTAATATTGTTATCTGAAAGGATATTTTTAATATTTCTCCTTTTTTGCTTTTAACTATAAAATGTTTACTCCCTAATATATGGTAAGTCTTTTTAAAGATACCATGAACAGCTGAGACATATTTTATTCTAATAAGAATAAAGTTCTTGTGACATGCTGTCCACTCACCCACCCTTCTTCATTTGTATAATTCTTTTTATATATAACAACAATAAAAAATAGAAATGTTCACCTCCTTCCTCCTTTCTACATGTTCATTTTCTTTGTTTGCCTTTCTTATTACTTCATCAAAACACTCAACATAGTAAAATACACTTCCACGTTTTTGGTTTTCATTTAACTTTTTCATTACGCTGTTAAGACATCACAGTTGGGAAGAGAAATTTGTTTTTTCTCCCCCATTCTATCGTAAGCATTATGTCATTTTATCAACTTTTAAATTAGTACAATAAATTTACCCTTCTAGGGTTCTCTCAAATCTTGTTTATATCTCAAAGTTTCTACTTAGCTATGAGCTTCCCCCAACAGCTCCCCTGCCTCAGGAATGCTTAAAAGTTTTCTATCCCATTAAAGATCTCACACTCCTCAATATGGAACTATACTAAATTTTGTTTCTGAACTAATTATTCTTGGGTTTAAAGCTATATATTTTTTCTCTTTAAATACTTATTCCATGAATTTTCATTTCATTAAGGATTGTAAAGTCCTTAGTTTGGTTACTTGGTAATTGAATTCCTTTCTCTATCCGAAGCAGTATGTTCTTCCTTCATGTGGAATTTTGCTCTGAAATTCCAGGAATTTTTCCCTTTTGGAATTCTCTTAAGGAAAAAAAAAGTCAATAGGCATATTCTACCTTTATTTTGTCTTATAACAATTTGTGTTATAATGGATTTTCATATAAATGTAAATGTTTTCATTTATACTTTCTTAAATGTTGTGCTCAGATTTGATTTTATTATAAATTACTGTTATTTCAATGATTCTTTAATTATCTCCATACATAAATTAGTACTGTCCCTGCTGGCAGAAAATTTTCCTATCATTGTTGGCCTACTGGCTGCCAGTAGTTCTATGATGGAAGAAATCTACTACTATAGTTTCTTTTTGACTTTTTTAAGCATTATGTAGTGTGAAATGGTTTTTAGGTTTTTGTGGGAATTAATTTGTGTTAGTTGGGTTGCCTGCTTCTAATCAAGCCATTATCTTAGAGAGAAATCAATTCAATTTCTTTTTTCATATGAACTGTTTCACATGAACTGCTTTAGTATTGTAATTTTAGTGAATTGATATGCACTTTCTTTTTTCATTCTTGTTTAGGAATTTTGATATGTGAATGTTGTTTGTTTTGTTTGCAAACTTTCTAGATAGTAGAGACTAACAAAGAATAACAGCAGCTTGAATCCTTGCCTTCAAGCTTGTGATACACCTGATTCAACACCAGAGCTCCCATTGTGTTTGGTTTCTTATAACATTCTCAGAAATTCTGATGCAGGGATCTGTTTACATTGTTTTTTCTTGTTTTTAGTTTTGCTATTCTGTTGAATACAATGAAAAAATAGTGAAAGGGCAAAAAACAAAGGAAAGGTACTTAGTTTTATCAAGGGACCTTGAGATAATAAGAAATTTTTCTATAAAAAGAAAAAAATTATGATTGAGATGACAAAAAGACAGATTTCTTTGTCAAACATCTTACTTTGGTTCTATAAAGATCCCTAGTAGCTTTGAAGTTTGAAGATTAGAAAATGAAATATCGATGATATTTTCAAATTGAAAATGAAGTATAAGTCCATATTTGTTTATCATTTTTTCTTTTATGTCACTGAAGATTGTATTGATTCTAGCTTTTAATTAATTTTTCATCAAATTCCAATGTTGCATCAAGAACATAAGGAGAGAAATGATCTGGTTCAGATTGAGTCAATCAACAGATGTTTTCTATCAACTAATGCTAGAGAGCAACCATTAGTCCTTCACTAACTATATGCTCTAAACTATAATCATGTACTCCTTTCTTCTGCTTTCATAGACACAGCAGCATGTCATAATTCAAACTCTGTCTTGTTGACACAGCTTGCTTCAGCTGTTCACATAGCAAAATGTTTGTTCATTGAAACTGAAGACACAGCAGCTCTTTGTAGAGTGACTAAAAGAAGCTGTTGATTTCCGGATAATGTTTGCAGCTGAATGAATTAATGCAGAATAAGGGCCTAGAAAAGCTTCCCTTATATGTTTATACTCTTTAAGAAACCAGCTTCTTATGGAATAATTTGACTGCTTCTTTCATTATAATTAGAAACTAAGTCTGTATGTCATCTAAGGGAGAATCTTTCTAAGCTACTCAACATGTGTTTGTTCTGTCATTCAATTATATCTGACTCTTCATGACCATCATTTAAGATTTTCTTGGCAAAAATACTAAAATAGTTTGACATTTCCTTCTCTAGATCCCTTGACAGATGAGAGAAGTGAGATAAACAGGATTAAATAACATTGCCAGGTTCACTAAGGTAATAAATTTCTTAGTTTTCCTGACTCCGGGTCCTAAATTCTATTCAATGTCCCACCAAAAGCTAAAGACAGAACTGACAAAAAAACTATCAAAGTATGATTATATGTTACACTCAGACTTATATAAGCCATATTTTAGGTAAAGCAACAGGGGAAAAGAATGTTTGTGAAACAATTAAAGAAAAACATTATAAATGGTCAATTAAGGAAATTTCCTTTCTAAATATTTAGCAATAATTTTCAAAGGTAGGATATATGTATCTAATTCTCTTGTTTTCTTCAAAAGGGACCATGGGCCATCAATTTCAGATCAAGTAACTCAGCTTTATTCAGAAAGTGACATTTCTGACTAAAGTCAACTATAATTATGTCATGGAAATCTTATTCATCTCATCTAGATTGCCCCTTGTTTTGGTGCTAGAGCACTAGACTCTGAGTCAGAAAAGACTTAGAATTAAATCTTACATTTAATTTACTTGCAGAGTAAACATGAGAAAATTTTGATTTTTCCTTTGTAACAGAGGGATAATAATGATTAACGCATTGTTGTAAGAATTGAATGAAATCTCTGCATGTAAATCAATCTGCAAATCTTTAAGCAATATATAAAAATCACCTATTATGAATTTTTTTTACATAACGCCTTCTAAATCAAGTAGATTTAGCCTAGCTTATAAGACTTTCCTTTATCTGATAATATATTAGCAAACCATGTCAAGTCACCATAATATACACCTTGTTAATAACTACTTACCTTCATGGAATGCTCTTTGGAAACCTATGACTATTTTGATCCTATTATCTTTTTCTTTGTACACCCAGTGCTTTAATAAAAATAATAACAAAACTCAGCATTTAAACAATTGCCTACTTTTACAAATATGTCCACTTTGTCTCTCCAATACATTATAAGCCTTCAGTGGGCAGTTATCATAGCATATATTTCTTCTATATCTTACTGAATGTTAAAGAACAGAAATAGTAAATGTTCTACAAATATTTCTTGATCAAAAAGTTTAGATAGAATCACAAATAAGTAGGATACACTTGAAAAGTTACACAATACAATTATATACTTTTAAAGCTGTATCTAATTCTGAGGGCTTGAGAGTGTTTTTCTCTATATTTTGGTTGTTATTTTCTGTTTCTTGCATCATCACTATGATATCCCATGTATCTTCTAAATCCTTTACATAATAGTCATTCCATATGATAATTTTTAAGAAAGGAAAAAATCAGCAATATATTGGATTAATATGTTGAGAAAGTTGAAAAATATGTTCACTCTATAGCACTTATGGATCTCTCACCTCTATGAATGGGTAGATTGGGAATATCTTCTCATAGCTCTTTATTTGAATCCAATTTGATCTTTTAGTTTCTGCTACATTTAATTTTTTTCATATATCCTTTCCATTTAATTATAGTGACTGTGAATATTGTTTTTTTGGTTCCATTTACCTCACTTTGCATTAGTTCATACAGCTCTTTCCATACTTCTCTGTATCCATTGCACATATAACTTATTATAGCACAGTATTACTTTATTGCATTAATATATTTCTATTTATTTAGCTATTTTCCAGTTTATGGGAATCTACTTTGTTTCCAATTCTTGTCTTTCATAAAAAGTGCTGTTAAATATTTTGAGGTATATTGAGACTTTTTTTTTTTTTTTTTATCAATGACTTCCTTGGTGAATGTGCCTAATACTGCAGTCTCTAATTCAAAGACATTTTAGCCACATTATTTACATAATTCCAAGTTGCTTTTGAGAAACTTTTTTACACTTACATTAACAAATAGTATACTTATCTTTTTGCCCTCTTTTCAACATTGGCTATTTCTATTTTTGTCATTTTTGCTAGTTCACGAGGTGAAAAGTGAAACCTCAAAGTTGTTTTGATTTGTATTTCTCTTATTATTAGGATTTGAAATTTGTTACATGTTTGTGAATACATTGCAGCTTACTATTTTAGAACTTTTCGTTCAAATCCTTCATCCATTTACCTATTGGGGTATGGCTATAAATTATAAATATTTGTTCATTGTTCAAATAGTTTGAATAAAAAACCCTTATCAGAGAAACTTAATTGAAAAAAAAAAAAAAACTTTCCCCCAGTCAACCACTTCTTTTCTTATCCTACATTCATTAATGGTGTTTGTGCAAAAGCTTTTCAGTTTCAAGTAATCTAAGTTATCTAACAAGGTAGATAATTGGGAGTGAAAGGAATATGGCAGAATACAGATAAAGACCACTCACCCAAATCCTTCAAGATACCTTTAAATAATAATTCTAAACAAATTCCAGAACACTCCACAAAGATGGAGTGAAACAATTTTCTAACCCAAGACAACGTGGAAGTTCAGCAGAAAAGGTGTGTTGCATGAAGGTGACAGTAAAACTCAGTCTGGCACAGGTCATACAGCAGAATCTTGACCCCAGTAAACCAGGAACAGGCCTTAGGAGTTACTGAATCTTCAGTGGCAGCAGGGGCTTTCAGAGCCCTCATCAATAGACCATAAGGGTGTCCAACCACAAGTTAGGAAATTATGGGGATCTCTACTAAATAGTACTATGAGTGAGATGATGAAGTCTTCTCAGGGTAAAAGAGATGTTTATGCTAGGAAAATATCACTCATTCCAAAAAGCACATAATATCCTGTATTTTGTCTTTTAAATTAGTTTTTACAGCTAAAATACATCCTGACCAAAACTAAAATGTTATTGAAACCTCCAGACTAGATGGGAAGGGTGTTGTTGCCTCACCATCTGGTGAGAGATGTTACTAAAAATATTGTTTTATTTGCTTTTGCGCTTGGTTAGATTTTCATGAATAGATTGTACCTCCTGAGACCTAGTCAATGAGTGTAAGGAGAAGAAGGGAGGGGAAGTTTGCAGTTAAGGTCTATGAAATCTGCTTTGCTGAAAACACACATACAGTTCTTTATTGATACTACCTTTGATGTTTGGAGAGTGTCCTTTCTAGAAAACCTAATAAAATTTCCTTTTTACTACACTTATCCTGAAACTCTGAAATTATTGGTAAGGGTCTGTATATCCCACATAACTGGAGGATTGTTCAGGATTTGAAATCCTTTCTTGGGGCTCCTCCAGCCCAAACTTGAAAGCAGGCATCAAGCCAGAACTTCTGGTGGCTTTCATGTTTGGCTCTGAATTTGCAACTCTACCTTGAAAGAAAGAAAGCCTCCACCCCCTTCTCTCTCTGTGTCTCTCTTTGAAATTGGTAAAACTTTATTATACTAAACTACTTTTTTATTACATTTTACTATACTAAACTTAAAAGGTTCTGAAATTATTGGTAAAGGACTGCATATACTCCACACAATGAGATTAGGTTCTGTTGCTTTTCCTGATTTTGGATCTGGATCATGGTCTTGGATGGGCAGTTCCACTGCAAAGAGGAGCTAGAGTGAACCCAAAACCCTCCTCACAGTCTCAGGGCATAAAGGAGTACCTGTAGCTGCTTAATGATCAAAACACAGGCCAGGTGAGTAGTAAACACATCTCTCCACAGAGTATCCCACTTTGGAAGAATAGAACACTTTCAGGTTTCCAAAAGTGTTTCTGAAAATAGCTGCAGAAAACTCTTTAATGCTTGGGAAAGTGTACCATGGAAGCAGAGCCTTATTTTAACAAACAGTTAAAAATAAGTAATAGTCTAGGAAAATGAGCAAACAACAGAAAAAGAATTGGATCAGAGAAAGTTACTGTATTGACAAGGATGAAAACACACACTCAGAAGATAACACATTCAAAGCTCCTAAATCAAATTCCCAAGAAAAATATGAATTGGTCTCACACCACAGAAGAGATCATGAAGAATTTTGAAAATCAAGTAAGTGATGTAAAGATTGGGAAGAAAAATGAAAGTGATGCAAGAAAATCATGAAAACAATTTTGACAGCTTGTTAAACAAAATACACACACACACAGACACACAGACACACAGACACACACACACACACACACACACACACACACACACACAGAATACTGAAGAAAATAATATCTTAAAAACCAAACTAGGCCAAATGGTAAAGGAAGCACAAAAAGCCAAGGAGGAGAAGAATAACTTAAGAAGCAGAATTGGCCAAATAGAAAGTGAGATGCTTTACAAAGTTCACTGAAGAAAAAAACTTGGTAGAAAGTATAATTGGTTAAATGGGAGGGGGGTGAGAACTGAAGAAAATAACTCTTATTAAAAGTAAAGTTGACCAAGAGGAGGATTCTAGGAAGATGGCAGAGTAGATAAAAAATTCTAAGCTCTCCAGATTTCCCCAAATTACAAAACAAAATTGTATCTTGGGGTGGACATAAACTGGTGAAAAAGAAATTATATTGGGTAGAACAGGGTCCTCCTGGAATAAGCAAAAAACATCTGAGGAAAGACTCCAGGACTAAGATTTAACCTAAACACCTCCAGAATACCTCAGAAGACATAGCAGGCAAGGAGTCAGGAGCTTGCTGGGTTCCATTGTAGCCTCATTTCAAACAGGACTTCCAGACAATGTTGAGGGGTCTGAATCTGGGAATATTGAAGGAATCTCTCCTTAATAGGAACACTAGGCAACGAGCAGGCAAGAGAGAAAAAAAAATTCCAATCATAGAACCTTAGTGTGGGAATAGGGAAGACTAGAGTTTATCTTCAGAAGAGGAAACTGAAGTAAAAAAAAAAATCTCTCATCCCAAAAAGTGGATGGATAGCTGTCTAGAAAGAATTTATGTAAAACAATTTATAGAATGTATAGCATTTTATAAAAATTTAAAGTATTTGTAGAGAAACTATAGAAAAAGACTAAAAATAAGTGATAAACAGGAAGGTAAAACTAGAAGGAGAAAGAAAGAAAGAAAGAAAGAAAGAAAGAAAGAAAGAAAGAAAGAAAGAAAGAAAGAAAGAAAGAAAGAAAGAAAGAAAGAAAGAAAGAAAGAAAGAAAGAAGGAAGGAAGGAAAAAAGAAGGAAAGAAAGAAAGAAAGAAGGAAAAAAGAAGGAAATAAAGAAAGAAAAGAAGAAGAAAAAGAATGGATGATTCTTCCAAGAAAAACAAACAAAAAAAAATTATGAAAAAAGTCAATCAACTAGTCTTTAAAGAATATATTAGGGGGAGGCGGAGCCA
Source organism: Sminthopsis crassicaudata (assembly GCF_048593235.1). Taxonomy (NCBI): domain Eukaryota; kingdom Metazoa; phylum Chordata; class Mammalia; order Dasyuromorphia; family Dasyuridae; genus Sminthopsis; species Sminthopsis crassicaudata. The sequence goes on from NC_133619.1 coordinate 189,140,629, forward strand.
AGATGGCAGAGAAGGCACACACTTTTTAAGTTCCTCACTCTTGACCTCACTACCAATCTTTGAATTTAGCCTCAAAAATAGTACTTGACTGGTGAAGTTCATGAAGATTAAAGATTCAATGACTTAACAGCTGAAGATAATCTGGAAGACCGCCAAAACAGGTTTGTCTGAGCGGCTGGAATAGACCAGCAGCATATAGGGAAATAGGAAAGTTTGCTGTCCTGAGCTGACCAGGAATGGGGGCAGCCTCTATGACTAGAAGAGCAGTGAAAATGACTCTGCCATAGTCTGACTGCTTTGCCTTGATTGTAAAGCAGGGGACCAGCACAGAGATTAGAGCTGGAGGTACAGGGTACTCTAAAAATGCCAGAACTGTACCCCCCCCGCAAACTGGAAGTGACTCATCATAGGCCAGCACAACTGTGCAGCTGCACACTGAAGCACGGCCAGGGCAGCAGTTAATCTACACAGCAGGGGGGCGCAGCCTGGAGCAGCCTCTAATCTGAACAGTGGGGGGCTCAGCCTGGGGCAACAGAACCTCCAGCAAGACTGTGCTTCTGTGGCAGAGAAAGTTCCAGTCCCAGCAGGGCTATTCAGCTGGTTAGCTGTTAATATCTATAGCCCCACAGCTGCTTTGGATTGGGGTAGTGACACTTTCACTGCTCACACTCTTGCCTCAAGGCAGTCGTTAATCCACACAGGGGGTTTCTTAGCAGGGCATTCCCCACAACCTTTCCTGTGCAGACCTGAGTCACTTCCATTTTGGAACTATTTCCCAGAGCACTCCCATAATTGGCCATTCCCTGTAGCTGGTTGACAGGCTGGCCATATACTTATCCTTGTTCTGCAGAGGAAGCTGATAACCTCCTGGCCCTGAAGGCAAACCCTACAAGTTTTAAAAAATGAGTATAAAAATTAAAAGGACAATTGATAGCGTCTATACAGAAAGAGAGCAAGTTTTCAACTCTGAGGAGACTAATAGCAGACAGTGTCTCCAGATAATTGTTGGTCCCCAACACAAAAGACTCTCTTAGAAGAGACTATTAAAAATCTTAAAAGAGAGCTAGAAGAAAAATGGGGAAAGGAAAGAGAAGCTATGCAAGAGAATAACAACTTTCTGAAAGGTGAAATGGAAAGGGTAAAAAACAATCACCGGAAGTGCAGGGAAACAGAATTTGTGAATTTTAAAAGATAACGCCCCAGAAAGTAGAACTTGTGAATTAGAAAAAGAAAATAACTCACTTTAAAAAAAATTAGTGAAATGGAAAAAAAATTCCATAGAGCAAAATAACTCATTTAAAAACTCAATTGGAAATATAGAAAAAGAAGTTAAAAAAGCTAATGAAGAAAATAACTTCATTAAAAATCAGAACTGAAGAAATAGAAATGAATGATTCCCTGAGACATTAAGAATCAGTCAAGCAAAACAAAAAAACAAAAAAACAAAAACAAAAAAAAAAAAATGAAAAAATAGAAAGAAATATCACATATCTACTTGGAAAAACACCACCACTTGGAAAATAGATCTAGGAGAGATAATCTGAGGATTATTGGACTTACAGAAAATTATAATTTAAAAAAAAGAGCCTAGATACTATTTTACAGGAAATTATCAAAGAGAACTGCCCAGAGGTAACAGAATCAGAAGGGAAAATAGGCATCAAGAGAATTCATCAAACACTTTCTGAAAAAGACCCTAAAAAAAACACTCCACGGAATATTGTGGCCAAACTTCAGAACTATCAGACTAATGAAAAATTATTACAAGCAGCTAGGAAAAAACAATTTAAATATCAAGGTGCCAAAATAAGGTTCACTCAAGATCTGGCTGCATCCATAGTAAAGGATCGAAGGGCCTGGAATCTGATATTCTGAAAAGCAAAAGAAGTTGGAATGCAACCAAGAATAAACTACCCAGCTAAGCTGAGCATTTTCTTCCATGGAAGAAGATGGACATTTAATGAAACAGATGAATTTCATTTGTTTTTAAGGAAAAAATAAAAACATTTGTTTCTAAGGAAAAAAACAGATCTAAACAAAAAGTTTGATCTCCAACCAAGAGAAACAGAAAAAGGTAAAAGGATCTCTTGAGAACTATATTTCTGATATGGATATACATAAAGTCTACATGTATAATTTGATTTTACTGATATAACATTAAAAAAAGGAAATAGAAATAGAAAGGGGATAGTATCAAAAAAAGGAAAAAGGGGAGATAAAAAAAGGGAAACTACATTCTACGAAGAGCAAAAAAAAACTATCAGATCTGAGGAAAATTAGAGAGGGGGAGAAATATTGTGTGAATCTTATTCTCATCAGAGTTGGCTAAAAGAGAAAATAATTGACATATTTGTTTTGAAGAGAATTCTCTCTCACCTCATTAAAAAGTGGGAGAGAAAAAGGGAAAAGGAAAAGAGTAATAAGGGACAGGTACAAAAAAGGGGAAGGGATCTAAAGGGAGGAGGGAGGAATACTAAAGAGGTAGGGCTTCGTGGCATAAATGGGGCCCATAAGCTTAATACTTGGGAAGGGGTTCAGAGGGGACAAGGGAAAAAAAAAACATAATCCGGGGATATTATGATGGCAGGAAATACATAATTAGTCATTTTAATTGTAAATGCAAATAGAATGAACTCCCCCATTAAGTGGAGGTGGATAGCAAAGTGGATCAAAAGTCAGAACCCTACAATATGTTGTTTACAAGAAACATATTTAAAGCAGGGAGATACATACAGAGTAAAGGTAAAAGGCTAGAGCAGAATCTATTATGCTTCAGGTTAAGTAAAAAAAAGTAGGGCTAGCCATTCTCATCTCCGATCAAGCAAAAGCAGAAGTTGGTCTACTTAAAAGAGATAAGGAAGAAAACTATATCCTGCTAAAGGGTAGCATAGACAATGAAGCAATATAAATACTAAACATATATGCACTAAGGGGTATAGCATCTAATTTCCTAAAGGAGAAGTTAAGAGAGTTGCAAGAAGAAATAGACAGCAAAACTATAATAGTGGGAGATTTCAAACTTGCACTCTCAGAATTGGATAAATCAAACCACAAAACAAATAAGAAAGAAATTAAAGAGGTAAATAGAATATTAGAAAAATTAGATATGATAGATCTTTGGAGAAAACTGAATGGTGATAGAAAAGAGTATACTTTCTTCTCAGCAGTTCATGGAACCTTTACAAAAACTTACCATATATTAGCACATAAAAGATCTCAAAATTAAATGTAGGAAGGCAGAAATAGTAAATGCTTTCTTTTCAGATCACAATGCAATATTACATTCAACAAAAAGTTAGGGGTAAATAGACCAAAAAGTAATTGGAAACTAAATAATCTTGATGGGAGTTGAGGTCTCTATAAGATCCCTTTCTGATTCCCCAACCCCCATGGCTGACCTTTGATTTACTTATCCTGGTCACCTGGCTTTCCTCAGACCCCACCAGATCTGAGCAGTTTAAATTCATTGAATTCTATTCAATGCTGACCCTGGATGAAATCCTGCCAGGAGCATGGGACTCCACCCACCTTCAAGATCACCAAGAACCCCCATTATAAAAGGGAGTACTCTGGAGTCCATGTTTGCAAAGGGCCTAAGCATGGCATCCTTATATCGGTCATGACAAGGGTTTCTGCCCACCAGACTTAATCCAGTGCCCTTTTATCTCTACCCTCAACATTACTAACTAAACCTTACTTCCAAATCCCTACAATAAACCCTTTTTATCAGTCTAGGTTTTGGGGCCTGTAAATTCATTTACAGGGGACTCTGCACCGTCACGCAACTATCTTTGCACTGACCAAAAAAGGGGGTTACCCTTCCCTAACTCTCATCAATCTCATTTTAAAGAATGATTGAGTGAAACAGCAAATTATAGACACAATTAATAATTTCACTCAAGATAATGACAATGATGAGACATCATACCAAAATTTGTGGGATGCAGCTAAAGCAGTAATAAGGGGAAATTTTATATCTTTAGAAGCTTACTTGAAGAAAATAGAGAAAGAGAAGATCAATGAATTGGGCTTGCAACTGAAAAAGCTAGAAAAGGACCAAATTAAAAACCCCCAATTAAATACTAAAGTTGAAATTCTAAAATTAAAAGGAGAAATTAATAATATTGAAAGTAAAAAACTATTGAACTAATAAATAAAACTGAGACTTGGTTCTATGAAAAAAAAAACAATAAAATTCATAAACCTTTGGTAAATCTGATTAGAAAAAAGGAAAGAGGAAAATCAAATTGTTAGTCTTAAAAATGAAAAGGGGAAAGACTTCCAGCCAAGATGGCGGCATGGAGGCAGACAGCTGCTTGAGCTCCTCGTTTTCTCTCAGAACTTACTTCATGACAAGCCTCTGACTTAATGCTTGACCCAGAAAGAAATCCACAAATAATCACCAAGAGAAGACATCCTTGAAAGTCGCCAGAAAAGGTCTGTGTTTGCTCAGGGGAGGATCAATCAGACTGGCCACAGACTGAGGGCAGGCAGCCAGAGCAAGACAGGCAGCTCACACAGCTCAGACCAGAGGGGGAGGGGTGTGATCTCTGCCATTTCTGTGAAAGGGCTTTTGCCCCAGTGTGGATGCTCCGTCTTGGCAGCAAGCCAGGAGCAGTGGAGAGGGTGTAAACACTAGAAGTGAAGATTAAAACCCCAGAAAGCCAGCGTCTCTCAGAGCCCGGCCACCCCCAACCCCCACCTGGACAGACTCGGTGCATTCTCAGAGCCTCAGAGCGCAGATTCAGTCCAGTCATTGCTGTTCTGTTAGTGGCTCTCTGCTGCCCTACCCCCAGTCTGTAGAGGAAGCCCATTAATACCATCCAGCCCCAGCCCCCCAAAAACAGACCAATTGTTTCTCTTGTCAGTTTGTTTTCTTTATTCCTACTCTGACAAAATGAACAAAAAATTCAAAAGGGCTCTAACCATTGACAGCTTCTGTGTGGAGAGGGAGCAGACTTCAAATGCTGAGGAGAAAAGGAACAGACTGTCCCCAGATGTATCCCTGGGAGGGATATAAGCTGCTCCTCAATACAAAAGAACCTCATAGAGGAAATCAAAAAGGCTCTAACAAGAAAGCTGGAAGAGAAATGGGAAAAGGAAAGGGAAGCTTGGCAAGAGAGCCTGGAGAAGTCATCCCATGCATTCAAAGACAGAGTGGATAAAGAAATCAAATCATTGAGAAACAAGATTAGTGAGCTGGAAAAGGTAAACAACTCCAAGGAAAATAGGATTAGTGAGCTGGAAAAAGAAATCAGCTCTCTAAAAAATAAAATGGATAAAATGGAAAAAAATTCCATAGAAGATAAAAACTCAATTGGACAATTACAAAGAGATATGAAAAAAGTGAGTGAAGAAAATACATCATTGAAAATTAGACTGGAACAAGTAGAAATGAATGACTCAAGGAGAAACCAAGAGGTAGTCAAGCAAAACCAGAGAAATGAAACAATTGAAAAGAATGTCAAGTACCTTACCAGAAAGACAACAGACCTGGAAAACAGACCCAGGAGAGACAATTTGAGAATAATCGGACTCCCTGAAAAATGGGAGGAAAAAAAGTGCTTGGACACCATTTTCGAGGAAATTATCAAAGAGAACTGCCCAGACATTCTGGAAACAGAGGGTAAAATAGACATTGAAAAAATTCATCGATCACCTATTGAAAGGGACCCTAAAATCAAAACGCCAAGAAATATAGTGGCCAAGTTCAAGAACCATCAGGCAATGGAAAAGCTATTGGAAGCTGCTAGAAAAAAAATTCAGATATGGAGGATCCACAATAAGGATAACCCAGGATCTAGCAGTGTCCACATTAAAAGAACGCAGGGCCTGGAACATGATATTCTGAAAGGCTAAGGAACTTGGTATGCAGCCAAGAATAACTTACCCAGCAAGAATGAGCATCGTTTTCCAGGAAAGAAGATGGACATTTAACGAAATAAATGAATTCCATCTATTTTTGATGAAAAAACCAGACCTGCATAAAAGGTTTGATCTTCAAATACAGAACTCAAGAGATTTCTAAAAAGGTAAAAAGAAATCTTGAGAACTATACTTCTGTCAAAAAATATGTAAAGAACATAAGTATAATTTGTCTTAGAAGCTAGAGATGGAAAGGAAATTATATCATAAAAAAGTGTAAAGTGGTACTACATCTCATGAAGAGGCAAAGGTAACCTATTATATCTGAGAGAAAGAAAGGAGGGAGATGAACATAGCGTGTATCAATAGACATATTCAATTTATGGTGAAACTTCTTCCACTTCATTGAAAAGTGAAAGGGAAGGAGTAAGCTAAGGGTAAGAGAATACAGAAATTTCAAGGAAAAGGGGTAAAATAAGGGGAGGATCTTTAAGGTGGGGGAGGGATCCTAAAAAGGGAGGGCTGTGAAAAGCAAGTGGTGTTCACCAGTTTAATACTGGGTAGGAGGGTAAAAGGGAAGGAAAGGGCAAAAGCATAAGCAGGGGTTAATAGGATGGCAAGCAATATAGAATTAGTCCTTCTAACCATAAATGTGAATGGGGCAAACTGCCTCATAAAGAGGAAGCAGTTAGCAGACTGGATTAAAAGTCAAAATCCTACTATATGTTGTTTACAGGAAACACACCTGAAACAGGGTGAGACATTCAAACTAAAAGTAAAAGGGTGGAGCAGAATCTATTATGCTTCAGGCAAAACCAAAAAAGCAGGAGTAGCCATCCTCATCTCAGATCAAGCAAAAACAAAAATTGATCTAATTAAAAGAGATAAGGAAGGACATTATATCCTGCTAAAGGGCAGCATCAATAATGAAGCAGTATCAATATTAAACATATATGCACCAAGTAGTGCAGCATCTAAATTCTTAAAAGAGAAATTAAGAGAGCTGCAAGAGGAAATAGATAGCAAAACTATAATAGCGGGAGATCTCAACCTTGCACTCTCAGAATTAGATAAATCAAACCACAAAATAAATAAGAAAGAAGTCAAAGAGGTAAATAGAATACTAGAAAAGTTTGATATGATAGATCTTTGGCGAAAGCTAAATGGAGACAGAAAGGAATATACATTCTTCTCAGCAGTTCATGGAACCTATACAAAATTTTATCATATACTAGGGCATAAAAACCTCAAAATCAAATGCAGTAAGGCAGAAATAGTAAATGCATCCTTTTCAGACCATAATGCAATCAAAATAACATTTAATAAAAAGCCAGGGGAAAATAGAACAAAAAATAATTGGAAACTAAATAATCTCATACTAAAGAATGATTGGGGGAAACAGCAAATCATAGACATAATTAATAACTTCACCCAAGAAAATGACAATAATGAGACATCATACCAAAATGTGTGGGATACAGCCAAAGCAGTAATAAGGGGAATTTTATATCTCTGGAGGCCTACTTGCATCAAATAGAGAAAGAGAGGGCCAACGAATTGGGCTTACAACTCAAATTGCTAGAAAAGGAACAAATTAAAAACCCCCAGACAAACACAAAACTTGAAATTCAAAAAATAAAAGGTGAGATTAATAAAATTGAAAGTAAAAAAATTATTGAATTAATTAATAAAACTAAGAGTTGGTTTTATGAAAAAACCAACAAAATAGACAAACCCTTAGTAAACCTGATTAAAAAAAGGAAAGAGAAAAAGCAAATTGATAGTCTTAAAAAGGAAAAGGGTGAACTCACCACTAATGAAGAGGAAATAAGAACAATAGTTAGGAGCTACTTTGCTCAACTTTATGCCGATAAATTCGATAACTTAAATGAAATGGAAGAATACCTTCAAAAATATAGCTTGCCCAGATTAACAGAGGAAGAAGTAAGTAGTCTAAATAGTCCCATCTCAGAAAAAGAAAGAGACCAAGCTATTAACCAACTTCCTAAGAAAAAGTCCCCAGGGCCAGATGGATTTACAGGTGAATTCTACCAAACATTTAAAGAACAACTAACTCCAATGCTATGTAAACTATTTGAAAAAATAGGGATTGAAGGAGTACTACCAAATTCCTTCTATGACACAGACATGGTACTGATATCTAAACCAGGTAGATCGAAAACTGAGAAAGAAAACTATAGACCAATTTCCTTAATGAATATTGGATGCTAAAATCTTAAATAAGATATTAGCAGAAAGACTTCAGAAAATCATCCCCAGGATAATACACTATGACCAAGTGGGATTTATACCAGGAATCCAGGGCTGGTTTAATGTTAGAAAAACTATTAGTATAATTGACCATATTAATAATCAAATTAATAAAAACCATATGATCATCTCAATAGAGGCAGAAAAAGCATTTGATAAAATCCAACATCCATTCCTACTAAAAACGCTTGAGAGTATATGAATAAATGGACTATTCCTTAAAATAATAAGGAGCATATATTTAAAACCTTCACTAAACATCATATGTAATGGTGATGAACTAGAACCTTTCCCTGTAAGATCAGGAGTGAAACAAGGTTGCCCATTATCACCATTATTATTCACTATAGTAGTAGAAACTCTAGCCTCGGCAATAAGAGCCGAGAAAGAGATTCAAGGAATTAGAGTAGGAAATGAGGAAATCAAACTATCACTCTTTGCAGATGACATGATGGTATACTTAGAGAACCCCAAAGACTCTGCTAAAAAGCTATTAGAAATAATTGAGAATTTTAGCAAAGTCGCAGGATACAAAATAAATCCACATAAATCCTCAGCATTTTTATACATTATCAGCACAATCCAACAGCAAGAGATACAAAGAGAAATTCCATTCAAAATAACAATCGATAGTATAAAATATTTGGGAATATATCTACCAAAAGAGAGTCAGGAATTATATGAGCAAAATTACAAAACACTTGCCACAAAAATAAAGTCAGATTTAAATAATTGGAAAGACATTCAGTGTTCTTGGAGAGGCCGAGCGAATATCATAAAGATGACAATACTCCCCAAACTAATCTATTTATTTAGTGCTATACCAATCAGACTCCCAAGAAACTATTTTAATGACCTAGAAAAAATAACAACAAAATTCATATGGAAGAATAAAAGGTCGAGAATTGCAAGGGAACTAATGAAAAAAAAAGTCAGAGGAAGGTGGTCTAAGTGTACCTGATTTAAAGCTATATTATAAAGCAACAGTCACCAAAACCATTTGGTATTGGCTAAGAAATAGACTAGTTGATCAGTGGCATCGGTTAGGTTCACAGGGCAAGATAGTGAATAAAAAAGCAATCTAATCTTTGACAAACCCAAAGATCCCAAATTTTGGGATAAGAATTCATTATTTGACAAAAACTGCTGGGAAAACTAGAAATTAGTATGGCAGAAACTAGGCATGGACCCACATTTAACACCACATACTTAGATTAGATCAAAATGGGTCCAAGATTTAAGCATAAAGAATGAAATCATAAATAAATTGGAGTAACATGGGATGGTTTACCTCTCAGACTTGTGGAGGAGGAAGGAGTTTGTGTCCAAGGGAGAACTAGAGACCATTATTGATCACAAAATAGAACATTTTGATTACACCAAATTAAAAAGTTTCTGCACAAACAAAACTAATGCAAACAAGATTGGAAGGGAAGTAACAAATTGGGAAAAAAATTTTACAGTTAAAGGTTCTGGTAAAGACCTCATCTACAAAATATACAGAGAATTGACTTTAATTTATAAGAAATCAAGCCATTCTCCAATTGATAAATGGTCAAAGGATATGAACAGACAATTTTCAGATGATGAAATTAAAACTTTTTCCACTCATATGAAACAGTGTTTCCAATCACTATTGATCAAAGAAATGGAAATTAAGACAACTCTGAAATACCACTACACACCTGTTAGATTGGCTAAGATGACAGGAACAAATAACGATGAATGTTGGAGGGGCTGTGGGAAAACTGGGACACTGATGCATTGTTGGTGGAGTTGTGAAAGAATCCAACCATTCTGGAGAGCAATCTGGAATTATGCCCAAAAAGTTATCAATATGTGCATACCCTTTCACCCAGCCATACTACTACTGGGCTTATACCCCAAGGAACTACTAAAGAAGGGAAAGGGACCTGTATGTGCCAAAATGTTTGTGGCAGCCCTTTTCATAGTGGCTAGAAGCTGGAAGATGAATGGATGTCCATCAATTGGAGAATGGTTGGGTAAACTATGGTATATTAAAGTTATGGAATATTATTGTTCTATAAGAAATGACTAACAGGAGAAATACAGAGAGACTTGGAGAGACTTACATCAACTGATGCTGAGTGACATGAGCAGAACCAGAAGATCATTATATACTTCAACAATGATACTGTACGAGGATGTATGCTGATGGAAGTGGATTTCTTCAACATAGAGAAGAGCTAATCCAATTCCAATTGATTAATGATGGGACAGAATCAGCTACATCCAGAAAAGGAACACTGGGAAATGAGTGTAAACTGTTATTTTTACCTTCTGAATCCAATTCTTCCTGTGCAACAAAAAATTCGGTTCTACACACATATATTGTATCTAGAATATACTGTAATATATTTAACATATATAAGACTGCTTGCCATCTGGGGGAGGGGGTTGGGGGAGGAAGGGAAAAAATCTGAATAGAAGTAAGTGCAAGGGATAATGTAAAAAATTACCCATGCATATGTACTGTCAAAAAATGTTATAATTATAAAATAAAATAAAAATTAAAAAAAATGAAAGGGGGAACTTTCTACCAATGAAGAGGAAATTAGAGCAATAATAAGGATTTACTTTGCCCAACTTTAAGCCAATAAATTTGATAAACTAAGGGAAATGGATGACTATTTCCAAAAACATAGGCTTCCAAGATTAACAGAGGAGGAAGTAAATTGCTTAAATAGTCCTATTTCACAAAAAGAAATAGAATAAACTATTAATCAACACCCTAAGAAAAAATTCCCAGGGCCAGATGGATTTACATGTGAATTCTTCCAAACATTTAAAGAACAGTTAGCCCCAATGTTATATAAACTATTTGAAAAAAATAGGGAATGAAGGAGTCTTACCAAATTCCTTTTATGACACAAACATGGTACTGATACCTAAACCAAGTAGGTTGAAAACTGAGAAAGAAAACTATAGACCAATCTCCTTAATGAATATTGATGCTAAAATCTTAAATAAGATATTAGCAAAAAGACTACAGAAAATCATCTCCAGGATAATACACCATGATCAAATAGGATTTATACCTATATAGGAATGCAGGGCTGGTTTAATATTAGGAAAACTATTAATATAATTAATCATATTAATAATCAAATTAACAAGAACCATATGATCATCTCAATAGATGCAGAAAAAGCAACTGATAAAATCCAACATCCATTCCTACTAAAAAAATTTGAGTGTATAGGAATAAATGAACTATTCCTTAACATAGACAGGAGCACATATTTAAAACTGTCAGTAAGTGTCATATGTAATGGGGATAAACTGGAACCTTTTCCAGGAAGATCAGGAGTGAAACAAGGTTGCCCACTATAAACATTACTATTCAATATTGTATTAGAAACGCTAGCCTCGGCAATAAGAGCCACGAAATTAGAGTAGGTAATGAGGAAACCAAACTATCACTCTTTGCAGATGATACGATGGTATACCTAAAGAACCCCAAAGATTCTTATAAAAAGCTATTAGAAATAATCCACAACTTTAGCAAAGTTGAAGGATACAAAATAAATCCACAGAAATCCTCAGCATTTTTATACATCACCAACACAATCCAACAGCAAGAGATACAAAGAGAAATTCCATTCAAAATAACTGTTGATAGTATAAAATATTTGGGAATCTATCAAAGGAAAGTCAGGAATTGTATGAGCAAAATTACAAAACACTTGCCACAAAAATAAATTCAGATTTAAATAATTGGAAAGACATTAAGTGCTCTTGGAGAGGCCGAGCGAATATAATAAAGATGACAATACTCCTCAAACTAATCTATTTATTTATTGCTATAGCAATCAGACTTCCAAGAAACTATTTTAATGACCTAGAAAAAATAACAACAAAATTCATATGGAAGAACAAAAGGTCGAGAATTTCAAAGGAATTAATGAAAAAAAATCAAATGAAGGTGGCCTAGCTGTACCTGATCTAAAATTATATTACAAAGTAGCAGTCACCAAAACCATTTGGTATTGGCTAAGAAATAGACTAGTTGGTCAGTGGAATAGGTTAGGTTCACAGGACAAAATAAGGAACACCTGTAGCAATCTAGTGTTTGACAAACCCAAAGATACCAACTTTTGGGATAAGAATTCATTATTTGACAAAAACTGCTGGGAAAACTGGAAATTAGTATGGCAGAAAATAGGAATAGACCCACACTTAACACCACATACCAAGATAAGATCAAAATGGGTCCATGATTTAGGCATAAAGAATGAGATCATAAATAAATTAGAGGAACATAGGATAGTTTACCTCTCAGACTTGTGTAGGAGGAAGAAATTTGTGACCAAAGGAGAACTAGACATCATTATTGATCACAAAATAGGAAATTTTGATTACATCAAATTGAAAAGCTTTTGTACAAACAAAACTAATGCAAACAAGATTAGAATGGAAGTAACAAACTGGGAAAATAGTTTTATAGTTAAAGGTTCTGATAAAGGCCTCATTTCAAAAATATATAGAGAACTGACTCTTATTTGTAAGAAATCAAGCCATTCTTCAATTAATAAATGGTCAAAGGATATGAACAGACAATTTTCAGATGATTAAATTGAAACTATTTCCACTCATATGAAGAAGCGTTCCAAATCACTATTGATCAAAGAAATGCAAATTAAGACAATTATGAGATACCACTACATACTTGTCAGATTGGCTAAGATGACAGGAAAAAATAATGATGAATGTTGGAGGGGCTCTGGGAAAACTGGGACACTGAGACACTGTTCATGGAGTTGTGAAATAATCCAACCATTCTGGGGAGTAATCTGGAATTATGCCCAAAAAGTTATAAAACTGTGCATCCCCTTTGATCCAGCAGTGCTACTACTGGGCTTGTATCCCAAAGAAATACTAAAGGAGGGAAAGGGACCTGTATGTGCCAAAATGTTTGTGGCAACCCTTTTTATAGTGGCTAGAAACTGGAAAATGAATGGATGCCAATCAATTGGAGAATGGTTGGATAAAGTATGGTATATTAATGCTATGGAATATTATTGTTCTCTAAGAAATGGCCAGCAGGATGAATACAGATAGGCTTGGAGAGACTTACATGAAATGATGCTGAGTAAAATGAGCAGAACCAGATCATTATACACTTCAACAACGATAGTGTATGAGGATGTATTCTGATGGAAGTGGATATAAAACATAAGTGAATAGCAAAGTTCATTAAAAAACAGAATCCTACAATATGTTGTTTACAAGAAACACATTTGAAATAGAGAGATGCATAGAGAGTAAGATTACAAGAATGAAGCAGAATTTATTATGCTTCTGTTGAAGAAAAAACAGGGCTAGCATGGATGACCACAGATAAAGCCAAAGTAAAGATAGTAAATCTCCAGGGCTAGGTACATTCACAAGTGATTTCTAGCAAACATTTAAAGAACAATTAATTCCAATACAATGTAACCTCTTTGGAAAACTAGATAAAGAAGGAGTCCTGCCAAATTCCTCCATGACACAAATATGGCACTGACACCTAAACCTGGAAAAGCCAAAACAAAAAGAAAATTGCAAATCAATCGCCCTAATGAATATTGACACAAAAATTTTAAATAAAATATTAGCAAAGCATTTTCAACAGAATAATATACTATGACCAAGTGGGATTTATATATTCAGTATCAGGAAAACTATTGTCATAATTGATCATATCAATAACAAAAATCACATGATAAACTCAATAGATGCAGAAAAAGTTTTTGACAAAATACAGCACCCATTCCTATTAAAGCACTAGAGAGCATAGGAATAAAGGGAGTTTTCCTTAAAATGTTAAACACTATCTCTTCAAAACCAGAAGCAAGTATTATTATTATGGAGAGTAGCTGGATGAATTCTCAATAATATCAGGAGTGAAACAATAATGACAATTATTACTATTATTATTATTTATTATTGTACTAGAAATGTTGGCATTAGAAATAAGAAAAAACAAAGAAATTGAAGGAATTAGAATAGTCAATGAGGAGATAAAACTATTCTTCCAAAAAACTACTTTAATCAATTAACAACTTTAGCAAAGTTACAGGATATAAAATATATCCATACAAATCATCAGCATCTCTATATATTACTAAATCTAGCAGCAAGAAATAGAAATAAAGTCCATTTAACATAATTGTGGACAAAATATTTGGGCATCTTCCTACAAAGACAAATTAAAGAACTATATGAACACAGTTACAGAACACTATCTCTATAAATAAAATCTTATCTAAAGAAGTGGAAAAATATTTATTGCTAATGGGTAGATTGAGCTAATATAGTAAAAATGACCATTCTATCTAAATTCATCTACTTATTCAATGCCATACAAATAAAACTTCCAAGAAATTACTTTATAAAGCCAGAAAAAAATAATAAAATTATTTTGAAAGAAAAAAAGTTCAAGAATATAAAGTGAGATAATGAAAAAAGTACAAAAGGCAATAGCCTAGAACTACCAGACCTAACACTACATCATAAAGCAGCACTAATCAAAATCTTTTGGTACTTTTAAGATATTTAACATGTATTGGTCTACCTGCTATCTGGGGGAGGAGATGGGGGGAAGGAGGGGAAAAATTGTAACAAAACGTTTTGAAATTGTCAGTGCTGAAAAATGACCCATGCATATATCTTCTAAATAAAAAAGATATAATAAAAATCATTTGGTACTGATTAAGAAATAAAGTGGTATATCATTGGAACAGATTACCTACTCATAGCACAGTAATCATTGACTATAGTATTCTAGTATTTGTTCAACTCTAGTTTCTAGGATAAAAACTTACTATTTCACAAAATTGCTGGGAAAAATGGGAAAATATTTTTTTCAGAAACTTGGTATAGACCATTATGGAGGTTTCAGATCTAATGAGGCATATATTTTCTTTAAATTTATTAATAGTAGACTTTATCATTGTTCAGTCAATCACCTTCAATTCTCTGTAACTCCATAAACTTGTTCATTGTATTTCTTAGCAAAGATACTAGAGTGGTTTGCCATTTCCTTCTTCCTATGTCCCTACTTTTGCAAAAAAGGAACAGAATAGGGATTAGGTGATTTGCCAGGGCCACATAGTGTCTGAGGCCAGATTTCAACTCAGATATTCCTGCCTTCAAGCTTTGTGCTTTAGCCATTGAACTATCTTGCTGGCCCAATAAGAAACTATGCTAATGCAATTTCTAATTTTTAAAAAAGGATATTGATTCATAAAACGACTAATTCTTTTTTTATATTCAATATTAATAGCAACAAGTTATATCAGACCTCTAAATTCTCGAGAAACCTGAAGTAACTTCAGTAATAACCTCGGTTTCCTTTTTCCAAGGTAGGTCTTTATTACTCTAGTAAGATCAAATGATCTCTCAGTACCATTGAATTACCAGTGAAATTTGTTGATGGGAGCCACTACCCAGTGTACTGTTTGCTGGGTATGACTAACCAAAATAAATACTAGCACCATAAAAAACACAAAGGTGATACAAATCCACAATCAGTTTTGGACATAGAAGCACAATATTACCATCTATTAAAATGTGTGAGGCTTGCAAGTTGCATTGATAAAGTCTGCACATGATTGTGAATTATATGTACTTAATATATTCATAATGTTGGTCTTTCAAAAGTAATCAAAAACCATTGCAATTTTATTCTATATGCTTGAAGTAGGGGGGGCCTATATGAATTCAAATGGTATATTCCTGAAATGCCTTGTGTAATTCTGAGGCAGGAAGGAAAAAATATAGATTAGAGAACTTTTGGAAGGTCATCCTTGAGTTGGACCATTCTCTAAGAGTTAGAACAGATGGGTCAGAAAGAACCAAGGATAATCAATCTTTCCTTCAAATTGACTTTACTTCTAGGAAATCTTAGATCTGAGTTCTTATCTGTTCTTTGTACTTGGAAATCCTTGGGAATAAGTGCATATACAAATGAACAACTTGACTAAATTTATATTAATTTCTGGAAATAGGGAATATTCTCATTCACTAAGAATAATTTGGCAGTTGTTAGACAGGAGTCATATCTATATGTCATTAAGTGCTTTTTATTTGACCTGTCTTTATCTTATTGAGGTGACTGATAAAGTGAACTTAAATTTAGAAGGAATTGGTTATTTGTAAGATCTATTCAACTAAATAAACAAGGAATTAAGATTGATAATAAAGCTTCTCTCTTCAAACAAAATGCAAAGCAATTGTAAGTGACCTAGATATGATAGGAAAATGTAGAATTCATGTTTTTGCTTAATATTTCTGGATGATATGTGTCCATGCATTTTTGTACTAGGCAAAAGACATAGATGTTAACTGTCACAAGAGACTGGGTCAGGGTTTTGTATATTACAAAATAACTACCAACCACTGAAAATTAGAATTGGTGTTTTTGTCTCCAAAATACTCTTTTTCTCTACTGCCCCTTGCCTTGATATCTTTAACATAATTTCTGTCTGAATAAAATAAAATAGGCTCTTAAGAAATATGTTACAAGATTATGTCAATATTTTATGAGGCTCAAATCATTTATTAATTTTAATTATTTATACATTTTAGATTTGATTTAGCTATGTAATACCTAAATATGATGGAATTGGTACATTTATTCATGCTTTAAAATCTCCAAAATTTTCTAAGGGTTAGGAGTTTATCATCTTTCCCCGCACCTAACCTTTTTTAATTAAAAAAAATGAATTTCATGGGTTCAAATTAAGAGAAAGTACTTAGTACAAAGCTTAGTAGAAAAGCAATTATTTTGAAATATGATTTTTCTTTCACTTTTAAGACTAACTGAAGAACATAGAAATTATATTTTGTCAAAATATAAAAATCATAGGTTAGATAATTTTTGTATTTCCCAATGTTCAAAAATGTCTGCTATTTCCAATTTAGATAACAAAATATTGCCTCTATTCATTTCAATTCAGATCAGTTTCCAAGAATCCTTAAACAGTAAGAATCTATTTTTTTTATCCCAAGTTCTTGCCTGTTATTGCTACCCATCTCTTGGTTTATTTGCTAAATCTTAGTTCAGGTGGGAAATTTATTTTAATATCTTTGTATAGCCTATATAATATTTTTCACTTTCAATGGAAATTCATTTATGTATAGACTCTTTTTAAGGACTGAATATATTATTTGAAAAATTAAATGTGTAAATATGGAAAAACAAAACTATATGAAGAAAAGTCCACATACTCTTTCATATTTCCTTTTAACACAAAACCAAAATTGGTGTTTTTGGTGCAAATATCCATTTCATACTATTTATCAGTAGCTCATACCTATCTGCTTCAAAGCATAGTACACTTAGGGATTATACTACCTTAGGGATTCATCAGAACATAGCCCCCACTGAAACCATTCTTTTATTTTCCTGGGTATGAGCGGTCTCCCTTTATTTTGTTTGACTTGGTTGTTCTTTCATTTGTACAGGTTCGTTTTTCTTACTTTATATGGATAACTTGTTCTTAAATTTGATTTGGAATAATCACCAATGAAAGGCACAATACACTTTGTAGCCAATCCTTTAGCTTCAAGATTTATTTGGATAAAGTTCATTGCCAATAATGGCCATGGAAACAACATTGGCCCTGAAAGAGTTAATTTTCAAGGCTGAGCTGTTCTGGCATATTGTAATTGTAACTGAATATTTTTATGTTGTAATGAAACAGTAATGATCAAAGCAAAAGGCATTTCTTGGGGATTCATGACTGGCTAAGTTTGCCTTGGGCCATTAACCCCAGTCATTAATTCCCCTGAAATGCATTGTGCTGAAGTTGTTATTGTTAATAACCAAAGCTGTCTGAAAACATTTGTACATACTATAGAAGGAAATTGTTGATTATTTTCTGCCCATAACAAGTTTTGTGACTGAAAAAATCTAAAAGTGATGAAGTTTGACCAACAGAGGCAAAATAAATTTTATCAGCCAGAAGCAACTTCTTCCCAAATCTTCTGTGTGTTTAAGCATTTCACTATTTTTATTTTCACTTGCATGCATGTGTAAGTGTATGAGTATATAAGTAATCTTAACTATTGTTTGTTGTTGTTGTTGTTGTTGTTATTGTTGTTGTTGTTGTTGTTGTTGTTGTTGTTGTTTTAACTATAGCTGCAGTATGGTAGATTCTGCCCCAGTCTCTTGCCTTAATTAATTAAAAAATCTAGCAAAGTTTCAAGATACAAAAAAACCTCATATAAATAATTAATATTTTTATGTATTACCAACAATGTTCAGTAACAAGAGATAGAAAGAGAAATTCGATTTAAAATAACTGTAGACAATATGAAAACTTGGGAGTCTAGCTACCAAGTCAAATTGAGGAACACAATTACAAATTACTGTAATGTAATAATTCAATTTTTGTAACACAAGTACAAATATACAATTACAAAGCACTTTTTACACAAATATAGTCAGGTCTAGAAAATTGGGAAAATGTTAACTGCTTGTGCTACTGCTGAGGCATATAATGAAAATATATCTATATAAAATAATCTCTTTATTCAGTGTCATACCATTCAAACTATGAAAATTTATTTAATAGAGTTTGAAAAAAATAAGAAAATTCATCAAGTGAAACAAAAGATCAAGGATATAAAGAGAATGAATGAAAAATGAAGAAGATCTGGCTGTACCATCTCTCAAATAGTAATATGAAACAGTAATTTTCAAAACAATTTGGACCTGGCTAAGAAATAGAGTGGTAGGAGCAGTTAGGTGGCACAGTGGATAGCGCACTGCCCTGAAGTCAGGAGGATTTGAGTTCAAATTTGGTCTCAGACACTTAACACTTTCTAGCTGTATGACCTTGAGCAAGTCACTATCCCAATTGCCTCAGAGGAAAAAAAAGAAAGAATGAAAGAAAAAGAAAAGAAATAGAGTAGTTAATCAGTGCAATAGATTATATATACATTACACTGTAGTAAATGACCATTGTAATATAGCACATGATAAAGCCAAAGACCCAAGGTTTTGGAACAAAAACTAATTATTTTGCAAAGAATGGTGGGAAATCTGAAAAACACTATGGCAGAAACTAGGTATAGACCAACAGCTCACACCAGATACCAAGGTCAAAATGAGTACATGTTTACATATAAAAAGTGATGCTATAAGTAAATTAGGAGAACAGGTTTACTCTATGGATAAGGGAAGAATTGAAAGCAAAATATGAAGAAATTATAGAAAGGATTATAAAATGTAATATATATAATTTTTATTATATTATATTAAAAGGTGTTTGCAAACCAATACAACTAAAATTAAAGAAAAAGAATAAACCTAAGCAAAATATTTCTGATAAAGGTTTTATTTCTCAGAAGCATTGAAAATTGAATCAAATTTATAAAAAAATATCATTCCTAATTAATAAATGATTAAAGGATATGAACAGGTAGTTTTCAGAAAAAAGAAATGAAATCTATCTGTAGTAATATGAAAAATTGCTTTAAATCAATATCGCTTAAAGAAACGCAAATTAAAACAACTCTGTGATGCCATCTCACTCCATCTGATTGGCTAATAAGGGTTAAATAAGAAAATTGGTAAGTGCTGAAGGCATGTGGGAAGACTGATACTAATGTATGTTGGTAAAGTTGTAAAGTGACCCAACTATTCTGAAAATCAATTTGGAACTATGTCCAAAGGGCTATAAAAACTTTCATATCCTTTGATCCAGTAATAATTCTGGTAGATATCTATATCTATATCTATATCTATAGATATAGATATATATGTATATATATACATATATATATATGAAAAATATCATGAAAAAAAGGGAAAGAGTCTATGTACTCAGAAAATTTTATAACAAAAGGCAGAATCATGAAGATGGAAGAAAAGGCAAGGACTCACCTGAGTTCTCTCACAAACCACTCCATATATCTTTAAATAATGCTCCAAACAAATTATAGAGAGGCAGAAACTACATAAGTACAGAGGAGGAAAAATTCTACCTAAAAATAACTTTAAAAATTAAGAGGAAAAGTCTGTTTCACTATGGTAAGAGTAGAGTGCAGGCCATGCCAGTGAAGAATGCATCCTGGAAAACCAGGAACAGGTTTTGGAGGGCCACTGAATGAGAGATGATGGTTTCTGCCTTCTCAGCTCACACATAATAAGAAAGTCAAGTGACTGGTCAAAGGAAAATAAATTACAGGCCTATTTACTGATACTTAGAAGAAAATGGAAAATACCTTATTGGAAAACAACTGACCTGGAAAAAAAGATCTAGGAAAAACAAACTGAGAATTATTAGACTGCCTGAAAATTATGATGAGGCAAAGGGCCTACACAACATCTTTCTGGAAATAATCAAGGAAAATTGCCCTCATGTCCTAGAGCCAGAAAGTAGGATAGCCATCTTAGAATTTACCAGTCACCTCCTTAAAGAGATCCCAAAATAAAAACTTCAAAAATATCTTAGCTAAATTTCAGAATTATCAAATCAAGGAGAAAATGTTGCAAGCAGACAGAAAGAAATAATTTATATATCAAGGAGCTAAAATCAGGATTACAAATGACCTACCAGCTTCTACTTTAAAGGAGCTAAGGGCCAGCAATCTGATATCCTGAAGGGCAAAGGAACTTGAACTGCAGCTAAGAACAAAATTAAACATTTTCTGTCAGGGAACAAAATGGCCTTTCAAAGAAATATGAGAATTTCAATTATTTCTGATAAAAAGACCAGAGCTGAACAGAATATTTGATCTTTAAATATAAAACTCAAGAGAAGCATAAAAGATAAAAAGGAAAGAAAAATTAACTTTATTTTAAACGTTACAAACCTTATATCCTTATATGGGAAGATGCTATGTTTGACTCTTGAGAACTGTATCTCTTTTGTGAGTATACTTAGAAGACACAGGTAAATTTTATTTAATTTTGATGTTATAAAAAAGAAACTAGAGGTGGAAAGAGAATTGTACTGGAAGAGAGGAATGGGGAGGTAAAATGGGGTAAATTATATCTCATGAAGAGGCAAAAAAGACCTACTGGAATTTTTTAAAAGCTTTTTATTTTCAAAACAAGTGCACAGATAATTTTTTCAACATTGACTCTTGCATAGCCTGGTGTTTTGGATTTTCTCCTCCTTCCCCCTACTCCCTATCCCTAAAAGGCAATCAATCCAATATATGTTATACATGTTAAAATATATGTTAAATCCTATACTTGTAAACATATTTATATTTGCTGCATAAGAAACATCAGATCAAAAAGGAAAGTAAATGAGTCAGAAAACAAAATGGAAATGAATAATAACAAAAAGAGTGAGAATATTATGTTGTGATCCAACTTCAGTTCTCACAGTCCTCTCTCTGGGTATAGATGGCTCTTTTCATCACAAGATCATCTCATTGTTCGAAAGAGGCACATTCATCAGAATTGAGCATCATATTATATTGATGTTGCAGTGTACAATAATCTTCTGGTTCTGCTCATTTCACTTAGCATAAGTTCATGTAAGTCTCTCCAAGCATTTCTAAAATTATCCTCCTGATCATTTCTTTTAGAACAAGAATATTCCATAACATTCATATACCATAACTTATTCAGCCATTTTCCAACTGATGGGCACCCACTCAGTTTCCAGTTTCTTGCCACTATGAAAAGGGCTGCCACTAACATTTTTGCACATGTGGGTCCTTTTCCTTCCTTTAAGATATCTTTGGGATATAGTCCCAATAGAAACACTGCTGGATCAAAGCTTGCACAGCTTGATAACTTTTTGAGCATAGTTTCAAATTGCTCTCCAGAATAAGATTTATTAAAATTGAGGAAAAGAATGAGCATAGTGTGAACCTTATTCTAATGAGATTTGACTCAAAGAGAAAATATTTAGCTCTTAATTACCTCACAGATAAATTTGTCTCACCCTACAGGGAAGAAAGAGAGGAAAGGGGAAAGAAAAGAGTACTGGTGGGGCTAATAAAAGGAAAAACAGAAGTAGAAGGGGAAAGAAATAAGAATGCGGGAGGAGTCATAAAAAGGAAGAGCTGTTTGAGGAAGGTGGTGGTCAGAAGCAAAACACTAGGGAGGAGGGAAAGTAAGAAAGGAAAGAGAAAAGTGTAACTTGGGGAAAATAAAATGGCAGGAAATACAAAGTCATTTTAAATGTGAATGTGAATGGGATGAATTCTTCCATAAAATGAAAGTGGATAGCAGTCTGGATTAAAAGCCAAAATGCTACAAAAGGTTACTTACAAGAAACGCAAAAGGTAAAAGGCTTGAACATAATCTATTATACTTCAACTGAAGTAAGAAAAAAAAAGAAGGGGTAGCCATCCTGTTCTCAGATCAGGAAAAAGCAAAAGTATATCTAATTAAAAGAGATAAGGAAGGAAACTGCATCTTGCTAAAGTATACCATAGATATTGATGTAATAATATCAATTCTAAACATATATGCACTAAGTGGTTAAAATATCCATATTCTTAGAGCAGAAGTTAAGAAAGCTGCAAGAATTAGACAGCAAAAATATACTTGTGGGAGATCTCAACCTGAATCTCTCAGAACTAGAAAAATCAAACCATAAAATATATAAAAAAGAAGGTAACGAGATAAGTACAAATTTTAGAAAAGTTATGTATGATGGAAGTTCGGAGACATAAAGAAATGTACTTTTTTCTTGGCAGGACATGGAACCTACACAAAAATTGACCATGTATTAGAGCATAAAAACCTCAATATCAAAAGCAGAAAGGCAGAAATAGGAAATGCGCCTTTTTTCAGATCATGATACAATAAAAATACATGTAATAAAGGAATAGAGAAAAATTGACTAATGAATGGGTGAAACAAGAAATCATAGACAAAACTAATAATTTCATCCAAGGGAATGACAATAATGAGATAACATACCAAAATATATGAGATGTATTCAAAGCAGTTCTTAGGAGAATTTTATATCTCTAGATTCTTATTTGCATAGAAATAGAAAACCAGAAGGTTAATGAATTGAACACGCAACTAAAAAAGATAGGAAAAAAAAAAAACAAATTTAAAACCCTCTATTAAATACCAAATTTGAAATTCTGAAAATAAATTGGAAAATCAAGCAAATTGAAAGTAATAAAGCAATTGAAATAATAAAACAAAAGCAAAAGTTTGATATATGAAAAAACACAACACAATAAGTATACTGTTATTTAATTTGATTAGAAAAAATGAAAGAAGAAATTCAAATTGTTAGTATTAAAAATAAAAAGGAAGAACTTTCCACCATTGAAGATGAAATTGGAGCAAAAATTAGGAGCTATTTTGCCCAATTATATGCCAATAAATTTGGTAATCTAAGTGAAATGGATTAATATTTACAAAAATATAGAATGTCAGATTTAAAAAGGGGAAATAAATCACTTAAATGCTGACATTTTAGAAAAAGAAATAGAACAAGCTATATTAATCAACTCCACAAGAAAAAAATCTCCAGGGCCAAATGGATTAACATGTGAATTTTACTAAAGATTTAAAGAACAATTCCAATACTACTCAATCTATTTGGGAAAATAGGGAAAAAGGGAATTCTACCACATTCCTTTTATGACACACATATGGTGCTGATACCTAAACTAGGTAAAGAGAAAGAAAATTATAAACCAATTTGACATAATAAACATTGATTCAAAAATTTAAATAAAATATTAGCAAAGGAATTACAGCAAGTTATCTATAGGATAATACACCATGACCAAATAGGATATATCAGGTGTAGACAGCTGAAACTCTGGACAAGTATACTTGAAACAAGGTGTTAACTCAGTGGAACTGATGACATGATGAGTCTCTAGTTCATATTCATATTTAGTATTTAGTGATATAATGGTTCTCTAGTTCACACATACTCAGTATACTCTAATGATGTAATTGTAATAGGGTATATAAAATAAAGTCAGACTCTGAGGGAGACTGGTTGAAATTGGCAGACTTTCAGAATTCTGAAGAAGACTGGGTCAGACTAAGACTGGTTCAGACTATGAGAGACACAGACTGTGTAAGAGACAATAAAGACTTTGGACTCTATTCTTGTCCATTCTCATGGTGTCTATCCTGCTGAGACCAAGGCCCTTCTGGAAGACCTCCAGAAAGGTAGCCTGTATATTACAATCAGGAATGCAAATCTGATTCAATAATAGGAACTATTAGCATAATTGACCATGTCAATAATCAGACTAACAATAATCATATGATCATCTCAATAGGTACAGAAAATGCATTTCACAACATCCAACACCTATTCCTATTAAAAACACTAGCAAGTATAGGAATAAATGGAGTTTTCCTTGAAATGATAAGTAACATTTATTTTAAAAGATCAGCAAGCATCTTATATAATGGGGATAAACTAGAAGCATTCCCAATAAGATTGGGGTGAACAAAGTTTCCCATAATTACCATTATTATTCAGTATTGTATTTGCTATGTTAGCTTTAGCCATAAGGGAAGAAAAAGAAATTGAAGGAATTATAGTGGGTAATGAGGAAACCAAATTATCACTCTTTTCAGATGATATGACATATACTTAGAGAATCCTAGAGAATCAAAACTAAAAAACTACTAGAAACAATTCAAAACTTTAGCAAAGTTGCAAGGTACAAAATAAATTCACATAAATCATCAAAGTCTAACAAGAGATACAAAGAGAAATTCCATTTAAAATAAGTGTAGATAATATAAACTATTTGGGAGTCTACCTGCCAAGGCAAAGATGACAGGAAAAGATAATGGTCAATATTGGCAAGGATGTGGGAAAACTGGGACACTAATATATTTTTGGTGGAGTTGTGAACTGGTTCAACCATTCTGGAGCGCTATCAAATTGTGCATATTCTTTGACCCAGTAGTATCTCTATGGGCCTGTACCCCAAAGAGATTATAATAAAGAAAAAAAGCATGCAAAAATATTTGTAGCAGCCCTTTTTTTCAGTGGCAAGAAACCAGAAATTGAGTGGATGCCCATGTAAGTCTGTTTTGGCCTCTCTGATATCATGCTGCTGATCATTTTTTAATAGAACAATATTCCATTACCTTCATATACCATATCTTATTCAGCCATTCTCCAACTGATAGGCATCCATTCAGTTTCCAGTTTTTTTTTTTTTTGTTTTTTTTTTTGTTTTGTTTTTTACCACTACCAAAAATCTCTTACAAACATTTTTGCACATATGGGTCCTTTTCCTTTTTGTATGTTCTCTTTGGGATACAGATCCAGTAGAGACATTGCTAGATCAAAGATCTAGAAAGACTTAAATTAACTAATGTTAAATGAATTGAGTAGAATCAAGATACCTTTGTACATAGTAGTAGATATGATGATAAATTCTGATTGATGTGACTCTTCACTGGTGAGGTGATTCAGGTCAGTTTCATCTACTTATGAAAAGAGCCATTTGCACCCAGAGAGAAGACTGTTGGGACTGAGTGTGGATAATAACATATTATTTTTTGTTGTTATTTGATTACATTTTTCTTTCTCATTTTTTCTCATTTCTTTCTCATTTTTTCCCTTTTTTTACCTGATTTTTCTTGTGCAGCATGATAATTGTGGAATTATGTATAGAAAAATCACAAATGTTTAACATATTGGATTGTGTGCCATCTAAAAGAGGAAAGGAGGGAAAGGGAGAGAAAAAATTTAGAATGCAAGATTTTGCAAGGGTGAATGTTGAAAATTAGCTATGTTAATGTTTTGAAAATAAAAGGCTTTAATTAAAAAAGAGAGAGAAAAGAAAAATCTTCACAAAAAACCCTGAAGCTTAAGACTGTTTGATACATAATGGAAGTAGAATCCAACTGTAGCACAGTATTAAAAGTCAAGAAATAAGCTGGAAAATGAGGAAACAACAGAAAATAATTCCAATTATAAAAAAAATTACTATTGTGACAGGAATGATTAAAACACAAACTCAGAAGAAGACAATAAAGTCAAAATTCCTACACCCAAAGTCACAAAGAAAATATGAATTGACCCCAGTCATAGAAAAGTGCACAGTGGATTTTTAATAAAACCCAATTTTGGAGAGGAAAAGTTGGGAAATGAAATGAGAATGATGCAAGAAAATAATGAAAAAATAATAGCTTAGTAAGGAGACACAAAAAATGCTGAAGGAAGGGAAAAAAAACCTTAAAATCAGAATGGAACAAATTGTAAAAAAGGTTAAAAAATTCAATGAATTATTCAAATGAAAAAGGGAATATAAAAGTTGACTGAAAAAATAATTCCTTAAAATTAGAATTGAACAAATGAAAGTTAATGATTCCATAAGACATCATAAATCAATCAAATCAAATCAAAATTAAAAATATAAGTAAATATGAGATTTTGGAAAAATAACTGACTTCAAAAATAAATGCAAAAGAGATAATTTTTTTTAAAACAATATGGGACAACTTATGTGCCATGCTTTTAGAAAAAGAGCATAGACTTAATTTTTTTTCTTTTTTAAGATGGATATTTTTTTTCTTTTCATTATAGCTTCTTATATATTATATATTATATATGTATTATATGATTATATAATAATTATATATTATAACTTCTGCTTTGCATAAATCTATTATCCAATACCTATAAATGTGGCAAAATCATTACTCAATATATTAAGATCTCTTTAAATATGTTTTTTTTTAAATAGCTTTTTATTTAAAAGATATGTGCATGGGCAATTTTTCAGCATTGATAATTGCAAAACTTTTTTTTTCCAATTTTTCCCCTCCTTCCTCACACCACCTACCCCAAATTGCAAGTAGACCAATATATGTTAAATATGTTAAAATATATATTAAATACAATATATGTATACATATCCATACAGTTGTTTTGCTGCATAAGAAGAATAGGACTTTGAAATAATGTACAATTAACCTGTGAAGCAAATAAAAAATGCAGGCAAAAATAGAGCGATTGGGAATTCTATGTAGTGGTTCACATGCCTTTCCCAGAGTTCTTTCGCTGGGTGTAGCTGGTTCAATTCATTGGTTCTCTATTGGAACTGATTTGGTTCATCTCATTGTTGAAGAGGGCCATGTCCATCAGAAATGATCATCATATAGTATTATTGTTGAAGTATATAATGATCTCCTGGTCCTGCTCATTTCATGCAGCATTAGTTCATGTAAGTCTCCCCAGGCCTTTCTGAAATCATCCTGCTGGTCATTTCTTACAGAACAATAATACTCCACAACATTCATATACCACAATTTATTCAGCCATTCTCCATTTGATGGACATCCACTCAGTTTCCAGTTTCTGGCCACTACAAAGAGGGCGCCACAAGCCTTCTTACACATACAGGTCCCTTGCCCTTCTTTAAGATTTCTTTGGGATATAAGCCCAGTAGTAGCATTACTCAATCAAAGGGTATGCACAGTTTGATAACTTTTTGAGCATATTTCCAAATCACTTTCCAGAATGGCTGGATGTATTCACAATTCCACCAATGATGTATCAGTGTCCCAGTTTTCCCACATTCCCTCCAACATTCTGCATTATTTTTTCTTGTATTTCTAGCCAATCTGACAGGTGTATAGTGGTATATCAGATGAATTCATTTGCATTTCTCTGATTAAGAAAGACTCGGAACATCTTTTCATATAGCTAGAAATAGTTTTAATTTCTTCATCTGAGAATTGTCTGTCATATCCTTTGACCATTTATCAATTTAAGAATGGCTTGATTTCTTATAAATTAAAGTAAATTCTCTATATATTTTGGAAATGAGGCTTTTATCAGAACCTTTGATTGTTAAAATGTTTTCCCATTTTATTGCTTCCCTTATAATCTTGTCTGAATTACTTTGCATTATGCTAGGGATGATTTTCTGTAGTCTTTCTGCTAATATTTTATTTAAGATTTTAGCATCAATATTAATTAGGGAGATTGGTTTATAATTTTCTTTCTCTGTTTTCAACTTACCTGGTTTAGGTATCAGTACCATGTCTGTCTCATAAAAGGAATTTAATAGGACTCCTTCATTCCCTATTTTTTGAAATAGTTTATATAGCATTGGAGTTAATTGTTCTTTAAATGTTTGTTAGAATTCACATGTAAATCCATCTGGTCATGGGGATTTTTTCTTAGGGAATTGATTAATAACTTCTATTTCTTTTTTTTTTCTGAAATGGGACTAGTTAAGCAATTTATTTCCTTCTCTGTTAATCTGGGAAGCATATATTTTTGAAGGGAGTCATCCATTTCCCTTAGGTTATCAATTTAATTGGCATAAAGTTGGGCAATATAACTCCTTATTCTTGCTCTAATTTCCTCCTCATTGGAGGAAAGTTTTCCCTTTTCATTTTTAAGACTAACAAATTGATTTTCATCTTTCCTTTTTCTAATCAGATTTACTAAACGTTTATCTATTTTATTGTTTTTTTCATAATACCAACTAAATTTTATTAATTCAATAGTTTTTTTTTACTTTTAATATTATTGATTTCTTCTTTTAATTTTAGAATTTCAAGTTTAGTATTTGATTGGGGGTTTTTAATTTTGGTCTTTTTCTAGCTTTTTAAATTGCAAACCCAATTCATTTATTTTCTCTTTCTCTATTTTATTCAAGTAAGCCTCTAAAGATGTAAAATTTTCCCTTATTACTGCTTTGGCTGCATCCCACAAATTTTAGTATGATGTCTCATCGTTGTCATTTTCTTGGATGAAATTATTAATTGTGTCTATGATTTGATGTTATACCCAGTCATTCTTTAGGATTAGATTATTTAGTTTCCAATTACTTTTTGACCTATTTACCCCTAGCTTTTTGTAAAAGGTAGTTTTTATTGCATCATGATCTGAAAACAATACATTTACTATTTGTGCCTTTCTGAATTTAATTTTGAGGTCTTTATGTCCCAATATATGCTTAATTTTTGTATAGGTTCCATGAATTGGTGAGAAGAAAGTATATTCCTTTCTGTCACCATTCAGTTTACTCCAAAGATCTATCATACCTAATTTTTCTAATATTCTGTTTTCCTCTTTAATTTCTTTCTTACTTGTTTTTTGGTTTGATTTATCTAATTCTGAGAGTGCAAGGTTGAGCTCTCCCACTATTATAGTTTTGCTGTCTATTTCTTCTTGCAACTCTCTTAATTTCTCCTTTAGGAAGTTAGATGCTATACCACTTAGTGCATATATGTTTAGTATTGATATGGCTTCATATTTATAGCTACCTTTTAGCAGGATACAGTTTCCTTCTTTATCTCTTTTAATTAGATCAATTTCTGCTTTTGCTTGATCTGAGATAAGGATGGCTACCCCTGCTTTTTTTTTTACTTCACTTGAAGCATAATAGATTCTGCTCCAGCCTTTTACCTTTACTTTGTATGTATCTCCCTGCTTTAAATGTGTTTCCTGTATACAACATATCGTAAGGTTCTGGCTTTTGATCCATTCAGCTTTCTGCCTCCTTTTTATGGGAAAGTTCATCCCATTCGCATTTATGGTTAAAATTAATAATTCTGTATTTCCTGCCATCTTACTATCCCCAAATTATGCTTTTCTTTTTCTTACTCCCCTTCCCCCTTTCCCCATATTAAATTTAAAGGCACCACTTGCCTCATGCAGCTCTCCTTCTTTAGAATCCCTCCCACCCCTTTTAAATCCTTTCCCCTTTCTTTTACCTTTCCTTTATTACTCTTTTCCTTTTCCCTTTTCTTTTCCCACTTTTTAATGAGGTGAGAGAAGTTTCTCTGTAAATCAAATATATCAATTATTTTCTCTTTGAGCCAAATCTGATGAGAGTAAGATTCACACAATGTTCCTCCTCCTCTCTAAATTCCCTCAGGTATGAAAGGTTTCCTTTCCCTCTTCATGTGATATAATTTCCCTCTTTTTATTTCTCTTTTCCCTCTTTCTGATACTATCCCCTTTCATTTCTGCTTCCCTTTTTATGTTATATTAGTAAAATCAAATTATATAAATTCTATATGCACTCTTTATGTATATGCATTACAGAAATACATTTCTCAAGAGTTTTTATTTTGTTTTTGTTTTTGTTTTTGTTTTTGTTTTTGTTTTTGTTTTTTTTACCTTGTTCTGCTTCTCTTGAGCCCTATAGTTGGAGGTCAACTTTTTTGTTTAGAGTTGTATTTTTCATTAGAAACAAATGAAATTCAAAATTCCATCTTCTTCCCTGGAAGAAAATGCTCACCTTAGCTGGGTAGTTTATTCTTGGCTGCATTCCATTTCTTTTGCCTTTTGGAATATCAGAATCCAAGCCCTTGGATTTTTTAATGTGGAAGCAGATAGATCTTGAGTGATGTTTATTGTGGCTCCTTAGCATTTGAATTATTTTTTTTCTGGCTGCTTGTAACATTTTTTTCCCTTAATCTGATAGTTGTGAAATTTAGCCACAATATTTCTTGGATTTTTTATTTAAGGGTCTTTTTCAGAAGGTGTTTGATGAATTCTTTCAATGCCTACTTTACCTTCTAACTTTATAACCTATAGGCAGTTCTCTTTGATGATTTCCTGTAAAACACTGTGTAGGCTCTTTTTTAAATCATAATTTTCAGGAAATCCAATAATCCTCAGTTTATCTCTCCTAGATCTATTTTCCAGTTTTTGTTGTTTTTCTGAGTAGATATTAACATTTTTTCTAATTTTTCATATTTTTGGTTTTGCTTTACTGATTCTTGTTTTCTCAATTAATCATTCATTTTTATTTGTTCAGTTCTGATTTTTAATGAGTTATTTTCTTCATTAGCTTTTATACTTCTTTTTGTATTGTTCAATTGAGTTTTCAAATGAGCTGTTTTGTTCTATGGAAATTTTTTCCATTTCATTATTTTTTTTGAGTTATTTTCTTTTTCCAATTCACAAATCCTACTTTCCTGGGAGTTCTTTATCTTTTTCAATTCACAAATTCTGTTTCCCTGCTCTCCCTAGGAGTTCTTTACCTTTTTTACCAATTCTCATTTCAGAAAGTTGTTTTCTTTTTCCACTTGATCAAGTTTTTTTTTTTTTTTTTTTTTAAGTGAGTTATCCTTTTCTGTACTCTCTTGCATAGCTTTTCTTTCCTTTCCCCATTTTTCTTCTAGCTCTCTTTTAAGATTTTTTTGTAATTTCTTTTAGGAAAGCCTTGTGTGATGGCGACCAGGTTACATCCTTCTTTGGGGTTTTGTCTGGAGAATGTCTACTATTAGTCTCCTCGGTATGGAAAACCTTTTCTCTTTCTGTATAAAAGCTGTTGATGATTATCATTCTCTTGGCCTTCTTACTCAATTTTTTAAAGCCCTTAGGGTCTGCCTTCAGAGGAAGGGGCTACCAGCTTCCTCTGCAGAGCAGGATAGATTGGTGGACAGTAGCTGTCCTGCAAATGGGCTGCTAAGAGTTGGCCAAGCTACAGAAGTGCTCTGGGAAGACCCATACAGGGAAAGTGTCTCTGACCTGGGAAGCACAACTGAGCTGAGGAAGTTCTATTGCCCCGGGGTAGAGCCCTCTTGCTATGCAGATTTGTGGCTGCCCTTGGCAGAGTGCACCCCCCCCCACTGTGCAGATTAGAGGATGCCCCAGGCTTAGCCCCACTGCCTTGCAGAAATGTGACTACACCAGGCAAAAGTCCCATGCTGCAGAATGCAACTGCACAGCTATGCTGTGGTCTGTGCTAAATAACTTCCGGTTTTGGGTGGGTGTAGCCAGATCCAGTTAGATTCTGGTGTTTTTTCGAGAACACTATACTTTGGCTTTAACTTCTCTGATGCTCTATTGCTTTGCAACTAAGGCAACCTGTGGTAGAGTCCTCCCTGTATAATTTCCAACCATGGAGACTGCCCCACCCCAGTCTGTTCAGTATGCTAGCCTCTGTTTCTATCTTCCTACCTGTGCTTGTCTGCTCCCGCCAATCAGGACAAACCTTTTCTGGTTATCTTCTGGATTATCTTCTGCTGGTAAGTTGTTATACTTTCAATATTTGTGGATTTTACCAGTCAAGCTCTATTTCTGAGGCTGAATTTGGTAATTTGTAGTGAGGGTATGAGAAGAGCTTCAAATGTTGCATGTGTCTTCTCCACCATCTTGGTTTTACCCCCCACATAAGTTTTTTTTTTCAATAAATATTTCTATATTTATCATGCTGTACAAGAAAAATCAAATCAAAAAGGAAAAAAATTGAGAAATAAAACAAAATGCAAGCAAAGCACAGCCAAAAAAGTCAAAAACTATGTTGTGATCCACATGCACTCCTGACACACCTCCTTCTGGATGCAGATAACTCTGTCCTTCACAAGTTTATTGG
This sequence comes from Sminthopsis crassicaudata, assembly GCF_048593235.1. Taxonomy (NCBI): domain Eukaryota; kingdom Metazoa; phylum Chordata; class Mammalia; order Dasyuromorphia; family Dasyuridae; genus Sminthopsis; species Sminthopsis crassicaudata. The sequence continues at coordinate 189,173,041 of NC_133619.1, forward strand.
AATTGCCTGTAATAAACTTATTGTTGAAAAAAACAATGTCGATCACAGTTGATCATCATATAATCTTATTGTTACTTTGTACAATGTTCTCTTGGTTCTACTAATTCCACTTACCTTCAGTTCAAGTAAATCTTTCCAGGCCTTTATGAAATCATCCTGCTTATGATTTCTTACATAACATTAACATTTCACAACATTCATATAACATAACTCATTTAGTCATTCCCCAACTCATTGGCATCCAGTCAGTTTCCACTTCCTTGCCACAACAAAAAGGTAGGCTACAAACATTTTTGTAAATGTGCATCTCTTTCCCTTTTATACATATATACATATATATAGATATAGATACCTATATCTATATCTATATCTATATCTATATCTATATCTATATCTATATCTATATCTATATCTATATCTATATCTATATCTATATCTATATCTAATCTTCATGAAAGGGTTTGCGCAGTTTGAAAACCCTTTGGGAATAGTTCCAAACTACTCTCCAAAATGCTTATATCAGTTCACAACTCCACCAACAGTGACTCAGTCTTCCCATATCCCCTCCAACATTTATCATTATCTTTTGTTGTCATCAATATCAGAGATGTGCAGTGGTACCTCAGAGTTGTCTTAATTTGCATTTCTCTCAGAGCATTTTTTCGTATGACTAGAAATGTTTTTAATTTAATCATCATAGACATATTTTTTTCAAGAAATTATCAAGGAAAACTGCCATGTTAATATAGAATCAGAGGATAAAATAAAAATTACAAAAACCACCTGTCACTGTCTGAAAGAGATTATAAAGTGGAAACTCCTAGGAACATTATTACCAAATTCTAATGCTCCTGTGTTTAGGAAAATATTGCAATGAATCAGAAAGAAGCAATTTATTTATAGTTTAATTACAGTCAACAGCAAGATTTAGCATTTTCTACATTAAAGGATTGGAGGGCTTATAATATGAGTTTTCTGGAGGAAAAGAAGACCTCTGATTACAACCAAGAATCCTGTTGAAAGGAGCAAAACTGGATATTCGATGAAATAGAGAACTTTAAAGCTTTCCTGAAGAAAACATCAGAGAAGCATAGAAAATGTGATTTTAAAATGTATATGTATACATTATATATATGTAGGTATGTATATGTATATATATCATATATATACATATATATATATGTATGTATGTATGTAGGTAGGTATGCATACCCTTTGACCCAGCAATACCATATATGAGGTCTGTGTCTCAAAAAAAGATAAAAATCAAAAAGGAAAAGGAGCTATAAATATAAAAATATCCCTGGAGTTTTTTTTGAAAAGTTTACAAAAATTGGAAATTAGGGGTATATCCATCAATTGAATAATGGCTGGATAGAATGTTGCATATAGTTATAATGGAATGTTAGTGTGCTATAAGAAATTACAAGCAAGATGCTCTCAGAAAAACTTAGAAAGTCTTACATGAACTGATGTAAAGTAGAAGGAGCAGAGCCAGCAGAAAATTATACACAATAACAGCCATTTTATATGAAGATCTAGCAGCAATATAATAATCCAAAACAATTCTCAAGTACTTATGATTTCCATAGAAAGAATCAGTAAAGCCTAAAAGCAGGTCAAAGATACTTTTGGTTTATTTTTCTTTTTTTGTCTGTTTTCTTTCACAGAATGACTTACATAGAAATGCATTTTGCATGACTACACATGTAAAACACATATAAAAACCTCAGCAATACAATGATTCAAGACAATCACAAGGGACTAATAATGATGCATAGGTTCACCTAAGGAGAAACAACTGATATAATCCGAATAGAGACTGAAACATGCTATTTTTCATTTTCTTTCTTTCAGCATTTTAAAAAATTGTCTTCTTGTACAAAAGTCCAATCTGGAAAGTTTTACATGATTCTATATATATTACCAACATTTGATCATTTTTCTCTTCAGGGAATGAGGAGGGGTGGGAGGCAGAGAGAGAATTTCAAACTCAAAAGGTTTTTTTTTAATTTCAAAAAAGTGTTAATGTATAATTGTGTGAGAGATAGAGTGGCATACATAAATTTTAAATTAGATTTTTGTAAATGATAGAGAGATGGACACAGAATTAGAGATATTTTAGTTCAATTTCTGCCTTTGATACCTATTGTAAGATTGAGTCACTTAAATAAATCATTTAACTTCTCTGAGATTTAAGCACCTCTCCAAAACTTTTCTACTGTGAGATTTGCTATTAGAAGGAGTTCCCACACCAAAGAAATCCTAGATTCTTGATGTATTGATTTATTATTAATAAACTATATCTTTTTCAGAAATAATTTTGTAGCTGCTTAATGGTTATTCCCTTTAATGTGTCTTAAAAGCATGTGAATGATTTAGAGAGAGAGAGAGAGAGAGAGAGAGAGAGAGAGAGAGAGAGAGAGAGAGAGAGAGAGAAGGGGGGGGAGAGAGAGAGAGAAAGCATGTATGTGAATGGATAGGATGTCATGGTAGAACTAAGGTTCTCTTATTTCTTGTAACAGTTTACAGTTTTTCTTGGAACTTGATTGGCCCCATATACCTTGTCAAAACTTTTTAGTTGCCCATATGTGTAAAAATGTTTGTAGCAGCCCTTTTTGTAATAATAAGGAACTGGAAATTAAATGGATACACATCAATTGGAGAATGAACATATATATGTATATATGTTATGGAACATTACTATTTTATAAAAAAAATATCAGCAGGATAGTTTCAGAAAGACCTGGAGACACTTACATGAACTGATGCTAAATGAAGTGAGTAGAACCAAGAGAACATTATATATATATATATATATATGTAACAAAATTATGTGATGATCAACTCTGATGGACTTGGATCTTTGCAACAAAGAGGTGATTCAGGCCAATTCCAATGGGATTTGTAATGGAGACATCCATATCCAGAAAAAAGATTGTGAGGACTAAATATGGATTACAAAAGAGTATTTTCATCTTTTTGTTGTTTGCTTGCCTTTTTCTTTTTTCTTTTTCCCTTTTTGATCTGATTTTTCTTGCACAACAAGATAAATGTGAAAAGATCTATACAAGAATTGCACATGCTTACCATATATTGAATTGCTTGCTGTCTAGGGAAAGAAGATGGGGAAGAGTGGGAGAACAAATTGGAACACATAGGATTTTGCAAGGGTGAATATTCAGAACTATCTTTTCATGTATTTTGAAAATTAAAAGCTATTATTAATTTTTTTAAATAAAAAAACAACTTTTTTAGTCATTTAAGGTCATGAATAACCCAACCCACATAAAATTTTGACCCTTCAAACCTGGTGAATTTTTAACAAAAACAATGTGACAGCATAACTTTTTACAAAAATGACTTCATAATCTTGTGAGTTTCCATTTGCAAACAAAAATGTCCAGAAGGACTGAGTGATATTGTATCATTGTATATCCTTTCTGTATCAGAACAAATTAAACATTCTTTTGGTAATTGTTCAAAGATTTTCAAGTGCTTACTTTTATTGCAAAATAAAATCTGAACAAAGAGACTGCTGGTATTACAGCCACCATTAACATTTGTTGTAGTTACCAAAGGTTGGTAATAGATGACATACCTTTCGGGTTCACATCAAAGATAATTTAAGAAAAGAGGAGTACAAATAAGAATAAAGGATGATTAGATAGTAAAATATGCATGACTACCAGTCTCTAGTTCTCCTTTTTATTTATGAATAATCCTCTTTATGAAACTAGAAGCAGGCATCCAAATCGGCCTGAGAGATAATTTAGTGATTACTTGGAGACTTAATAAGAAAAAAAAAGACAGCACCAGCTCTAGCTTTCCCTGATTTTTGTTGATTGTTCAGCTTAAGCTGATTTGCCAACATAACAAGACTGAAAGAAAATGAGGCTGGGGCATTCGGGATTTAGAGAGAGAAATTTTCAAGGACCATTCAGTTAAAGCTGAGGAGAAAATTAATGGAGCTAGTGGCCATGCAAATATCACCAAAAGGCCACGTCAAGGAACCCATCCTTTAGACTTTGAGGTCCCAGCCAGAAACTTATCCTATCCTGTAACGAGCTGTTGTCTCCAGAAGCTGCCAGATCGCTCTCTGGGAAGAGATCTGCTGTGTCTACTCAAATCTCTCAGACAGATTCTTCTTCCTGTAGTGAACCGTTGTCTCCAGGTAGTTGCTGTTAACTCTTGTCCAGAGAAGTGACTTCCCTTCCTGCAGAGAGCCCCGTCAGACCTGATGCAATGCAGAGACCTCTCCTATCTCTAGAGTGGTGTCCTCTTTTATCCTCCCAGAGAATGGGCGTGGGATAATGCAAGGGCTTCTGGGAAGAACCACTTCAGCCAATGAGCTTGCTCCTTCTATCAAGTCAACCTGAGTTCTCACCTTGTAATTGTCCAGACAACCTGAATTCTCACCTTGTCACTGTCCAGACAACCTGAGTTCTCACCTAGTAATCCTAACATCTCCCCCTTTCTTTTGATTTAGAACATAGGACAGTCATGACCTTGAAACATAAATCCATCAATATGGGAAGTATTACACATAATTACATAAATTACATAAGCACATAGTAACATAGTAACATAACACATGCTAGAAGTATATAACAAATAACATAATCAAATAATCATAAATTGAAAATTTATAAATGTCCATAAGTCCATTGTCCATTAGTCTCACCTTGTGTGAGGAAGTCCAATGATTCCTGCTGGTTTTAAAGTTCTTTAACAGTCTTTTTATTAGCCATGCTCTTTCGGTGTAAGATGTTTCTTAGATCTTCTCCTTTATTTTGAGGTCTTTCTCTTTTTCTGTCTCTCTCTGATGGACAAGGTTGCACTGGACATAGCCCTGTTGGTTTAAAAGGCCTGTATTCTCCCCAAGTGTAATCCATTTTTTGCAATCTGATTGCCTATTGGCTCACTTATCAGGTGATCCCTTTCTGCCATGTGATTGCTTTTCTGCTGGTTGATCACATCAGAGTCCTGACCTTCTAAAGGCTCTTTGGGTATAACATCAGCTGCCATCATGCCCCAAGTCTTTTTTGCCTGGGGCCCTGGACCTGGGCCCCTCATCCCATTTCCCTGAATTATTCTACACTCTGATGCCCAATGGAGTCCTCTGTTGCATTTTGGACATGGGGTTTTAGGTCTTCTTTCACCCTGTCTTCTCACTGTATCTCCATATCTACACTGAGCTCTTAGATGCCCAATTTTTCCACATTGAAAACATCGCCGAGTTTCTCTAGAAGTCCCTTGCCAGAAGGGACCCTGTCTCTCCACGTTCATCATCGTCTGGGTGTAAAAAGCATTTGTTCCCACTGTAGCACAGCGTCTTATGATCTCCTCTAAAGGAGCATCTTTGTCCAATCCCCATATAATTCTTTTGCAAATCTCATTGGCATTTTCCTTAGCCAGATGTCTAGTCATTATTTCTGTAGCTGCATTTTCTCCAATAGTTCTTTTGACAGCAGTTTGCAAACGCCCTGTTCGGGCGCCAAATTGTGAAGGTCTGGTCTAGCTCCTCTTGTCAGGATAAGCAAAAGTCCTTGCCCCATGTTGGGTGCCAAATGTAACGAGCTGTTGTCTCCAGAAGCTGCCAGATCGCTCTCTGGGAAGAGATCTGCTGTGTCTACTCAAATCTCTCAGACAGATTCTTCTTCCTGTAGTGAACCGTTGTCTCCAGGTAGTTGCTGTTAACTCTTGTCCAGAGAAGTGACTTCCCTTCCTGCAGAGAGCCCCGTCAGACCTGATGCAATGCAGAGACCTCTCCTATCTCTGGAGTGGTGTCCTCTTTTATCCTCCCAGAGAATGGGCGTGGGATAATGCAAGGGCTTCTGGGAAGAACCACTTCAGCCAATGAGCTTGCTCCTTCTATCAAGTCAACCTGAGTTCTCACCTTGTAATTGTCCAGACAACCTGAATTCTCACCTTGTCACTGTCCAGACAACCTGAGTTCTCACCTAGTAATCCTAACACTATCCCCTAGGCGGTATAATTCCTACTGAGATAGGAGTAAAGGGATAGGAGGAGGGTATGTGATGTAGAGGTTTGGTACCTCTCATAAATAGTAAGTAAACTCCAAGCTTAGTATCACTCCTTTTAGAAGGAGGGTTTCTCTGGGCCCTGAAGAAGCTAACAAAAGCTAGGATCAAAAGCTAAGGTAATTGTATGAGAACTTCAAACAGAAACCTGATGAGTCATTGGATCAATGCATCTTGAAGCATGATGTGATAATTAAAATTTACATTGTAACCTATTTCAAACTACACATCTGGTATATGAAAGTTTTGATAAATGGGACAGAGAACATCTTCAGCCATACTCATTCTTAGAAAGAGGCCATGGTCTAGACAAGTAGTATGAAGCCTGGAGAACATGCAACAATCAAAAGCTATGCTCTTTAGGGTTATAGCCAGCAGAGAAACATTTTGAAGCCTTCTACTTGATACTTGGGCATGTTCTCACTCAGTGAAGACATCATATGGAAGATTAGAGCTATTACAAGAATTATAGAGGTTAATGAGTGGTCCCAGTGCCAGTATGCATATTGAAGTATGATAGAATTTTTTTCCAGGCATAGGACTTTATGCTTCCCTAAATTAGGTTACTTGAACCAACTGGAGTACTCACTTGGCTGGTCCAACTGCCTCAACCTGTCCCAAGGATTTCACTTCAGGACAAGACATTTTCCCCTCATTATCTTCCATTTTCTATCTGTATCTCTGTCTGATTTGAATTCTATGCAGCATGATACCTTTATGCTAAGTACTTCCTGGAAGTTCTGCTATCTTTCCAACTTCCTTTTATGTGTCATTTTCCTTCCTTAGATCATAAGCTCTTTGAATTCAGGAACTACCTTTCTTTTTCTTTCTTTTTCCCTCATATCTTGGAACACAACATCTATAATGTCTCTGGAGGGACTCAGGTTCAGTCAGAGTCAGAATCAATCAAAGTTCTTGTTCTTTAGGAGGAGAAGTAAAGGAGGCAGGCAAGCTGCCATTCAGCTCATTAAAGATGAATCCTGGACTCTTGAATTTGGATCCCAAGGTCTTCTTTCTTCAGCATGCTGTGGCAGAGAGACTGATCTCTCTTCCTCAGCTCTCCAATCCTTGCCTAGAATTATCTCACCACCAAACATTCAGCAAGTATCAATCCTGAGGAGAGCTATCACATTACCATATCATCTAAGTATATCCTTATAGAACCATTATCTCACATTGAGTAGACAATTAGCCTTAAGTGTTCTGCTGACTTAGATTCAGGTACATCTTTTCAGAGTTCCAGCCCTCTATAAATATCTGTTTGACTTTGATTATCTCCAAAATCTCTTTCAGATTTATATCTATGATACCTTGTTTTTATTCTTGGCAACTGAATTTTTCCTTCAGGTGCTTCTTAAGGTCCAGACTGTTTTAATTAATTTTAATTGCCATAATACTCATAGCTCAGAGCATTATAAAACTCATTGGTATTTTTGAAGGCTGTATATTTTGCTTATTTCAGAACAGGGAGATTTTGTTATTTTTATATTCTTCACTGTAGAATGAGAGCCATACTTAAGGTACAGAAATATTTTCATTCTATGTCCTCAGGGACTAACACAGTGGTCAATATATAATATTAGTACTCAATAAATGCATTGCATTGCTGTTTTTACAAAGTCTTACTTTATTACAAGCAGTTTTATTCATTACTTACAATAGTACAACAAGCCTACTCAAACATCCAATAAGATATTAACTTCTGTCAAATCAGGCAACTATATTTATATTAAGCTTAAGTACCTAAAGTATCTCTGGGGATAATTTGATCCAAAGGAACCCATTATTCACCCTCCAGATTAGCAGCACATATATAGATATATAAACATTACTATAGAAATCTACATGTGCAGATAGATAATATGTTAGTTAGATATCTATTATCTAATATCTATAATATTCATAATAGATATTATCTATAGATACTCATTATTAAATATTCATTATTGATTATATATTTTATATATATATAGATATCTACCTAACATATTATCTATACATGTAGGTAGTTATAATAATATTTATATATCTATATAGAGAGAGAGAAAGAGAGAGATAGATATCTAAAGATATTTCTATATATGTATATATAATTCTGTGTATATGAAATGAGATCAGGTACTTTTCTCTGGTCTTAATTTTCAGTCTCTAAAGGTCTTAAGTACCTTTGTATAAAACAATCAAATAAAGTTAGTCAAATGATAAATTCAGCAGTGCCATTATAAGATTCATCTTAACATTTTAAAATATAATGTGTTGCTGACAAAAGGATGATTGTCATTCACAGCCTTTGTCCATTATTTCAAATTACAAATTAAAAATCACAAGGGAAAAACTGTTTTATTTGTGCAATTAACATATAGTGATAGTATAATTGATATGAAACCTTTTCTATATATTTTTTTCTATTTGGAGAATAAGCAAAGTAAAGACAGGTGATATACAAAGACTCATTTGTGTGTGTGTGTTTGTGTGTGTGTGTGTGTGTGTGAGAGAGAGAGAGAGAGAGAGAGAGAGAGAGAGAGAGAAAGAGAGAGAAAGAGAGAGAGAGAGAGAAAGAGAGAGAGAAAGAGAGAGAGACTTTAAGAATATAAGTAGTGAAAGGAAATATTTCCACATAGCATAACTTCTAAAATAAAAAGGCAACAGTATACCCAACAAATGTCCTTGGACTTTAACATTCTGGATGTGTTTAAATGGAAAAGAGTAATATAGAATAATTATTTCCAGATTTTTGTTGTCTGAAATAATTTAAGTGTCACTAAATTAGTCTATCAGTATGTCACAATCAACAACTATTCATGTTTAACTAACCAATAAAGAATAAAACAGGGAAGCAAGTGTACTTTAGTGCAATACAGAGGAGACAATAAATAACAGGTTGACAGCAACAACAAAAAAAATTAATAGATGAGAAGCTTTGTTAGAATGACTTCCAGAGCCAGAAATATGATGTACCAATCATGGATAGAGATGAAAGAAAGTGGGTAGTAAAATGGAAAATGTTATCTTTGAGTTTTAAAGAGTTACACTTTGCAGTATTATATTCATATTTTATTAGATAACTGTCATATTTGTATCATTTTATGTCTTTTGATTTTTTTTTTACTCATTTTTTAAAAAAGCCTTTAGCATCTGCCTTCAGAGACAGGAGGTTACCAGCTTCCTCTGTAGAGCAACGATGGGTGTATGGATAATAGCTCTCCTCTCAATGGACTGTAAGTAGTGGCCAAGTTACGGGAGTGCTCTGGGAAGAGCTCCACACTGGAAGTGACTCAGGTCTGGGTATCACAGGCGGGGCTGTGTAAGTGCCCTGTGAGGACCCCCACTGTGAGGATTAGTGACTACCTTGGGGATAGAGGCTGATTAGTGAAAGTATCACTGTTCCCCACAAAAGCCCACTTTGAGTATTAGCAGTTGTCCTATCCGATCTCACAGCACCGAAGTGTCTCTGCCTGGGGAGTGTAGTTGAGCTGGGGAAATTCCACTACTCCAGGCCAAGTATCCACTGTGCAGATTAGAGGCTGCCCCGGGCTGTGCCCCCTTGCTGTGCAGATTTGTGATTGCTCCCCAACAAGAGCACCTTGCTTTAGAATGCAGCTGAAGAACTGTGTAATGGTCTGTACTGAGTCCCTTCTTTCTGGTCCTGGGTGGGCACAGCCAGATTCTGTTAGGCTCTTGTATCCCTCAGAGTACCCTCTACTCTAGGCTCTAATTTCTCTACTGGTCCACTACTCTGCAGCCAAAGCAAAGCAGTCAGGCTATGGCAGAGAGCTCTATGTAAACCTTCCAGCCATGGAGGCCACCCCGCTCCCAATTCTATCCCTGCCTGCACTAGTCTTTTCCCACACTCAGGACAAACCTTTTCTGGTGATATTCCAGATTATTTTAGACTGTTAAGTTATTGTACTTATAATCTTCATGAATCTTACCAGTCTAGCACTATTTTTTGAGGCTGATTTTAATAATTGGTAATGAGAGTATGAGAGGAGCTTAGAAATTTACATGTGCCTTCTCCACCATTTCGGCTCCACCCCCCCCCAAGAAAAAAATATTTTTAACAAACTTCAATACTTATTTATATTAAAAACTCTAAAGATCAGAGAAATAATCAGACCTGTCTTCACTACAATAAATAGTATTAATCTAAGTTCAAGAGAAAACATTACATGTAATAGAGAAAAGTTAGAGACTTTTCCAATAAGATCAAGAATAAAAGAATCACTATTGACACTAACATTGAGCATATTCTAGAACTAGCAATGACTAGAAAAATAAATTGAAGAAATAAACATAGAAACAATAAAATTATTCTTGTTTTAAGATGGTGTACTTATAGAACACTAAAAAGTCACTAAAATTAATTTAATTATTTTAAATTAACTAAATTTAAGTTCAAAATAAAATTAAATGTGAAAAATGATCCTGCAAATTTTCAAGAGATAAAATTAAGCTACCTAAATCCTTAAATTTATCATCCATTCATGCATCCATTTTTTCTCTCTTTCTCTCAATTTATCTTATATAGATACATACATATCTATCTCTTTATATCTACATGTGTGTATCCATATTTGTTCATATGTATTAATGTGCTTGTACATATACAAAAAAGGGGAAACATAATTTGAAATTTTATACAAAATGACTATAAATGTATAATGTATAGGGGAATTTCATCTATAAGATTCACCTAGAAAGTATATAAATCTAAATATAATTTTTTTCAGAAAAAAAAAAAGACAAAAGGTACAAAACTATAAATCCTGCTACTGGGAGATGCTTTCTTGAGTCTGTGAATTCTAAGATAACGTAGGGTTAAAGCTGATATAGTGTTCACAGTAATTTCAGCATCAAAATCATGAGTGACTGGAAACTTGATAATACCACACTGCTTAAATATGTAAAAATGTCAGGAAAAAAGACAGGTCAAAGCTTTTGTACTGATAAATCCTGAAATTAGGCCCATGAATGGTTGCTGCCTTAACAAGCTGGGTAAAATAGGGAAGCCCAGTTTAAAAAGGTGAAGAGAAGAGGAAGTTAAAATGACATTTATTTCTCAAAGTAGATTGGCCCCCAATAATAAAGATGACAATCCCATTTAAATTGATTTACTTATTCAGTTTATTACCAATCAAACTTCCAAAGGATTATTTTATATACTGGGAAATATTAATAAGTACTCATATGGAGAAATAAAAAGGCAGATATATCAAAATTAATAGCAGAATGATGGAGAAAATCTATAATAAATCTCAAAAAATACTACAATGGAATAATCATTAAAAACAATTTGGTTAAAAAAAAAGAAGAAATGAGAAGTCTTAGGAAAGTACATATAGGAGTAAATAAGCTTGTTAGTATGCTATGTGATAAAACCAAACACTCCTATAACTGGAAAAAGAACTAATTTATAAAAACTCTGCAGTAGTCTGGCAGAAAATAGATTTAGAACCACACTTTTTACCATCCAGCATAAGTTCCAAATGAATACATGATTTAGACACAAAAGTTCACATTATAAATTAAAGGAGCAAGAAAGAAATTATATTTCAAACGTATGAGTAAGGAAATATTTCATGACCAAAAAAGTTAGAGTAGACCACACAAAATAAAATAGATAATTTTGATTGTATTAAATTTCAAAGGTTTTTTTTTAATACTATAACCCAAGTAGTAAGAATTATGAGGATAATAAGAATAAAATATTTGCAACAAGTTTTTTCTGATAAAAGTCTCACATTCAAATATATTTAAAAAAATATATAACTTGATTGATATTTATAAGACCTGTTCCCCAATAAATAAATGTTGTGACCATACAGTTTTCCAAGAAAGAAATCCAGATTTTTCAAAATCAAAGGGGAAAAATGTCTAAATCACAAAAACTAAGAATAATTAAAATTAAGGCAACTTGAAGTATCATTCAATACCCATCAAATTAGGTAATATTGTAAAACAAAAAATAATAAGTGTTGGAGGGTGCTGTGGGAAAACCAGTATAATAGAACATTGCAGATGCTGTGTATTGTGTATTGCTCCACTCATTTTGAAAAGCAATTTAGAACTGTTCAGAAAGTTACCAATTATGCATATCTTTCGACTCATTTATAACACTACTAGATTTATTCATAGCAGTGTGTGTGTGTGTGTGTGTGTGTGTGTGTGTGTGTGTGTGTGTGTGTGTGTGGTAACACCAAATTGAAATCAAAGAATTATTCTCTTATTGGCAAACACATAAAAAAGTTGGGGAAAATAAATATAAATGGAGTATTATTGTGATATAAATGATGAAATCAATCATTTCAGAAGGAACTGTAAACGTCTTTATGAATTGATTTAAAAGTGAAATGAATTGAACAAAGGGAACAATCTAATGAGTAATGATATTATAGAAAAGAAACTTTGAAATGCTTTTTAGAACTCTGATCAATCAATACAAGTTTAAAAGAATAGAAGTAAAACAAGATTCACCTACTAAGAGGTAATAAATTTTATTTTATTTTATTTTTTTCCAAATGAGGTGCAGAGGAAGAATAATCACAGAGGCATTAGAGAGGGGAGGAGACTTATAATTCTTAAAACCTATTCTTATTGGGAGTGCATTAAATAGGTGACATTACATATATACTATGAGGGGTATAGAACCCTTCAAAATCTATAAAGAAATAAGGGGGGAGGACAGCCATACAGGAAAGCAAATGGTGAGGGAAGAATACAAAGGGGGGATCTATGAATGGTGGGAGATTAAGTAGCAAAACAAGTTAGTAGAATTAAAGCAAAGGATCAGCAGGGACAGGAAAGATATGTATATGGGATATGTGTGTATATTTACATTCATTCATTCATACATTCTTATATGTACATATCTACATATAGAAAAAGACAATTTATCCATTTTGAGTTCTTTAAATTGATTTTTGATATTGGCTGTTATATGTTAAATTTTCTACCAAATTTAGGTTTGTTTAGTAAAAAGTTCTGAAAATATTCAAGTTCATTGAATATCCATTTTTTCTTGTATAGATAATCTTGTTACAGATAATTTTGCTGCATATGATTTTTGGAGGGGGTCACAACTTTCAGGCAGTCCAATTATTCTTTATACACACACACGTACACACACAGATATCAAATCTTTATATCTATCTATCTCTATCTACTCTATCTACTATAAAGGGCATCCTCCAAAATATACAAAGAAATAAGGAGAGGAAAGAATAGGATAAGGTGGGGTATTGAAGGGCATATAGATTTGTGGTAGTGGGACAAGGCATGTAGATTAATAAAAAAGGGGTTAAGAGGGAAAGAAAAAATTAAGGGAGAAGATAAGGGAGGGACCCATGGGTGGGGGAAAGTTAAAGAGTAGAAATAAAATAGTAGAGTTAGCAGTAATAGGAAACAAGAGACATACTCAAGCACTATAACAAAGTGTGTTGTTCCTTATGAATTCATTAGGGAAAAAATAAACATAGCTAGTAATCAGTGATCCAGATAAAATTAAACCTAAAAATTCAATCAAGAGATAAAATTTCATTATATGTCAGCCATATTAATATTGTTTTGATACATATATACATATGTATTGATTTGTATGTATATATTTATGTTTATATATGTATGTCAATGTAATAGTGCTTCCCTATGACATCTGTTGTTTCCACTCTAAATCTTCACCCATACCAACTCTCTACATATATTAATTCCCAGATCATCACTGATCCTTTTGATTTAAGATATTGAAGAGACTATTGAAATATAAATGTTATCAGAAAGAAGTTCTTATAACTAAATTAAAATTAATTTTTAACCAAGTTAAAAGAACAATCCAAATTTATAGTTTGGTTAGGGATGGCCTAGAAATTTAAGTGACATAGTTGAGGAAGCATTGCTCTTGAAGCTCCTTAAAGAGCTGATGTATATTAGAAGCTACAAATTTTATTTTGGCTGGGGCAATTCTTTGTGCCACACCTACTGAATAGGCCCAAAAAGTGATTATATCATTATATCATACTAGATATATGTGAACTACAGAACCATTCTCTCATCAATTCCATTGAGTTAACACCTTCTTGTAAGTATCCTTGTTTCAAGTATACTTCTCCAGACCTCTACACAGTTCAAATCCAAAGAGAAAATATTTTAAATTATGGTTTGATTAAAATATTTATCAAAGACATTTTTTTCACATAGTATTCTACTATTGATTATTACATAAAATAACCAAATAAAAAAGCTTTAAAGGTATTTGAAAAGTGGAGAAAATTTACAAATAACCCACTTAAATAACTGAAAGACCTTTTTCTGGATAAAGGGATCAAAATTCAGTTACACTTTCTTAATTAATTTCTTAAATTAAAGACCCAGGAACAATAATGGACTAATCCTAGCCAACAACATGAAAATATTTTACATTTACTTTGCCCTACCAATCTCTTTCTTTCTTCCTTCCTTCCTTCCTTTCTTTCTTTCTTTCTTTCTTTCTTTCTTTCTTTCTTTCTTTCTTTCTTTCTTTCTTTCTTTCTTTCTTTCTTTCTTTCTTTCTTTCTTTCTTTCTTTCTTTCTTTCTTTCTTTTCTTTTCATATCTTACTTTGCATAATCTTGGTTACTTTGCCTCACCAGACAACAGAAAACCGAATAATTTGCCTTAGAATTTGCAATACAGTAAAATCAAAAAGAAAAAGGAAGGAAGGAAGGAAAGAAGGGAGAGAGTGATGAAGAGGGAGGAAAAGAGGGAAGAAGTTAAGAAGGAAAGAAGAAAAGAATGAAGGAAAGACAGGGAAAAGGAAAGAAAAAGAAAAGCAAACAAGACCAAAAAAACTTAATGGTCAATAGTTCTATTACTGTAAGTTTTCTAAAAACAAATAAAAACAATTTCTTTCTAAATGTAAAGTTTGTTGCATAAATTGTCTTTTTGAGGTTAAAGATGGTGCTTTAAATATGTCTATCTCTGAGCACTTCAATATTCTTCCCTTCATTAGAATGAATGTATGAATGACAATGAGGATGTGGGGAAGTCTGAGAAATATGACTAAATATCTGGAGTTTGCCTTACCTGAAAATCATCACTACTTTGTATCCACAAAGGAAATGATCCTGATGTAGCAGATAGATGGTGAGGTCATCAGTCATCTAAAGTTTGCCTCAGGCAGTTTCTCCTTAATTCCTTTTGGGAATTCCTTCATTTATTTATTCCAGCTGTTCCTTCTTTCCAGAATGCAAGAAGAAATTTATGTAGATTTCTAGTCAGCTAATTTTAATGAGGAATTGGTATGGAACTGTTCTTGTCACATATGAACACAACATGATCATCTTCATAGGATCACCCTGTGATAGTCTCTCACCCCTCAAACACATCAGCACATCAAGAAACAATTGGGATCTTCATATGGTTTTATTAAATTGACAATGGGAAGAACTCTGTCATCTTTTTTCCATATGACAAGTTCCTTAGGTTCCCTATTCAACTGTAATGTAGTGGAATAACAGGATTTGATTATAAACCACAATAGCAGACATAACATTTCAGCTAACATTTCCTTCACTAAAGTTTTCTGCATTTTTTTTACAACATAAATGTATCCAGTGTGGTATCAAACATTTCCATGAGAATATAACCTTGAAAGCCAAAGATCTGGACACACATTCATCCCAAAGAGAAAAGTTCCCAGCAATTTCTGGGCATTCAGAGCTACTATTTATTTTTTATTTCTTTTCTCATTAAAACTTTCAAGGTGAATGAATATGTATTTCTAAATTTATCTCCTTATCCTTAGTTTAAACACAGCTTGTTTCAAGTCATTTCATAGTCAGATCAGTGATAACATCTTGCTGATACATAGCTAGAACTTTTCCCCATGAATTTAATGGCATTTCTTTTTAAAACCCAGAGTCCTTCAATTTTTTTTTCTTCCTAGATACTACAACATATTGCAATTTGATTAACACCAAGGTGCAAACTGCTCTTTTTTTTCTTCAGTGTCCAGATTTTCTGAAAGACACTAAGCACAACTTCCCTTCTTATTTATGCAATAATGAAAGAGCTGGTGCTCAGTTTGAATTTATTATTTGGAGATTTGAGTCCTGTTTGCTTTGAGTACATGATTTATTCTTTGTGTTCTTCCAAACTGTTATTATTGCTGATGCCTTCATAGTTCTTAGCATGATTCCATAGAGTTTTAAACTTTCATTTTCTTTCTCTCTTTGCCATGTGCCACATCTAGGTACTAAGGATAGAATTGTCATTAGTGTTTATAATTTAATCAACTCCAGTTAATTTAATATCCCCACTCTCATTTTTGACATTTGTTCTTGATCAAATTCATTATTCTTTATTGTGACAACTACTCACCACAACTTTTAGAAAGACTAGCTTTTTTTTGCACTTCAAGTTTGTGAACTTTCATATTTCCAGAGCTATTCATTACAAGCTCTGAAAGGAAACATGCTAAAAGGAAGAAATATAAAATATTCTCTTAATAGCAATGTGTTAATTCCTGCTATCTACAAGAAAACCCCAGAATTTAATAAAATGTATAATTGGAAAATGTAATGAAAGGAAAGATGGGCAATAAGATTATAGATGAGGACTGATGCTAAGCATTCTTCTGGGAGATGTGAACACATTTGTACTCTACTGTCAGAGTCTGCATGATCAGTGAATAACATTTCCAGAGAAGCAGCCTTAGACACATTCAGAATAATGGTGAAGAATGCAACCAGATCAATTCTCTTTCTTATGTCTGCTGAACAGTCATACTTTTGCTAGTAAAAAGTTCAAAAAAGAGTTCTGCATTCCCCAGGAAGTTTCATGGTGGCAGCTACACATGTAAAGAAAAATAGAAAATTGTGATTCTTATAAGAATATTTTATGTCAAAGCTTCAAATAAACTATACAGAAAATAAAGGATAAGGAAGTTTTTTGTCTTGAAATTTATAGTCATACACAATGAACATGACAACATGTTTATATCTGCAAAATAGTTTTAGAAATAGATTTTCAATGAAATATACTAAATACTTCATATAATATTCTCCACAGCAAGAGTGTAAGTATAATGAACCAAATCTTGAGGCTATAATTAATCAATAAAGCATTTTTTCCTGTATCAGTTATGAGCTTGGAACTGTCCTAAGCTTGGGAATATAACAGAAAAAGTGAAAAAATTCAGGGCAGTTAGGTGGTGCAATGGATAAAGCACTAGCTCTACAGTTAGGAGAACCTGAGTTCAAATCCACTTGATGCTTAGTAGCTATGTGATGTTGGGCAAGTAGTTCATTCCTGATTGCCTCTTTCTCCTTGCCCTCCTTCCCAAAATGTGACAATTTTTGCTTTAAAAAATTTTGTAATGATGATAACAACATACACTTCTGTAGATATACAAAAAACACATGCAAAAATAATGAAAGATAATCTTTGTTGGTATAAGGAGGGTAAAGGCTTTTTTATATATATATATATATATATATATATATATATATATATATATATATATATATATATATATATATATATATATATATATATATATATATATATATTTTATAATATTATCCCTTGTATTCATTTTTCCAAATTACCCCCCCTCCCTTATTCCCTCCCCCCGACGACAGGCAATACCATACATTTTACATGTGTTACAATATAGTCTAAGTACAATACATGTGTGTGAATATCATTTTCTTGTTGCACAATAAACATTAGAATCCGAAGGTACATGCAACCTGGGCAGACAGATATTAGTGCTAACAATTTACATTCCCCTCCCAGTGTTTCTTCTCTGGGTGTATCTACCTCTGTCCATCATTGATCAACTGGAAGTGAGTTGGATCTTCTTTATGTTGAAGATTTCCACTTCCATCAGAATACATCCTCATACAGTATCGTTGTTGAAGTATACAGTGATCCTCTGGTTCTGCTCATTTCACTCAGCATCAGTTGATTTAAGTCTCTCCAGGCCTCTCTGTATTCCTCCTGCTGGTCATTTCTTACTGAGCAATAATATTCCATAACTTTCATATACCACAATTTACCCAACCATTCTCCAACTGATGGACATCCATTCATCTTCCAGTTTCTAGCTACAACAAAAAGAGCTGCCACAAACATTTTGGCACATATATGTCTCTTTCCGCTCTTTAGTATTTCTTTGGGATATAATCCCAGTAGTAGCGCTGCTGGGTCAAAGGGTATGCACAGTTTGATAACTTTTTGGGCATAATTCCAGATTGCTCTCCAGAATGGCTGGATTCTTTCACAACTCCACCAGCAATGTATTAGTGTCCCATTTTCCCCACATCCCCTCCAACATTTGTCATTATTTGTTCCTGTCATCTTAGCCAATCTGACAGGTGTGTAGTGGTATCTCAGAGTGGTCTTAATTTGCATTTCTCTGATCAGTAGTGATTTGGAACACTCTTTCATGTGAGTGGATATAGTTTCAATTTCTTCCTCTGAGAATTGTCTGTTCATATCCTTTGACCATTTATCAATTGGAGAATGGTTTGGTTTCTTATAAATTATGGTCAGTTCTCTATATATTTTGGAAATGAGACCTTTGTCAGAACCTTTGTTTTGTAAAATATTTTCCCAATTTGTTACTTCCCTTCTAATCTTGTTTGCATTAGTATTATTTGTACAGAAACTTTTTAGTTTGATGTAATCAAAATCTTCTATTTTGTGATCAATAATGATCTCTAGTTCTCCTCTGGTCATAAATTCCTTCCTCCTCCACAAGTCTGAGAGGTAGATTATCCTCTGTTCCTCTAATCTATTTATTATCTCCCTCTTTATGCCTAAATCATGGACCCATTTTGATCTTATCTTGGTATATGGTGTTAAGTGTGGATCCATATCTAATTTCTGCCATACTAATTTCCAGTTTTCCCAACAGTTTTTTCCGAATAATGAATTTTTGTCCCTAATGTTGGAATCTTTGGGTTTGTCAAAGATTAGATTGCTATAGATGTACCCTTTTTTGTCCTTTGTATCTAATCTGTTCCACTGATCTACCGGTCTATTTCTTAGCCAATACCAAATGGTTTTGGTGACTGCTGCTATATAATATAGCTTTAGATCAGGTACACTTAGACCACCTTCCTCTGAGTTTTTTTTTCATTAGTTCCCTTGCAATTCTTGACCTTTTATTCTTCCATATGAATTTTGTTGTTATTTTTTCTAGGTCATTAAAATAGTTTCTTGGGAGTCTGATTGGTATAGCACTAAATAAATAGATTAGTTTGGGGAGTATTGTCATCTTTATTATATTCGCTCGGCCTATCCAAGAGCACTGAATGTCTTTCCAATTATTTAAATCTGATTTTATTTTTGTGGCAAGTGTTTTGTAATTTTTCTCATATAATTCCTGACTTTTCTTTGGTAGATGGATTCCCAAATATTTTATACTCTCAACATTTGTTTGGAATGGAATTTCTCTTTGTATCTCTTGCTGTTGCATTTTGTTAGTGATATATAAAAATGCCGAGGATTTATGTGGATTTATTTTGTATCCTGCCACTTTGCTGAAATTTTGAATTATTTCTAGTAGCTTTTTAGCAGAGTCTTTGGGGTTCTCTAAGTATACCATCATGTCATCTGCAAAAAGTGATAGTTTAATTTCCTCATTTCCTACTCTAATTCCTTGAATCTCTTTCTCGGCTCTTATTGCCGAGGCTAGCGTTTCTAGTACTATATTGAATAGTAATGGTGATAGTGGGCAACCTTGTTTCACTCCTGATCTTACTGGGAAAGGTTGCAGTTTATTTCTATTGCATATTATGCTTACTGACGGTCTTAAATATATACTCCTGATTATTCTAAGGAATAATCCATTTATTCCTATACTCTCAAGAGTTTTTAGTAGGAATGGATGTTGGATTTTGTCAAATGCTTTTTCTGCATCTATTGAGATGATCATATGGTTCTTATTAATTTGATTATTAATATGGTCAATTATATTAATAGTTTTCCTAATATTAAACCAGCCCTGCATTCCTGGAATAAATCCTACTTGATCATAGTGTATTATCTTGGAGATGATTTTCTGAAGTCTTTTTGCTAATATCTTATTTAAGATTTTAGCATCAATATTCATTAAGGAGATTGGTCTATAATTTTCTTTCTCAGTTTTCGATCTACCAGGTTTAGGTATCAGTACCATGTCTGTGTCATAAAAGGAATTTGGTAGGACTCCTTCATCCCCTATTTTTTCAAATAATTTATATAACATTGGGGCTAATTGTTCTTTAAATGTTTGGTAGAATTTACATGTGAATCCATCTGGCCCTGGGGATTTTTTCCTGGGGAGTTGATTAATAGCTTGTTCTATTTCTTTTTCTGAAATGGGACTATTTAAGCAATTTATCTCCTCCTCTGTTAATCTAGGGAGCCTATATTTTTGGAGAAAGTCATCCATTTCACTTAAGTTATCAAATTTATTGGCATAAAGTTGGGCAAAGTAACTCCTTATTATTTCTCTAATTTCCTCTTCATTGGTGGAAAGATCCCCCTTTTCATTTGTAAGACTATCAATTTGATTTTCCTCTTTCTTTTTTTTGATCAAATTTACCAAAGGTTTATCTATTTTATTGGCTTTTTCATAAAACCAACTCTTGGTTTTATTTATTAATTCAATAGTTTTTTTACTTTCAATTTTATTGATTTCTCCTTTTAATTTTTGTATTTCGAGTTTAATTTTTGGTTGGGGGTTTATAATTTGGTCTTTTTCTAGCCTTTTAAGTTGTAAGCCCAATTCGTTAATCTTCTCTTTCTCAATTTTCTTCAAATAAGCCTCTAAAGATATAAAATTTCCCCTTATTACCGCTTTAGCTGCATCCCAAAGATTTTGATATGATGTCTGATCATTATCATTATCTTGGGTGAAATTGTTAATTGTTTCTATAATTTGCTCTTTCACCCAGTCATTCTTTAAGATGAGATTATTCAGTTTCCAATTACTTTTTGGTCTATTTACCCCTAACTTTTTACTGAATGTAGCTTTTATTGCATTGTGATCTGAGAAG
The DNA here is from genome assembly GCF_048593235.1 of Sminthopsis crassicaudata. Classification (NCBI taxonomy): domain Eukaryota; kingdom Metazoa; phylum Chordata; class Mammalia; order Dasyuromorphia; family Dasyuridae; genus Sminthopsis; species Sminthopsis crassicaudata. Next base: position 189,194,107 of record NC_133619.1, read on the forward strand.
AAGGCATTTATTATTTCTGCCTTCCTACATTTAATTTTGAGATCTTTATGTCCTAGTATATGGTCAATTTTTGTATAGGATCCATGAACTGCTGAGAAGAAAGTATATTCCTTCCTATTGCCATTCAGTTTTCTCCATAGGTCTATCATACCTAGTTTTTCTAATGTTCTATTTACTTTTTTAATTTCTTTCTTGTTTGTTTTGTGGTTTGATTTGTCTAAATCTGAGAGTGCAAGGTTGAGATCTCCCACTATTATAGTTTTATTGTCTATTTCTTCTTGCAGTTCTCTTAACTTTTCCTTTAGAAAGTTAGATGCTATACCACTTGGTGCATATATGTTTAGTATTGATATGGCTTCATTATTTATGCTACCTTTCAGCAGGATATAGTTTCCTTCCTTATCTTTTTTAACGAGATCTACTTCTGCTTTTGGTTGATCTGAGATAAGGATAGCTACCCCTGCTTTTTTGGCTTTACCTGAAGCATAATAAGCTCTGTTCCAACCTTTTACCTTTACTCTGTATGTATCTCCCTGCTTTAAGTGTGTTTCCTGTAGGCAACATATTGTAGGGTTCTGATTTTTGATCCAATCTACTATCCGTCTCCGTTTGATGGGATCGTTCATCCCATTTACATTTACAGTTAAAATTACTAATTCTGTATTTCCTGCCATCGTATTATCCCCAGATTATGCTTTTTTCCCTTGACCCCCCTGATCCCCCTCCCCGATATTTAATTTACAGACCCCCCTTGTGACGCGCAACCCTCCCTCTTTTTTTTTTTTTTTTTTTTTTTAGGAACCCTCCCCCCTCCCTCCAAGTCCCTTCACTTATTCCCCTTTTCCTTTTCCCTTTTCCTCTCCCCCCTTTTAATGAGGTGAGAGAAAATTCTCTGAAAAACAAATATGTTAATTATTTACTCTTTGAGCCTCTTCTGATGAGAGTAAGATTCACACAATGATTCTCCCCCTCACTAAGTTCCCTCAGATATGGTGTATTTTCTATGTCTCTTCCTGGGATGTAGTTTCCCTCTTTTTATCACTCCTTCCCCTTTTTCTGAACCGACCTCCTTCCCTTTACTACACCCCCCTTTTTTTCTTTTATATCAGTAAAATCAAATTATCCTTGAGTATTTTTTATATACCCACAACAGAGTTACAGTTCTCAAGGGTTCTGTGTACCTTTTTTCTGTTTCTCTTCAGTCTTGTGGATGTAGATCAAATTTTTTGTTTAAGTCTGGTTTTTTTCTTAGAAACATATAGAATTCCTCTGTTTCATTGAATGACCATCTTCTTCCTTGGAAAAAGATGCTAAACTTAGCTGGGTAGTTCATTCTTGGTTGCAGTCCTTGATCTTTTGCCTTACGGAATATCAGGTTCCAGGCCCTTCTATCTTTTAATGTGGAGGCAGCCAGATCTTGGGTGACCCTTATTGTGGCACCTTGGTATTTAAATTGTTTTTTTCTAGCTGCTTGCAGGATTTTCTCCTTTGTGTGGTAATTCTGCAGCTTAGCCACAATATTCCGTGGTGTTCTTTTTTTAGGGTCTATTTCAGAAGGAGTTCGATGAATTCTTTCCACATCTACTTTCCCTTCTGTTTCTATTATCTCTGGACAGTTCTCTTTGATAATTTCCTGTAAAATAGAATCTAGGCTCTTTTTTTGGTCATAGTTTTCTGGAAGTCCAATAATCCGCAGATTATCTCTCCTAGATCTATTTTCCAGGTCTATAGATTTTCCCAGTAAGTATTTGACGTTGTTCTCCAGCTTCTCATTTTTTTTGTTTTGTTTGACTGATTCTTGGGTTCTCTGTGAATCATTCATTTCTATTTGTTCCATCCTGACTTTTAAGGAGTTATTTTCTTCTTTCACAGTTTTTAGTTCTTTTTGTAAATGCCCAATTTCATTTTTAAATGAATTATTTTGCTCTATTGAATTTTTTTCCATTTCCCTAATTTTTTTTTTTTGAGAATTATTTTCTTTTTCCAATTCAGAAATTCTATTTTCTTGAGACTTTTTTATCTTTTCCAATTCAGAAATCCTACTTTCCTGTGTTTTTTTAACCTTTTCTAATTCACTAATTTTGTTTCCCTGCATCTCCTGTGAATTCTTTATTTTTTCCAACTCCAATTTCAGGACGTTGTTATTCTCTATCATAACTTCCCTTTCCTTGCCCCATTTTTCTTCGATCTCCCTCAATTTCTTAAGAGCTTCTTCCAGGAGAGAGTTATGTGATGGGGGGCAGGAATCGTTCCCCTTTAGGTTGTTATCTTCTGAATCTTTGCTGTTAACTTCCTCGGGGTTGGATACCCGCTCTTTCTCTGTATAGAAGGAATCTATAGTTTTTCTAGCTTTTTTGCTCATACTTAAAAAATGTTTTGGGGTCTGTCCCTGGGGTAGGAAATTATTTACTTCTTTACCAGCTTCCTCCCAGACCGGATGGATGCAGCGGCCCCTGCGCCCGTGCTAAGAGAGAGCTCTGGGAGAGAGTTCCCCACCCCCTCCCTGGAAGCGCCTCAGAGGTGATTAGCACTGCTGTGCTTTGAGGGCGTAGAATAGTGAAGACAGCAAGAAGCTCAGCCTATGTGTCCGGGTGGGGAGTGGACGTCTGCAGCAGGTGACGTGAGAAGCCCCTGCGCTCAAACTGGAAGTGTCTGCCAGAAACCGCGGTCCCTAGTTCAAAGGTTCCGCTTCTCTGGGACTTCCTGGAGCTGAGTTCCACTCCCTCCAGCTAAGCTAGGCAGTGTGTGTTGCCTTGGGCCGTATCCACCCACTTGTCAGTCTCTTAACTATTCTCAGGAGGTAGCTGAGGCCACACCCCCTGGTGCCCAAGTCTGCCGAGTCACCCCCAGGGTGGGGGTGGGGGGGAAATCTAATCTGAGTTTTAAAATATTTTGGCTTTCTCTTCTGAACTGCTAAATAATTAGCAGAGAAGAGCTAACAGCCTGTGCCAGATTCCTTTACCTCAGTGGCTTCTCTGATCCCAGAGCCCCTCCCAGCGCAATGGGCGCAGTGTGCCCCTACCCCACCGTCTGTGCTGGTCTTTCTTATTCCTCCCCTGAGAACTGACCTTTCCTGTTGAAACTCCAGATTCTCTTCAGCTGGTAAGTCGTGCTTCCAGTCCTTGTGGTATCTATCAGTCCTGAGCTAATTTTGAGACTTAATTTATCTAATTGGTTGTGAGGGAGTGAGGACGTTCACTGAGTAGTGTGTTTCTTCTCCGCCATCTTCGAGGGTAAAGGCTTTTGATAGATGTTTATTTTTGAGCTTAGTCTTTAAAGAAACAAAAAACAACCCAGCTATTCCAAAAGAATTAGGATGTGTGCTAAAGGAAGGAGTACAGCCAATGCAAAAACACAGAACTCAGAGATAAAATATCCTATATGAAGAGTAAGAAGATGGCAAGTTTGGCTGGACAATAATGTTCACAGAGAAGAACAATGTGTTATAGCACTGAAACATTAGTTTAGATTCTTGTCTTTTTTTTAATTTTATTTATAAAATTTTTGACATTATATATGCATGAGTAATTTTTTATAACATTGTCCTTGTATTCATTTTTTCAAATTATCCCCTCCCTCCTTTTACACCCTCCCCTTGATGACAGGCAATCCCATATATTTTACATGTGTTACAACATAACAAAGATACAATATATGTGTGTAAATACCATTTTCTTGTTGCACATTAAGTATTAGATTGCTAAGGTATAAGTAACCTGGGTAGATAGACAGTAGTGCTAACAATTTACATTCACTTCCCAGTGTTCCTTCTCTGGGTGTAGTTGTTTCTGTCCATCATTGATCAACTGGAAGTGAGTTGCATCTTCTTTATGTTGAAGATATCCACTTCCATCTGAATACATCTTCATACAACATTGAAGTATACAGCGATCTTCTGGTTCTATTCATTTCACTCAGCATCAGTTGATGTAAGTCTCTCCAAGCCTCTCTGTATTCCTTCTGCTGGTCATTTCTTACAGAGCAATAATATTCTATAACCTTCATATACTATAATTTACCCAACCATTTTCCAATTGATGGATATCCATTCATCTTCCAGTTTCTAGACATTACGAAAAGAGCTGCCACAAATATTTTGGCACATACAGGTCCCTTTCCCCTCCTCAGTATTTCTTTGGGATATAAGCCCAATAGCAGCAATGCTGGATCAAAGGGTATGTACAGTTTGATAACTTTTGAGGGATAGTTCCAAATTTCTTTCCGGAATGTTTGGATTCTTTCACAACTCCACCAATAATGTATTAGTGTCCCAGTTTTCCCACAGCCCCTCCAACATTCATCATTAATTGTTCCTGTCATCTTAGCCAATCTGACAGGTGTGTAGTGGTATCTCAGAGTTGTCTTAATTTGCATTTCTCTGATCAGTAGTGATATGGAACACTCTTTCATATGAGTGGATATAATTTCAATATCATCATCTGAGAATTATCTGTTCATATCCGTTGACCATTTATCAATTGGAGAATTGTTTGATTTCTTATAAATTAGGGTCAGTTCTCTATATATTTTGGAAATGAGACCTTTATCAGAACCTTTTAACTGTAAAATATTTTCCCAATTTGTTACTTCCCTTCTAATCTTGTTTGCATTAGTGTTGTTTGTACAGAAACTATTTAGTTTGATGTAATCAAAATCTTCTATTTTGTGATCAGTAATGATCTCTAGTTCTCCTCGGGTCATAAATTCCTCCCTCTTCCACAGGTCTGAGAAGTAGACTATCTTCTGTTCCTCTAATCGATTTATGATTTCATTCTTCATGCCTAAATCATGGACCCATTTTGATCTTATCTTGGTATATGGTGTTAAATGTGGATCCATATCTAATTTCTGCCATATTAATTTCCAGTTTTCTGAAGTTTTTTTCCAAATAATGAATTTTTATCCCTAATGTTGGTATCTTTGGGTTTGTCAAAGACTAGATTGCTATAGATGTACCCTTTTTTGTCCTTTGTATCGAATCTGTTCCACTGATCAACTGGTCTATTTCTTAGCCAATACCAAATGGTTTTGGTGACTGCTGCTATATAATATAGCTTTAGATCAGGTACACCTAGATCACCTTCATCTGACTTTTTTTTTCATTAGTTCCCTTGCAATTCTCGACCTTTTATTTTTCCATATGAATTTTGTTGTTATTTTTTCTAGATCATTAAAATAGTTTCTTGGGAGTCTGATTGGTATAGCATTAAATAAATAGATTAGTTTGGGGAGTATTGTCATCTTTATTATATTCGCTCGGCCTATCCAAGAGCACTGAATGTCTTTCCAATTATTTAAATCTAACGTTATTTTTGTGGCAATTGTTTCGTAATTTTGCTCACATAATTCCTGACTATTTTTTGGTGGATGGCTTCCCAAATATTTTATACTCTCAACATTTGTTTGAAATGGAATTTCTCTTTGTATTTCTTGCTGTTGCATTTTGTTGGTGGTATATAAAAATGCCGAGAATTTATGTGGATTTATTTTGTATCCTGCAACTTTGCTAAAATTCTGAATTATTTCTGATAGCTTTTTAGCAGAGTCTTTGGGGTTCTCTAAGTATACCATCATGTCATCTTCAAAGAGTGATAGTCTGATTTCCTCATTTCCTACTCTAATTCCTTGAATCTCTTTCTCGGCTCTTATTGCCAAGGCTAGCGTTTCTAGTAAGATATTGAATAGTAATGGTGATAGAGGGCAAATTTGTTTCACTCCTGATCTTACTGGGAAAGGTTCCAGTTTATTTTTATTGCATATTATGCTTACTGATGGTCATAAATATATGCTTCTGAAGGAATACAGAGAGGCTTAGAGAGACTTACATCAACTGTTGCTGAGTGAAATGAGCAGAACCAGAAGATCACTATACACTTCAACAACAATACTGTATGAGGATGTATTCTGATGGAAGTGGAAATCTTCAACATAAAGAAGATCCAACTCACTTCCAGTTGATCAATGATGGACAGAAATAACTACACCCAGAGAAGGAACACTGGGAAGTGAATGTAAATTGTTAGCACTACTGTCTATCTACCCAGGTTACTTATACCTTCGGAAGCTAATAATTAATGTGCAACAAGAAAATGGTATTTACACACATATATTGTATCTAGGTTATATTGTAACACATGTAAAATGTATGGGATTGCCTGTCATCGGGGAGAGGGAGTGGAGGGAGGGAGGGGATAATTTGGAAAAATGAATAAAAAAAAATAAAAAAATAAAAAAAATAAAAAAATATATATATGCTCCTGATTATTCTAAGGAATAGTCCATTTATTCCTATACTCTCAAGCGTTTTTAGTAGGAATGGATGTTGGATTTTATCAAATGCTTTTTCTGCATCTATTGAGATGATCATATGGCTTTTATTAATTTGATTATTAATGTGGTCAATTATACTAATAGTTTTCCTAATATTAAACCAGTCCTGCATTCCTGGTATAAATCCTACTTGATCATAGTGTGTTATCCTGGGGATGATTTTCTGAAGTATTTTTGCTAATATCTTATTTAAGATTTTAGCATCAATATTCATTAAGGAAATTGGTCTATATTTTTTTTCTCAGTTTTCAATCTACATGGTTTAGGTATCAGTACCATGTCAGTGTCATAAAAGGAGTTTGGTAGGTCTACTTCATCCCCTATTTTTTTAAATAGTTTATATAACATTGGGGTTAATTGTTCTTTAAATGTTTGGTAGAATTCACATGTAAATCCATCTGGTCCAGGGGATTGTTTCCTGGGGAGTTGATTAATAGCTTGTTCTATTTCTTTTTCTGAAATGGGACTATTTAAGCAATTTATCTCCTCCTCTGTTATTCTAGGAAGCCTATATTTTTGGAGGAAGTCATCCATTTCACTTAAGTTATCAAATTTATTGGCATAAAGTTGGGCAAAGTAACTCCTTATTATTTCTCTAATTTCTTCTTCACGGGTGGAAAGATCCCCCTTTTCAGTTGTAAGACTAAGAATTTGATTTTCCTCTTTTCTTTTTCTGATCAAATTTACCAAAGGTTTATGTATTTTATTGGCTTTTTCATAAAACCAACTCTTGGTTTTATTTATTAATTCAATAGTTTTTTTTTTTACTTTCAATATTATTGATTTCTCCTTTTAATTTTAAAATATCAAGTCTAGTTTTTGATTAGGGGTTTTTAATTTGGTCTTTTTCTAGCTTTTTAAGTTTCAGTCCCAATTCTTTAATCTTCTCTTTCTTTATTTTGTTCAAATAAGCCTCTAAAGATATAAAATTTCCCCTTATTACCACCTTAGCTGCAACCCACAGATTTTGGTATGATGTCTCATCATTGTCATTATCTTGGGTGAAATTATTAGTTGTTTCTTTAATTTGCTGTTTCACCCAGTCATTCTTTAAGATGAGATTATTCATTTTCCAGTTACTTTTTGGTCTATTTACCCCTAACTTCTTACTGATTGTAGCTTTTATTGCATTGTGATCTGAGAAGAAGGCATTTATTATTTCTGCCTTCCTACATTTAATTTTGAGATCTTTATGTCCTAATATATGGTCAATTTTTGTATAGGATCCATGAACTGCTGAGAAGAAAGTATATTCCTTTCTATCGCCATTCAGTTTTCTCCAAAGTTCTATCATACATAGTTTTTCTAATGGTCCATTTACTTTTTACATTTCTTTCTTATTTGTTTTGTGGTTTGATTTGTCTAAATCTGAGTGCAAGGTTGTGATCTCCCACTATTATAGTTTTACTGTCTATTTCTTCTTGCATCTCTTTTAACTTTTCCTTTAGAAAGTTTTATGCTATACCACTTGGTGCATATATGTTTAGTATTGATATGCCTTCATTTTTTATGCTACTTTTTAGCAGGATATAGTTTCCTTCCTTATCTCTTTTAATTAGACCAACTTCTGTTTTTGCTTGATCTGAGATAAGGATGGCTATGCTTGTTTTTGGGCTTCACCTGAAGCATAATAGATTCTGCTCCAACCTTTTACCTTTATTCTGTATGTATCTCCCTGCTTTAAGTGTGTTTCCTGTAAGCAACATATTGTAGGGTTCTGACTTTTGATCCAGCCTGCTATCCTTCTCCGTTTGATGGGAGAGTTCATCCCATTCACATTTACAGTTAAAATTACTAATTCTGTATTTCCTGCCATCATATTATCCCCAGATTATGCCTTTTCCCTTGACCCCCCTGAACCCCTTCCCCGATATTTAATTTATAGACCCCCCTTGTGACGCACAGCCCTCCTTTTTTTAATATCCCTCCCCTCTCCTTCCAAGTTCCTTTCCTTATTCCCCTTTTCCTTTTCCCTTTTCCTCTCCTCTCTTTTAATGAGGTGAGAGATAATTCTCTGAAAAACAAATATGTCAATTATTTACTCTTTGAGCCTCTTCTGATGAGAGTAAGATTCACACAATGTTTCTCCCCCTCTCTAAATTCCCTCAGATATGGTATATTTTCTATGCCTCTTCCTGGGATTTAGTTTCCCTCTTTTTATCACTCCTTCCCCTTTTTCTGATACTACCCCCTTCCCTTTACTACTCACCTCCTTTTTTTATATCAGTAAAATCAAATTATCCATGCGGACTTTCTATATATCCACAACAGAGATACAGTTCTCAAGAGTTCTGTTTACCTTTTTCTCTCTCTCTTCAGTCTTGTGGATGTAGATCAAATATTTTGTTTAAGTCTGGTTTTTTTCTTAGAAACAAATGGAATTCCTCTGTTTCATTGAATGACCATCTTCTTCCATGGAAGAAAATGCTAAACTTAGCTGGGCAGTTTAATCTTGGTTGCAATCCTTGATTTTTTGCCTTTCGGAATATCAGGTTCTAGGCCCTTTGATCTTTTAATGTGGAGGCAGCCAGATCTTGAGTGACCCTTATTGTGGCACCTTGTTATTTAAATTTTTTTTTTCTAGCTGCTTGCTAGATTTTCTCCTTTGTGTGGTAATTCTCCAGCTTAGCCACAATATTCTGTGGTGTTCTTTTTTATAGGGTCTTTTTCAGAAGGAGTTTGATGAATTCTTTCGACGCCTATTTTCCCTTCTGTTTCTATTATCTCTGGACCGTTCTCTTTAATGATTTCCTGTAAAATAGAATCTAGGCTCTTTTTTTGGTCATAGTTTTCAGGAAGTCCAATGATCCTCAGATAATCTCTCCTAGATCAATTTTCCCGGTCTATAGATTTTCCCAGTAAGTATTTGACGTTATTCTTCAGCTTTTAATTTTTTTTTTTGTTTGTTTGACTGATTCTTGGGTTCTCTGTGAATCATTCATTTCTATTTGTTCCGTCCTGATTTTTAATGAGTTATTTTCTTCATTCACATTTTTTAGTTATTTTTGTATATGCCCAATTGAGTTTTTAAATGAATTATTTTGCTCTATTGAATTTTTTTCCATTTCTCTAATTTTTTTTAGAGAATTATTTTCTTTTTCCAATTCAGAAATCCTATTTTCTTGAGATTTTTATATTTTCCAATTCAGAAATCCTACTTTCCTTTGATTTTTTTTAACCTTTCCTAATTCACAAATTTTGTTTCCCTGCATCTCCTGTGAATTCTTTATTTTTTTCCAACTCAAATTTCAGAACGTTGTTATTCTCTATCATAGCTTCTCTTTCCTTTCCCCATTTTTCTTCAAACTCTCTTAATTTTTAATAGTCTCTTCTAGGAGAGAGTTATGTGATGGGGGGGCAGGTATCCTTCCCCTTTAGGCTGTTATCTGCTGACTCTCTGCTATTAACTTCCTCAGTGTTGGATATCTGCTCTTTCTCTGTGTAGAAAGAATCAATAGTTCTTTTTGGCTTTTTACTCATGGTTAAAAATCTTTTGGGATCTGTCCCTGGGGTGAGATGCTTATTTATTTATTTATTTATTTATTTATTTACCAGATTCCTCCCAGACCAGATGGATGAAAAGGCTCTTGTGCCTGAGCTAAGAGAGAGTTGTGGGAGAGATTTCCCCTCCCCCTCCCTGGAAGTGCCTCAGGGGTGATTAGTAGGGCTGTGCTTTGAGGGCACTGTGTGTCCTAGCGACTTCCCTGAGGTTTGAGACTGAACAGCAAGGGCGATACAAAGCCCAGCCAATGCGTCCTATGGGGCATGGATATCAGCAGCTGATGTGAAAAGCCCCTTCGCTCAAACTGGAAGTGTCTGCCCAGAAACCGTGGTCCCTATTTCAAAGGTTCTGCTTCTCTGGGACTTCTGAGGCTGAGTTCCACAGCCTCCAGCCAAGCCAGGCACTATGTGAATTAGATGTTGCCTTGGGCTGTGTCCCCATTTTTCAAGCTCTTAACTACCCCCAGATGAAGCCCCAGGCAGCAGAAGCCGGGTGCACTGCCCTGCCAAGATCTGTTAGGTCACTTCCGGATTGGGGTGGTTCTAGTATCTGGCTTTATATTTTAACGTGGCTTGATTTCTCTTCTGAACTGCTGTTTTATAAGCAGAGAAGAGCTAATAGCCTGTGCCAGATTCCTCTATCTCAGTGGCTTCTCTGATCCCAGAGTTCTCCCCAGCCCGATCAGTGCAGTGTGCTAGCACCTCACCCTGTCTGTGCTGGCCTTTTTTCTTCCTCCCCTGGGAACCAACCTTTTCTGTTGAAACTCCAGATTCTCTTCAGCTGGTAAGTCGTGCTTCCAGACCTTGTGGTTTCCATCAGTCCAGCGTTATTTTTGAGGCTGTTTTAACTAATTGGTAATGAGGGAAGAAGGGAGCTCACAAAATCACGTATATCTTCTCCACCATCTTAGCTCCGCCCCCTCCAGGTTCTTGTCTTGCAAAATTTTAAGTGCTAGGCAAGTAAATTTATATTTGATGTTAGAGACATAGGGCGCCAAAGAAGTTTATTGTGTAGGAGGAAGGATGCAAAATGGCAAAATCTGCTTTTTAGAAAAATTACATTGTAGAAGAGGGACTGGAGTAAGGAGAGATGTGAATCAGAAAGACAAATTATATTTCTTTACAGTTTATGCAAAGATCAATGATGCCTTGAATTAGTTTGGTGTCCGTTGATTAGACATGTGGAAATTGATGCAAAAGATGGTGTAAGCAAAGAAAATAAAAGTGGCAGATTTGGCAATTAATAATTTCTGTAATGTAAAAGAGAGATTATTAAATATAATTCCATGGTAACAAACCTGAGTTAATAATCAGAGATAGTTGTATGTTCAACAAAAGTAGATAATAGGGAAAAGTTTAGATTTGAGGGAAAAGACAAGAAGTTCTTTTTTGGAGATATTATGTTTGGGCTACTTGTGGAAATTTTAGTTCAAAATGTCCAACAGACAGTCAGTCATGTAGGAATGTACATTCAGAAAGAGATTGAGGCTAGATATTTAGATATGATGGTCACCTACATAACAACATTTAAATCCAAGAAAGGTCATAAAGTCAGCAAATGGGAAAGAAAGAAAAAAATATCTAAGGACAAATCCTTCAAATATAGTCATCATTAGAGGATAGTAATATGATGATGATTCAGAAAGAGAAAACTTTAATAAAGAGTTGTTGAAAAGGAGAGTTAATACCTTGTTGTATTTTTTTATCTCATCATTCTAGTGAATATTTTTGCTTTCTTACCTTACATTATTATAATGCTATAAATTTAAACCATACCTCTACCCAATGTCATAGTCATATTTCTGAGAGCTAGATGTGATGTCAGTAATCATCCCATCAAATGCCTTCATTTTAAGATAAAAAAGGTGAGGTCATAGAATTAAAGTACCTTTAACAAGTGTTAAAGTTCACAAGAAATAAACTGTACAAATTGAACCTATTTTCTTTTTTTTTGTTCTTTTGTTCTTTTCTACTTTATCGTGCTGCCTCCTGATGTTCACATCTCTAGCATTATATATAGAAACATACCTACATATATAGTAGGGAAAACTTCAGTATATTGCTTGAAAAATTATATCATTAAATTATTTGAACTTAGCCTCATGTTATTAGAAATTGTTCAACCTAAAGTTTACCATATGTCATAGTGATGTAAAAGACCTTACATGATTGCCAGAGATCACGACAAAGAATTCTGTGATACCGAATAGGTCTTCTTTAGGATCTTGGGTCCATTCAAAAGATTTGTGCTTTAGATCCACCCAATAGCTTCTATTTCAGTTTTGCCAAAATATATCGAATGCTGATAAGAGTTGAATTGCCTATGAGTAGCAGTTTACATGTTCCTATCTCTGTTTAAACAAACAATATGAAACTTACAACTGAGATTTTGGGGAATTAGTCCCCCTTTTCCCCAGATTTCTCACATATATCAGTCCAACTTTGTGAAATTCTTTCAAAATAACTTTTTAGATCTTGGGTTTTGTTTTCAAGAGACAGTTGGTGTAGATGTCAATAGAGAAATCAGATTGTTTAACATGTTATTGGTTGCTTTTGCCAAATGACCAACCAGTATTGTCCAGTTATATAGCATCCTGATAACAGATATTATACCATTTCTGCCGAATTGATTATTGTTGAATATTTGTTGAAGTCTTGGTATGTCAACAACACTCCATTATGTTTCCTGGTCACTGTCAATTTAATTCTTCAGAAATTTGTATACTGTATTCATAAAGCAACATGCTGAACATGTTTAGTTTAAATATATCTAAAGGACATGCAAGTGTACATTTTAAGAAGACAATTAGTAATGAAAGGACTACATATATAAAGTTGGGAGACATATTCATAAGGATATTTTCCCAATTATATGTGAAGATGATTTTTAATATTCAATTTTACAAAATTTTGAAGTCCAACTATTTTTCCTTCCTTCCATTTTCTTCTTACTACAATGGTAAACTATTTGACATAGGTTATATATAAATCATATTTCCATATAGTGATAGTTGTAAAAGAAGGAAAAAACTAAATGTTAAAAATTGAAAAAAATAAAGTGAAAATAGTATGCTTGAATTTGCATTCAGAGTTCAGCAGTTACTTCTCTGAATTGGATAGTACTTTCCATCTTGCTTCTTTTGTAATTGTCTTAGATCATTGTATTTCTAAAAAGAGCCAAGTAATTCACAGTGAATCATTATATAATGTTGCTGCTACTGTGTTTCTCTTAGTTCTGCTTACTTCACTCAGCATCAGTTCATATGTCTTTCTGAATTTTTTCCCTAACATCTGCCTACTCACCATTTCTTATAGTACAATAGTATTCCATTATGCCACAGCTTGTTCAGCTATTCCCCAATTGATAGGTATTCCTTAATTTCAATATTTTGCCACCACAAAAAAGCTGCTATAAATATTTTTGGATGTATATGCCCATTTCTTATTTTTATGATATCTTGGGGATACAGATCTTGTAATATTACTGAATCGAATGGTATGCAGTTTGTTTGCTCTTTGGGTATAATTCTAAATTGTTCTATAGAATATATGGAAAAGTTCATAACCCTATAAACAAAAGTATTAGTGTCCCAATTTTCCGACATGGCTTCCAACATTTGTAATTTTTTTTTCCAAATTCTATCAAATTGATAGGTATGAGGTAGTGTTAGGATTACTAGGTGAGAGCTTCTAGAGACGACAGCTCGCTACAAGGTAGAACCTCAGAGTTGTTTCCATTTTCATTTCTCTAATCAATAGTGATTTACAGCATTTTTTCAGCACTGACATTTTTCATCTGAAATTTACATATTTATATCTTTTGACCTTTTATCATTTGGAAAACTCCTTGTATTGTTATAAATTTGACTCAGTTCTCTATATATTGAAAAAGGAAGTCTTTAACTGAGATACTTTCTCTAAAGATTGTTTCCCAGCTTTCTGATTTCCTTCCAATCTAGGTTGTATTGGTTTTGCTTATGCAAAACTGTTTTAGTATAATCAAAATTATCTATTATATATTTCATAATGTTTTCTGTCTGCTTTTTGGTCAAAAATTTACCTCCCTCTTCATAGATCTGACAGATTATTATCGCTCTTCTAATTTGCTTTTGGCATCACCTTTATGACTAAATCATGTACCTATTTTGATCTTATCCTGGTATGTGAAGTAAATTGTTGTACTATATCTAGTTTCTACCATTTTGTATTTCAGTTTTTTTAGCATTTTTAATCAAATGATGAGTTCTTATCCCAGAAGCTAATCTTGGAGTTTATTAAATACAACTATGATCATTGACCACTTTACCTTTTATACAAATTCTCTTCTACAAATCCACCACTTTAGTTTTGATGGTTGTCACTTTATAATATTATGTGATATCTGCTATGAATATATTACCTTCTTTACATTTTCCCCATTAATTCCCTTGAAAGGTTTTATTTTTTTCTTCCAAATAAATTTTATTACTTTTTTTCTAGCTCTATAAAATAATTTTTGGTAAATGAGCAATTAATACTTTTCAAGTTATTTAGATCTGACTTTGTGGGAGAAATGGTTTCTAATTTTGTTCATATGGGTTGTCTTGACAAGTAGACTCCTAAGTATTTTATATTGTTTACAATTATTTCAAATAAAATTTTTAAATATCTTGTTGCTGGGATTGTTGGTAACATGAGAAATATTTGTGATTTATGCACATTTATTTTATATCCTATAATTTTGCTAAAATTATCAATTATTTTAATTAATTTTAGATTATTATTTAGGATTTTCTATGCATACTATTATGTCATCTGCAAGGAGTGATAGTTTTGTTTCCTCACTTCAACTTCTTTTTCTTATCTTATTGCTAAATCTAACATTTATAGAACAAAATTGAATAATAATGGTGATGATGAACATACATGCTTCACTTCTAATCTTTGTAGGAAGACTTCTAGTTTATAATCCCCAGATAATGCTCCCTGATGGATTTAGATAGATGCTGCTTATCACTTTAAGGAATGTCCCTTTCCCCCCCCATGCTCTGCAGTTTTGTTTTATTTCATTTTATAGGAAAAATGCTATATTTGGACAAAAGATTTTTTAACATCTGTAAAGATTATCATATGATTTCTTTATTTTAGTTCTCCCTCATTTAGATATCAGTACCATACTTGTGTCATAAAAGGAATTTGACAGGATACCATCTTAACCAATTTTTACAAGTAATTTTGTTTTGTTGAATTCACTTGTGAACTTATCAGGCCCTGCCTGGAATTTTTTTTTCCTTTGGAGGTTCATGGATGGCTTATTCAATTTTTTTTAATGGGATTATTTAGGTATTCTAGTTCCTATTCTGTTAATTTATATTTCCCTCAGACTGTCAGATTTATTTGCATTTAATTGAGCAAAACAATTTCTAAGAATTACTTTAATTTCCTTTTATTTGGTGGTAAATTCATCCTTTTCATTTTTGATACTGGATGCTTGGTTTTCTTCTTTCTTTTAAAAATCAGAGTAAACTATGTTTTATCTATCAATGCTTTTTGTTTCATAAAACCATTGTCATGTTTTTTTATTACCCCAATAATTTTCTTTCAATTTTATTAATCTCACTTTTGGTTTTTATGATTTCCAATTTGCTGCTCAATTCATTGATCTGGTCTTTATCTATTTTATTGTTGTAAAAGCTCAAAAAATAAATAAAAAAGTACTGCTTTGGTTGCATCCCAGACATTTTGATAGATTGCTTATTTATCATATACTTTAATGATTTGATTATTATTGGTTCTATGATTTCTTCTTTAACTCATTCTTTAGGATTAGATTTAAAATTTACTTTACAATAAATTTTAATCTATCTTTTCACTACACTTTGTTGAATGTTATTTCTATTGCATTATGGTCTAAAGCAAATATATTTAATATTTCTGCCTTTCTACATTTGATTTTAAGATTTTTATGCTCCAATAGATGATCAAATTTTTGTGTGTTATGTACTGCACAGAAAAAAGGTATACATACATATATATATCTACACATATATATGTGTAGATATATATATATTTTTTTTCCTATTCCCATTCAATAATCTCTAAACTTGTCACATTTCTAAACTTCTATTTATCACCTTAGGTTCTTTCTCACTTATTTTTTGGTCCTTATTCATTTAGTTTTACTATTTCCTCCTGTAACTTAACTTTGCTTGTAAGAATTTGGATGCTGTATCATTTGGTGTACATATATATATATATATATATATATATATATATATATATATATATATATATTTTAAATCACCCACCAATTGCGCAAATTAGTTATTAGGCCAATTCCAAAACCGGTAGATACAAGTAACTGTTATATTATAAGACTTAGGACAAAGTTTAATCTACCAAAAAAATTTAACTGTTCTAGCTTTATATATACAACATATATATTTAATATAATATATATTATATGTATATAATATATATCTTAATATATATTAATATATCGCTTAATTGCTTATGATATATTTTAGGAAGAGGTAGTTTCTTTTCTTATCTCTTTTAGTTAGAACTGTTTTTGTTTTTGTTTTGCCTGAAATCATTATTATTACTAGTTTGCTTTTTCAGAATTCCAGTTGAAGTTGAATTATATTCAGCTTCAGCCCCTTATCTTTACTCTGTCCATCTCTTTGTTTCAAGTGTGTTTCTTCTAACCAATACATTGTAGGATTCTGGTTTTTGAACTATCTCTACTATCTTTCTCTGCTTTATGGGACAGTTCAAACTCTTCACATTTAAAGTTATGATTACTAACTGTATATTTCTTTTCTTTCCTTTTTTATTTTATTAATTTTATAATTACAATTTTTGACAGTACATATGCATGAGTAATTTTTTATAACATTATCCCTTATACTAATCCAAATTTTCCCTTACCTCCCTCTACTCCCTCCCCTAGATGACAGGCTATCCCATACATATTAAATGTGTTATAGTATAACCTAGATACAATATATGTGTGTAAATCTAATTTTCTTGTTGCTCGTTAAGAGTTGGATTATGAAGGTATACGTAACCTGGGTAGAAAGACAGTAGTACAAAGAGTTTACATTCAATTCCCAGTGTTCCTTCTCTGAGTGTAGCTGTTTCTGTCCATCATTGATCAACTGGAAGTGAGTTGGATCTTCTTTATGTGGAAGATATCCACTTCCATCAGTATATATCTTCATGCAGTATTGTGGTTGAAGTGTATAGTGATCTTCTGGTTCTGCTCATTTCACTCAGCATCAGTTCATGTAAGTCTCTCCAAACCTCTCTGTATTCATCCTATTGGTCATTTCTTACAGAGCAATAATATTCCATAACATTCATATACAATAATTTACCCACCCATTCTCCAATTGATGGACATCCATTTATTTTCCAGTTTCTAGCAACTACGAAAAGAGCTGCCACAAACATTTTGGCACATACAGGTCCCTTTCCCTTCTTTAGTATTTCTTTGGGATATAAGCCTAGTAGTAGCACTGCTGGATCAAAGGATATGCACAGTTTGATAACTTTTTGGGCATAGTTCCAAATTGCTCTCCAGAATGGCTGGATTCTTTCACAACTCCACTAACAATGCATCAGTGTCCCACTTGTCCCACATCTCCTCCAGCATTTATCATTATTTGTTCCTGTCATCTTAGCCAATCTGACAGGTGTGTAGTGGTATCTCAGAGTCGTCTTAATTTGGAACACTCTTTCATATGAGTGGAAATAGTTTCAATTTCTTCATGTGAAAATTGTCTGTTGATATGACTTGACCATTTATCAATTGGAGAATGATTTGATTTCTTATAAATTGGAGTCAGTTCTCTATATATTTTGAAATTGAGGTCTTTATCAGAACCTTTAACTGTAAAAATATTTTCCTAATTTGTTACTTCCCTTCTAATCTTGTTTACATTAGTTTTGTTTGTTAAAAAAAAAAAAGCTTTTTAATTTGATGGAATCAAAATCTTCTATTTTGTGATCAATAATGTCCTCTAGTTCTCCTTTGGTCATAAATTCCTTCCTCCTCCACAGATCTGAGAGGTAGACTATCCTCTGTTCCTCTAATCTATTTATGATCTCATTCTTTATGCCTAAATCATGGACCCATTTTGATCTTCTCTTGGTATATGGTGTTAAGTGTGGTCCATATCTAATTTCTGCCATACTAATTTCCAGTTTTCCCAACAGTTTTTTTCAAATAATGAATTCTTATCCCAAATGTTGGTATCTTTGGGTTTGTCAAATACTAGATTGCTATAGTTGTACTCTATTTTGTCCTGTGAACCTATTACACTGATCAACTAGTCTATTTCTTAGATAATACCAAATGGCTTTGGTGACTGTTGCTTTATAATATAGTTTTAGATCAGGTACATCTAGACCACCTTCATTTAATTTTTTTTCATATGAATGGATGTCCATCAATTGGAGAATGGTTGGGTAAATTATGGTATATAAGTGTTATGGAATATTATTGTTATGTAAAAAATGACCAACAGGAGGAATACAGAGAGGCTTGGAGAGACTTACATCAATTGATGCTAAGTGAAATGAGCAGAACCAGAAGATCATTATACACTTCAACAATGATACTGTATGAGGATGTATTCTGATGGAATTGGATATCTTCAACGTAGAGAAGAGCTAATCCAATTCCAATTGATCAATGATGGACAGAATCAGCTACATCCAGAAAAGGAACACTGGGAAATGAGTATGAACTGTGAGCACTGTTTTGTTTTGTTTTTCTTCCCAGATTATTTTTAGCTTCTGAATACAATTCTTCCTTTGCAACAACAACAACAACAAAATTCGGTTCTGCACATATATATTGTACCTAGGATATACTATAAAATATTTAATATGTATGGGAATGCCTCCCATCTAGGGGAGAGGGTGGAGGGAAGGAGGGGAAAAATTTGGAACGGAAGGGAGTACAACGGATAATGTTGTAAAAAAAATTACCCATGAATATGTACTGTCAAAGAAAATGTTATAATTATAAAAATTAATAAAAAAATTAAAAAATATATTTTTTTTCATTACTTCCCTTGAAATTCTCGACTTTTTGTTATTCCATATGAATTATGTTGTTGTTATTTTTTCTAGGTCATTAAAATAGTTTCTTGGGAGTCTGATTAGTATAGCACTACATAAATAGATTAGTTTAGGCAGTATTTTCATCTTAATTATATTCAATTGGCCTATCCACAAGCACTGAATGTCTTTCCAATTATTTAAATCTGACTATTTTGTGGCAAGTGTTTTGCTCATATAATTTCTGACTTTTCTTTGGTAGATGGATTGCCAAATATTTTATACTCTCAACAGTTGTTTTGAATGGAATTTCTCTTTGTATCTCTTGCTGTTGCATTGTGTTGGTGATGTATAAAAATGCTGAGGATTTATGTGGATTTATTTTGTATCTAGCAAGTTTGCTAAAGTTGTGAATTATTTCTATTAACTTTTTATTAGAATCTCTGGGGTTCTCTAAGTATACCATCATATCATCTGCAAAGAGTGACAGTTTGATTTCCTAATTACCTACTCTTATTCCTTTAATCTCTTTCTCGACTCTTATTGCCGAGCCTAGCATTTCTAATACAATATTGAATAGGAATGGTGAATACTGGGCAACCTTGTTTCACTCCTGATCTTACTGGGAAAGGTTCAAGTTTAAATCCATTACATATTATGCTTACTGATGGTCTTACGTATATGCTCCTGACTATTTTAAGGAATACTCCATTTATTCCTGTACTCTCAAGCGTTTTTAGTAGGAATGGATGTTGTATTTAATCAAATGTTTTTTTTTTCTGCATCTATTGAGACGATCATATGGTGTTTATTAATTTCATTATTAATATGGTCAATTACACTAATAGTTTTTCTAATATTAAACCAGCCCTGCATTCCTGGTATAAATCCTACTTGATCATAGTGTATTATCCTGGGGATGATTTTCTGAAGTTTTTTTGCTAATATCTTATTTAAGATTTTAGCATCAATATTCATTAAGGAAATTGGTCTATAGTTTTCTTTCTCAATTTTCAACCTACCTGGTTTAGGTATCAGTACCATATCTGTGTCATAAAAGGACTTTGGTAGGACTCCTTCATCCCCTATTTTTTCAAATAGTTTATATAACATTGGGGCTAATTGTTCTTTAAATGTTTGGTAGAATTCACATGTAAATCCATCTGGTCCTGGGGATTTTTTCCTGGGGAGTTGATTAATAGCTTGTTCTATTTCTTTTTCTGAAATGGGACTATTTAAGCAGATTACCTCCTTCTCTGTTAATCTAGGAAGACTATATTTTTGGAGGTAGTCATCCATTTCACTTAAGTTATCAAATTTATTGGCATAAAGTTGGGCATAGTAACTCCTTATTTCTCTAGTTTCCTCTTCATTGGTGGAAAGATCCCCCTTTTCATTTTTAAGACTAACAATTTGATTTTCCTCTTTCCTTTTTCTGATCAGATTTACCAAATGTTTATCTATTTTATTGGCTTTTTCATAAAATCAACTCTTAGTTTTATTTATTAATTCAATAGTTTTTTTTTTTTTTTACTTTCCATATTATTGATTTCTCCTTTTAATTTTAAAATATCAAGTCTAGTTTTTGATTAGGGGTTTTTAATTTGGTCTTTTTCTAGCTTTTTAAGTTTCAGTCCCAATTCATTAATCTTCTCTTTTTCTATTTTATTCAAGTAAGACTTTAAAGATATAAAATTTCTCCTCATTACCACTTTAGCTACATCACACAAATTTTGGTATGATGTCTGTCTCATCATTGTCATTATCTTGGGCGAAATTATTAATTGCTTTTATACTTTGCTTTTTCACGCAGTCATTCTTTAAGATGAGATTATTTAGTTTCCGATTACTTTTTGGTCTATTTACCCCTAACTTCTTGTTGAATGTAGTTTTTATTGCATTGTGATCTGAGAAGAAGGCATTTACTATTCCTGCCTTCCTGCATTGAATTTTGAAATTTTATGTCCTAATATATGGTCAATTTTTGTATAGGTTCCATGAACTGCTGAGAAGAAAGTATACTCCTTTCTATCACCATTCAGTTTTCTCCAAAGATCTATCATACCTAGTTTTTCTAATGTTCTATTTACCTCTTTAATTTCTTTCTTATTTGTTTTCTGGTTAGATTTATTTAATTCTGAGAGTGCAAGGTTGAGATCTCCCACTATTACAGTTTTGCTATTTCTTCTTGCAACTCTCTTAACTTTTCCTTTAGGAAGTTAGATGCTATACCACTTGGTGCATATATGTTTAGTATCGATATGGCTTCATTATCTATGCTACCTTTTAGCAGGATATAGTTTCCTTCCTTATTTCTTTTAATTTGATCAATTTCTGCTTTTGCTTGATCTGAGATAAGGATGGCTACCCCTGTTTTTTGGCTTCACCTGAAGCATAATAGATTCTGCTCCAACCTTTTAACTTTACTCTGTATGTATCTTCCTGCTTTAAGTGTGTTTCGTGTAAACAACATATTGTAGGGTTCGGACTTTTGATCCAGTCTGCTATCCCCCTCCGTTTAATAGGAGAGTTCATCCCATTCACATTTACAGTTAAAATGACTAATTCTGCATTTCCTGCCATCATATTATCCCCTGATTATTTTTTTCCCTTGTTCCCCTTGAACACCTTCCCCAGTATTGAATTTGTGGACCCCACTTGTGATGTGCAGCCCTCCCTTTTTAGTATCCCTCCCCCTCCTTTGAAGTCCCTTCCCCTTTCTTGTACCCTTCTCTTATTCCCCTTTTCCTTTTCTGTTTCCCTCTCCCCCTCATAATGAGTTGAGAGAGAGAGTTTTCTAATAAATATGTCAATTATTTATTCTTTGAGCCTACTCTGATGAGAGTAAGATTCACACAATGTTTCTCCCCCTCTCTAAATTCCCTCAGATATGGTGTATTTTCTATGTCTCTTCATGGGATGTAGTTTCCCTCATTTTATCTCTCCTTTCCCTTTTTCTGATACTATTCCCTTCCCTTTACTACTTCCCTTTTTAGGTTATATCAGTAAAATCAAATTATCCATGTGGCCTTTCTATATATCCACAACAGAGATACAATTCTCAAGAGTTCTTTTTAACCTTTTTCTGCTTCTCTTGAGTCTTATGAATGTAGATCAAATTTTTTGTTTGTCTGTTTTTTTTTTTCTTAGAAACAAATGGAATTCCTCTGTTTTATTAAATGACCATATTCTTCCATGAAAGAATTGTATATTTCTTTTCATGTTATTTCTCCTTCACTTCTTCTCTCTCTCTTTTGTCTTTCTATCTTTTACTCTTTCATCAGTGTTTTGCTTCTATCCAATCTGTCCTTCCTTCTGTCAGTGCCCCCTCCTTTTACACAATCTCTTCCTCTTCTACTTCCCCGAAGGGTAAGGAAAATTTGAAGACTCACCTGATTGTGTATGTTGTTGTTGAACTCTAGTCTTCTTGTGAAAGGTTGAATGACCTCTATATCATCGGATGCTTATTTTTTCCTTGAAAGACTGAGCTCAATTTTGCTGGGTAGGTGAGTCCTAGTTGTACTACCATTGCCTACATGAATAGTATGTTCCATGTCTTCTGATCCTTTTATATTGCAGCTACTACATCCTTTGAAATCCTGATTGTCTCCCCAATGTTTGAATTGTTTCTTTCTGGATACCTATAATTCTTTTTCTTTCATTTGGGGATTTAGGAATTAGCTGCAATATTCCCTAGAGTTTTCGTTGTGGAATCTCTTTCTGGGGATAATTGGTATTCTTATGATATCTAATTTATTCTCCAGTTCCAGGATATCAGAGCAGGGTTTTTTGATAGCTTATTAAAATATGATGTCCAGTTGTTGGTTTTTTTTTTTTTTTTTTGATCATGGATTTAAGGGAATCTAATGATTTATTTTTTTTAATTTATATTTAATTTATTTCTTTTTTGTTTTTATATCAATTGTCACTCCACCCCTGATTTAACCTTCTTTTATAACTAGGAAGGAAGTAAACATTCAATACAGTGGTTGCACTTGGCAAAATATACAAAATTTTGTCCTAGTTATTCCCTCCTCTGTTAAAAGGTGAGATGATTCATAATCTGTTTTTTGGGACCTTTGCTTGCTTTTCAATTACTAAAGAGAGATTTTAGTGCTTTTGTCATTGCTGTACTTATTTGTATAAATTGTTCTCTTAGTTTTGCTTATTTTTTTCTCATCAGTTCTCACAAATCTTCCTGTTTCTCTAAATAATAATTCATTATTCCTTACTCTATGGTAATAGTTTATTACATACAATTTTGTATGTTTTTAGTCTTTGTCCCATCTTTGAATTTCATCTTGGTCTCCAGTGCTTTGTTAATGGAAAAACTAATACTGTATATATTTTCAGTCCAATGATTATTGAATGAGGGGTCTTTTTTCAGGGCAGTTGTAATTCCTATGAGGTATTATATATGTTTTCTGCTTTTTTCCAATTTATTTGATTTTGTTTAATTGATTCTTGATATTTACAGTCATTAGTTTCCATCTGCAATTTTAATTTCTTAAGAATTATTTTTTTCAGTGAGCTTTTATGACTTTTTGTCTATTTTAAACATTCTTGTTGAGCTTTTCCATGAGTTCTTATTCCTCATATATTTATTTATGTTTAATAGCTTTTTTTTTTCAAATGCATGTGAAGATAGTTTTCAACATTCACCTTTGTAGAACCTTGTCAGTACAATTTTTTCTCCTTTTCTTCCTTATCTCTCTCCTACCCTAGACAGCAATCTACTATAGGCTAAATTTGTGTGATTTTTTCTAATTCTTCCATATTCATCATGTTGCACAAGAAAAATTAATCAAAAGGAAAAAAGAGAGAGAGAAAAGCAAGCAAACAAATAACAAAAGCACCAAAAAAGATTAAAATTCTGTGCCAAAATATTCAGTCTCATATTCCACATTCAGTCTTCATAATTCTTTTTCTGGAAGCAGATAACTCTTTCCAGTATAAATTTATTGGAATTACCTTGATCACCTCATTGTTGAAGAGAGCTAAGTCTGTCACAGTTGATCATCACAAAATCTTGTTATTACTGTATACATTGTTCTCTTGGTTCTACTCCATGCAAGTCTTTCCAGACCTAGCATTTATGCAAAATAAACATGGTGGTCTTTCTTATCCATTAATATCTATAGTTGAGAATTCTAATGATAAATACAGTAGATTTTAGGTTTGGAGCTTTAATAGTATTTTTATATATGCACTACTTATAGTCTTTATTGTGTTGGCATTAGTTTCAGCTGCAGCACATTTTCTCTTCAAACTACTTCCATGTTTATCCATTGTAAAGGGATATTTAAGGTATATTATTTCACTTTTTAAAAAAGTGACATGAAACATTTTTTTAATTAAATCTAAAGATAATTGTTAAATATTTACAAAATTTATTATTTTCCAAATTTAAAAAAAATTAATTCAATTTTATTTTTGCCAAAAGACAAGTTTATTTAGGCACATGTGCCCTTGATTGCAAGTCATTTCTCTCACTTTGAAAGTAACTTCTGTTTATTCCTAAATCTCCTATCTGTAGCCTGCTGTGTTCAGCTTTAGCCACCAACATGTTAGAGGCTGGTTCCAATCTGGTTGATATTTATTAGTGTGAACAGTGAGATGATGTAGAACTGGGTCATTAGATTTCCAGAACTAGTAGGAATGAACTAGGAGCCACCAATAATTTGATTTGAGGAAATAAAAATTTGATTTGACTTTGATTTGAGGAAAACTCCATTGTTTCTACATTGATCTGGTTTATCCTGGATCTCTCTAGGAATGGGAAGGATATCCTTTCTTAAGCACATCTTTGTTAACTGGCCTCTCTGCATTCCTTTGATATTTTTACACTACATACCCTTGTAAAATTGTACCTATATACCTTTGCATACCTCTGTTATTGCTTTAAATTGCACACCTGTGTAAAGTTATTACTGTGTGTCTTAATTGAACTGGTTCTGCTTGTATGAAACTTGCTATTTTCCCTTGTTTCTTTCTTTGTAAAATGTAAACTATCATGTTTGTACTGAGCTAGATTCTGTTGTCTTCAAAAATTTTAAATTCAGCTAGCCAGAAAAACTTCTAAGTCCTGTACACTTTAGAGCACCAGAAAAGATTAATGAACTTGTATAGTTGAAGCCATCTTTTCTATGTTACCTTGTAGGTTTTCTTTTGTTCTCTGTTGTGCAGTTTTTACTTTATCATATCTACAATCATACACATATACATTTATTTATGTCTATATAAGGCTATACTTTGCTTATTCATCCTGTTTCTCTGAAAGTGGGTGACATCATTGTTCATAAGTCCTAGTCTTTCCATATTGTTCTAAATTCTAAATTCTAAATTCACCAATTCATTATTTTTACACCAATATTCCAATCTTATACTATCTAGTTATTTTAAATAATCTAAAACAACATTGATGACTATGGCTAGCATATAATATAGTTTCCTATTTTTATTTTTTAATTAAATTTATTGTTTTAATTTTGTCTGAGATCAATGGTTATTTGCCCTGATTATATATATATATATATATATATATATATATATATATATATATATATATATATATATATATATATATATATATATATATATATATATATATATATATATATATATATATATATCATATATATATATATATATAGTTATTAGTTATTATGATTGCATGTAACTGTTATTTCCTATCCTACTGACTCCTCTGCTTTACTTCTACATTCTACCTTGACTTTACATAACCTACATAACCTATTGACCCCCCCCCAAGGATCTCTTCTTTATCCTCTCCCCTCCATCTTTATCTAATTGAGTATGCTGAATTTTAATGCAGTGAGTTTTTTGTTCATTTGTGTTTTGTTGTTGTTGTTGCTGTTTTGTTTTGTTTTTAGAATCTAGTGGCCTTTGGAACTCTAGGTGAAGAAACTCTACCAACAGAGGGAGAACTATTTTACAACTTATAGCCTTAGTGATATGCTAAGGTCCCAAAAGGTTAAGTGAATTGCTGACACAATCTGTATTATGTGCCAGAAGAACTTGAAACCAATTCTTCCAGATTCTGGGGACCAGCTCTCTATTCTATCATTTATGATGTCCCTACAGATTTCACCATCAAAGAATAATTTGTTTCTGCTTTGTTCCTACTTCATTTAGAGAAATATAGTTAGGACTTTGAAAGGTTATACCCATGAAAGAGTTGGAGTTCTTTGAAAAGTGATCTCATATAGATATAAGGATTTACATGTTTATATGTACTTATGTATCTAGATATTATTCATATTGTATTTATGTAAGCATCATACATGTATATACATACTTATATACCTATAGCATTTTGCTTAGAGAGTTTCTTAGAGTTAATAAGAAGTAAGTAATTTGCCGAAATAATCTGACAATACCAGGTACCACTAAGTGGCTCAACTTCAATCAAAATAACTGTTGCTTCATTATTATCAACTACTTTTCTCAAATGGTATTTATATATGTATATATGTAAATGTTATTAATAATTTTCAGCTCTTCTCACTTCCTCTTTATTTCTTCCTCATTGTCTTCCCAAACATTCTACATGCATTCATGGGCATCCATAGGCAAACTATCTGAATCTTTTTCTGTTTCCTTTACTAAGGAATTTGTCAGAATATGTACATATGTGTGGATGTGTGTGGATCTTCATTATTATCTTGTTCCCTATTAAAAGCATTTTCTTTGATTTCTGAAAACAAGTGTAGAATAATTTTAGGTTACAAAACAAATAACTATTTTTAAATGATTCTTTATCAGCAAAAATAGGTGTCTGCCATAAAACAAAAATAGAGATGAAAACAAAGCTGCTTTTCATTTTCAGTCAAAAGGTTTTTGTTATTGTTGCTGTTGTTGTTTTTTGGGTTTTTTTTTTTTTTTGTATCAGATGGATAGGAGATTGTAAAGGCTTCCTTTGCATATATCTTAGTAAGTAGCAGCTCTTCTAAATTGACTTTAAGATTAGAAGCTGCTATTAACAATCCAATCAAGACATGTTTTTTTTTTCCCCATTAATTGAGTATTTAAAAAAATTGTTTACATTTTGTAACTTTCAGCTCTTTAAAAGGATTCTTCAAATATGACCATAAATGATGACATTAAAAGGTTATAAAGAGGAATTGCATTTCAAACCAATAAACTTTGCTTGCTACACAATTTACATTACTAATCTATTTTCACCTCTTCTAATTCAGGCTTTCACCTTCAGTTGTTATTTTAATGTGTTCCAATTTCCAAAACTACCTTATATAGTCTGCATTAACCATACTGATAGGACAATGGGATTTGGAACATTCTATTTTGTCAATTCCTGTCATTTTACAAATAATAAAACTATGGTTCGAAAACAGTTGGTGACTTGCCTGAGGTCACACAAACAGAAAACAGGTAGCAGAGCCAATATTTAAATTCCTATTCTCAGCTTCAAATTCAGTAGTCTTTTTTTTTCTTCCATTTACATGATGCTTCCTTATTCCTCCTTTTGTGAAATAATAGTTGCCTAGATTTTCTAACCTTCTTTGTTGATCAATAAATCAACATATTAAACCCCAATCACTTCAATTACTTATGTAGAAAGCAAGGTATTGAAGTAGAAATTTAGAGAGAAACAAAAATAATTAGGAAAAAGCCATTAAACTGAACTGACGGAACTTGGACTCTAAATATAATAAGCTATACAAATTCAAGTTCTCAGATTTACATAAATGCAGAACCTAAAATAATTTTTCATATTAGACTTATACGTCACCAAATCATGCACATCAAGGAAGGATTTGGGGCTAATTTAGTGGCAAGAACTGAAAAAAGCAATCCATATAATGGTGGATAGAGTATTGGGCTTCAAGTCATAAAATCACTGTGTTTAAATCTAGCCTTATTTACAACAAATTATCCTTCCAAACATGACTGAAATGACTGAATAACAAGTAGCTCTTCCAAGTTTTGTTATATTAATGCTAGAACCCTAGGATATCTGAGTAACTCAAAACAAAATATATAGATTTATTTAAATTCAGTGATCACATGTAGAATAGACCAAAGAACTCTATAATGTCATCATTAGTTACATCAAAACCTGGAGGAAACATTAGAAATCTGTAATGTAAACCTTGAATAATTTTACAAATGAAGAAATAGACATACATGAAGTGAAATGACTTATTCAAGATCATACTTATAGTGAGTAAAGTCAGGAATAGCATCTCTTTCTTTTTCCTTTTAATTTATTATTTTTTCTAACATATCAGTATATCTAAAACAATTAGGTTTAACAAATGAAAACTGTTGAAAAATGATAAAAGGTCAGTAGTGTGATCCCCTGGAGTCCAATCTATCACAGATAAATTTTTGGTTCAACAAAATTTACATAGGGATTAAATATGGTCTGTCAATATTAACAGCATCTTTATTCCTTACAAAAAGTTGGTCTGGTTGAATCTTAATCTCCTGGCAGAGAATTGCAGGCTTCCCCTAGAACTTCATTTATTAGAAATCTGTTGATTATAGGTCAGACTTTTTTAAACAAACTAGTACCTTGGAAAGATAAGCAATAGTAAATGGATTTCAACTAGTGTTAAGCAAAATTTCCCACTGAAATATTGGATAGTTCATTATTTTATTACTTAAAACAGTTTATATTATCTTAAATTTGTATGGCAGTAAATGACCTTAAAGGGAGAATGAAGTGAGAATGGTTAGATTTATGGAATCAGTAAAACCTGAATGTGTGACTCTGGGAAAGTCATTGAATCCCTCCAAATCTGTTTTCTCATATAAAAATGGGTGTAAAAATAGCACCTACCTCACACATGTGTTGTAGGGAACAAATATGTAGATATAGGTATAGATGTGTGTATGTTTATATATGTATTAATTAAATAATTATATATAGTGAAATATCTTAAATATATATATATATATCTGTATGCACATATGTCTGTGTGAGTGTGCTTTGTAAACCTTAAGGGGATACAGGTATTTATCTATTTATCTATCTACATGTAAATATGTATATGTAAATGCTAGCAATTATCCCATGTTATATAAAAAGCAAATTAGAGTGATAAAGTGTCAATATGTAGAAAGGCCAATTGGGATTGTTAGTATGGTTGCAATTCTTAAGAGAATCTTTGTATGCTACCAAATCTGCCTACTACCTCTATTACTTCTCCCTCCACTGAATTGTTTTTTTTTTTCCCAACATTGACAGGGCTTTTGTGCTATGACATAAATGTAAGGACAGTAGATATCTACTCAAATAAGATGGATGGAAACTAGAGTTCATAACTAGAGTTCATTAGTATAAGGATTCCCTGCATCTAAAATAATTTTACCAATGAAGACAAAAGATTTGTCCATAACACTGTCTTACAAAGTTGTCTTGGTGTCATGAAAGGGCAGATAGTTTTGGTTTTATCATGCATCCATGTCAGAAGATGGAATTGAAGGAAGGTCTTCCTGATTCTAAGATCAAGAATCTATCCAGTGTGCCATGACGTTTTTCTCTACTTCCTTTTTTTCTTATTTTTTATTTATTTTGCACTTATATACAATAAAAAAGAGAAATGCATTGTAATGTATATAAAAATGTATAAAAAAAAAGGATTCAATATGAAACCATGAGTCTCCATTTCACAGGGTTTACTTTTTCTGAAAAAATTATGTAATAGACACTACATGTCACTTTCAAAGATGTAATGTTCTGATCGTCTCTCAGTTGTAATCCTTTTCTGGGAGGAGGTTTCTTCTCAGTATAATCTTTTCCTCTATGAGCAGGTTTTTTGGGAGGCTTCTGGAGCCTCTAGCAAGCCTCTTCTTCTTATTGAATCCTGGCTCTGAATCTCCTCCAGCTCTTTTCCTTCCCCAGTCCAGACTACTTTACAGGCTCAATGTTGCCTCTTTTTATCCTCCCAGAGAATGGGCGTGGGATAATGCAAGGGCTTCTGGGAAGAAGTACTCCAACCAATGAGCTTGCTCCTCTTAGAATTCCTAAGGTGTAAACTCCCTTTAAAGGCCCAAACCAAAGGTCTGAGCCAGACTACTGTCAAGTCAACCTGAGTTCTCACCTTGTAATTGTCCAGGCAACCTGAATTCTCACCTTGTCACTGTCCAGACAACCTGAGTTCTCACCTAGTAATCCTAACACAAAGATACCCTGCTTTTTCTCTTCTTTCTTTTGACTTTTATTTGCTATGCAAATTTTCCCCTCCCTCCCCATCCCACATTATAGAATGACACTATTAGACACAGGTGTGTGTGTGTGTGTGTGTGTGTGTGTGTGTGTGTGTGTGTGTGTGTGTAAAATCTTACTATGCCTGCTTCTATTTATCAGTTCTTTCTCTAGATGTGGATAGCATTTTCATAGTTCCTAGCTAATTTGAGTATTTATACTACTCAAAATAATTTATTCAAAAGTATTTTAACCATTTGGGGAAGTATATTGAGGAGCTTGTTAATAAAAAAAATGTAATTAAAAGTGGCGATTTACAATTTTGAATCTTTACAAATGGAGAATTTGTGAATTTCTTGGTAAAATTATAATGTCTTCTTTCTTGATAATTACTTCAACATATTGTTTTCCTTGTTTTTTCACTCTGTTTTTTTTCCCTTCAACGAAAAATGGATAGACAGATCTTTGTCTGTTTCAGGCATAGTTCAATTATTCCCCTTAAAAATATATATCTGTCCCTAGAAATTTACATCCAACTAACTTTTTTTTGTTACAATTGTTTATATTGCTTTCTCTAAATCATAATGCATTCTCATTTTCTTCATTTTACTTTCTGTAATTCAGGAGAATCATCAAACAAAATTTTGCTAAATCTTTCCCAGGAAAACAGACACATAAACAGACTATTATACTCTCAGTGATTTTCAGGGAGAATTTAATTTAAAACAACAATTAATATTGAGTACAGAATAGAATCAAAATACTTAACATAGCAGGGAATAAAGCAAATAGCCAGATGTGGTCAGCAAGTAGAGAAGATTTAGTCTGACTTCAATTAGTTGTGGTCCAAAAAGAACTGAGCAATCTTTGTAAACAAAATAAGATGTTTAGTTCTAATAATTCTTACTGGAGTAGAATAGAAGTATCCCATGTGATTTTCATTGTCTTATTAATGAATAAATGTTTCTTATATGTTTACTTGTAAAGCACAGGGAGTCTCTATTTTGGGCATCAAAAAAAAAGGTCTTTATTGAATTGTACAGTCAATCCAGTATGCTTCCTCAGTTAGCATTTTTTGTATGTAAAATACTCTCATCCCAACATAATTCTGGTTGTAATGAAAGATCAGAAATATAGATACCAAATAATAAAAATAATCATTTGTAATAGCCCTCAAAAACTCTGGAGAAATTCTTTTAGAAAGACTGCCATTAAATATTTTTTACAAAGCATTTCTGTTTTGATAGAATAACATTTGAAATTGTGCACTCCAATTTTCTCCAAAAGCCGTCCTGAGGTAATTTAGAAAGATGAAAAGAAACAAAAAGTTTATGTGGCTTATTAGATAAAAACATTTGAAGGAAAATAAAAGAAAATCCTTGAGAAAAAATGTAGTTTCAAGGGGAAGAGGGAGAGATTGTAATTTGGTAAAGCAATCTTAGAATGAAATCTATAGACTAATCATAAACTAATGATTCTTGTTATATTTTATTTTACCCTGAAAAAAAAGTAACATTCATTTAAGGATACAAAATTATGACTTTATATGATAAAGTTTTTTTTTAATATATTATTGTTATAGTCATTCTTTACTTACAGATTTTCCCTGAGTAAATCAGAACCTTATTAAAATTATAGTTTATATAATAGAAAAGAAGGGTTTGAACATCTGTTTTACAGGAGCAACCTGCTAGTGGCTGCTGGGGATCTAATTCTGACCAGCAGAATAGAATCCTTCATCTGAGAGGATGATAACAATATAAGGAGACTGAGAGGCAATTGTATTCTCTCATCTCTCTCCTCTTCCCTTTTGCTTCTGATGTATTTCATTCCTAATTCACAAGCAACTTTTGCATCAGTAAAGGCTGATTCACAATTTTTTCAAGTGTGTTATGATTCAGTTGTGGGGTTTTTGGAGAACCATCCTCTCTCCTTTAACCCTTCACAAGCTTTCTGGGTTTAGCACTTAGGCATGATTCTTAGCACATCTGGTTATTTTTTTAAGTACTACATGTTCTATAGAAATGCTATAACTTGTCTTTTTTAGAGGAGAAAAAAATCAGATTTATACAAAGCTTTTGGCTTTGTATTCTTAAGTACTTTGTTAGGTATTCAAGTTAATACTCTTGACAAGACTCCAAGCATTGGAGGAGCATTACAAGGATTTCTGTAATCATAGTACAGACAATTGTCCAATTCATGGTAGCCTTTGTAAAGTCAGAGTATAGCTGGGTAATACTATTTGCTGTCATAGATAAAAATCAAAAGATAATGCCTAAAGTAATCAGATGATTATTTTCGGCCTAGCTTTTAGTTTTGAGTATGACTTTAGCATCAGAAAACATTTTAAAACAAAAACAAAAAGAAAAAAAAAAAACACGGCTACACATAGCTACATTCCCTTGAAAAGATTAAACTTATTACAAATGAAATAAGCCTCTTTTTTGGCTATCAGAAGATAAAAATGGTAACAGTTTTGGCTTTTTTGGTCAGTTGTAGATAATAAGTCTTTAAAATAGTTTATAGGAGAGAAGCAAGATATTTTAACTTTCTATTTACTGCTCCTTGCTGCTATGTCATGCATCTTGCTATTCTGGCTTCAAGGGAACAGATAATATAATTAGTATGACACGAAGAATGGCTAATTTTTTTATTGTGATGTGGAAACCATTCAAGTAGTTTCAAAAGGGCTAGAGCCAGAATATTAAAAAAAAAAAAGATAGCACTGATAATTTGAGTGAAATAGACCAAATCATAGAGATAAAGATGAGTCCTTTAATTTAATTGAAATAGGAAACTGCTACATGAAAAAATCTGTTTTTACCAATGAAGCTAAGGAAATTCTTTGCCACTAATAAAGTATTTTTAAGAGAATCGCCTATAGTACAGAGATTGTTATTTTCTTTGGATCACACAGCCAGCATTTGTCAAAGAAGAAGCTTGAACCCATGTCTTTCTGATTTAGAGTCCAGCTAATTTATAATATTGTATCCTAGAATCATAGAATCTTAATTTTATACTTAAAAATTACTTTAGACATTATTTAATCTACACCTGACAGCAACCTACGTATTATAGCTAAAATATAGAAATCCAGAGGAATTATGTTTTGCATAACATCATATATCTAAGCAAATTGGATCCATAGTATTTACTACTACTACTATGTAGGGCCAATTTCTACATTTATTCCAAATCTACTTTGTCATAATAAATGTTTTACTTTGCAACTTTGCAAAAACAAAATGAACACATACTTTATAGAATAGGAATAGTTCTCAGTAAAAATTTTATATTAAGATATATTCAATAGTTAAAGAGGAAAATGTAAAGATCATAAAGTATGAAAGCTATTTCATCCCTTTTCACTTCACAGAAATTCTATGTTTTGACTTACATTACTATATTTTCACTCTGGGGGAAAAATATGCATTGAACTCAGAGATACCTAGACTGAGGTTATTATGGATTATGTCCACATTACACCAAGTATTTAGGGGGAAAATGATTATCATCATCATATTTTCAAAGGTTCATGTTTGTTACTATATGTAAAAATGTCTTGTAACTGCGTGAATTTTTCATTTTTCAATATTGGTTTGGTACCTTGTAGACATAAGAAAGACCTCAGAAAATAGCAAAATGTGAGGGAGAGGGAGAAAGAAAATTTTTGAGGTAAGCCATACTGTCAGAGACAAATGATATTGATTATAAAAATCTAAATATGTTTAAAATAACTTCAGTTTTAGAATCAAAGTTTTCACATACTAATGTGAAATGAGGGCCCCAAATGATTTTTATTTGTTCTGAATGACATTTTCTTTACTATTAGTTAATTTTCTCATGGAGAAAATGATCAAATCAAATCAAAATATATGTGAACAGAAAATCTTCATTTTTAATTTTTCTATTAAAAAATTGAACAATAATTTTCAAAGTTTTACTTCATAATGACTCAGTTGAATTTTCTTGAATTTAAGGTTTTAAAGGACCTGATGCTACACTGCCTTAAACAGAATCTATTTCACTGAGAATCAATAACATCTTGATGATACAATTCATTGAG
This sequence comes from Sminthopsis crassicaudata, assembly GCF_048593235.1. Classification (NCBI taxonomy): domain Eukaryota; kingdom Metazoa; phylum Chordata; class Mammalia; order Dasyuromorphia; family Dasyuridae; genus Sminthopsis; species Sminthopsis crassicaudata. The sequence continues at coordinate 189,228,246 of NC_133619.1, forward strand.
TTCTAAAAAATTTGTAAAATATGCATGCAATAAAAAATTTGACAAATGGAGTTCTGGGGTGGAGCCAAGAGAGTGGAATGAAGCTAGAAAGATGCTCTTAACTCTCTGAGATTCCCTTGAAAACCACATGAAAGCAAGCCTCTGAATATAATCTGATGGAATGAAACCACTCTCCAGCTCAAGATAGATAGGAAGAACTTCAAGGTCAGTCTCATTGAGATGAAAGGGATATTTGGTTCAGACAGAGTCTGAGAAAGCCAGTGAGAGGGTCTTAAATGCAGCAGATTACAACTTAAATCCTTAGTCCTGGCTCAGAAGCAGAACAGATCAGTGGGGCAGCCTTAAGGTCCCAGTTTTGAAAGCAAATTCTGCAACCCAGGGTGTTTTCCAGAAAAAGCAGGTAAAGCTATCCCCTGCTGTGAGGAAAACACCAAATATAAGGGGACCCTGTGATCATAGTCAAGGCTGAGAGCTTCATAGGAAGCCTGAAATTGTGTCTTCCCTTAGGAGCAGAAATCAACCATAAAAATCACAAAAGAGGAAATTCAAAAAGAGAATGAAAGAAAATGAGCAAGAAACCAAAAAGAACCTTAACTATAGAAAGCTACGGTGGTGATAGGGAAGACCAAAGAACCAACTCAGATGAGTACAAAATATCCACAGAAGAAATCTCAGAGTGATACAAATTAATCTTAAATCCAAAGGGGACTTCTTGGGAAAACTCATAAAAAATTTTTAAAAGGCAAAAAGAGGTATAGAGGAAAAAATGAGAAAAGAAATGAAAGGTATGCAAGAGAGTCAATAGCTTTGAAAAGGAAGGGAAAAAATTAAAGAAAAAAAATACAATTGGTCTGATAAATGGTCAAAGGATATAAACAGACACTTTGCAGATGAAGAAATTAAAATTATTTAGTCATATGAAAAGGTGTTCTAAATCACTATTGATCAGAGAAATGCAAATTTTTTAAATTTTTAAATTAATTTTATAATTATAACATTTTTGACAGTACATATGCATAGGTAAAAAAAAATTACAACATTATCCCTTGTACTCCCTTCTGTTCTGAATTTTCCCCTCCTTCCCTCCACTCCCTCCCCTAGGTAGCAGGCATTCCCATACACATTAAATATGTTATAGTATATCCTAGATGCAATATATATGTGCAAAACCAAATTTTTGTTGTTGTTGTTGTTGTTGTTGTTGTTGCAAAGGAAGAATTGGATTAGGAAGGTAAAAATAACCTGGGAAGAAAAAACAAAAAATTCAAACAGTTTACATTAATTTCCCAGTGTTCCTTTTCTGGGTATAGCTGATTCTGTCCATCATTGATCAACTGTATTAGATCTAGAGAAATGCAAATTAAGACAACTCTGAGCTACCACTACACACTCTCAGGTTGGCTAAGATGACATGAAAAGATAATGATGAATGTGGGAGGGGATGTGGGAAAACTGGGACACTAATATGTTGTTGGTGGAATTGTGAATGTATTCAGTCATTCTGGAGAGCAATTTGGAACTATGTTCAAAAAGTTATCAAAATGTGCATACACTTTGATCCAGCAATGTTTCTACTGGACTTATATCCCAGACAGAACTTATATCAGGGAAAAGGACCCACATGTACAAAAATGTTTGTGGCAGCCCTTTTTGTAGTGCAAGAAACTGAAAACTGAATGAATGCCCATCAAGTGGAGAATGGTTGAATAAGTTGTGGTATATAAATGTTATGTGATATTATTGTTTTGTAAGAAATGACCAGCAGAATGATTTCAGAGAGGCCTGGAAACACTTACATGAACTGATGTTAAGTGAAATGAGCAGAGCCAGGAGATGATTATATATGGCAACAAGAAGATTATGTGATGATCAATTTTGATGGGCATTGCTCTCTACAACAACAAGATGATTCAAACAAGTTCCAATTGTTTAGTGATGAAGAGAGACATCTACACCCAGAGAGAGGGCTGTGGGAACTGAGTTTGGTTCCCACCAAAGCATTTTCACTCTTTTTGTTGTTGTTTGCCTGCATTTTATTTTGCTTCTCTTTTTTTTTTTTGGTTTGATTTTCTTGTGTGGCAAGTTAATTGTATAAATATGTATACATTTATAGGATTTAACATATATTTCTATCATATTTAACATATATTGGACTACTTGCCATCTAAAGGAGGGAGTAGGGGAAAATTGGAACATAAGGTTTTGCAAGGGCTAATGTAGAAGAATTGTCCACACACATGTTTTGAAAAACAAAAAGCTTTAATAAATTAAAAGAAAATACAATAATCCAAATGTAAAAAAAATAATAACTGAAGAAAACAACACCTTGAAAAGTAGAATTAGTCAAATGAAAAAAGATGCAAAAGCTAACTGAAGAAAATCAATCATTAAAAACTAGAATGGGGCAAATGGAAGTTAATGACTCTATGAGACATCAATAATCAGTCAAACAATCTAAAAAAATGAAAAAATGGAAGAAAACATAAAATATATCAAGGAAAACTTCCCTGATATACTAGAACTAGAGGGAGAAATAGTTATTGAAAATATATATCAATCACCTCTGGAAAAAGATCCCACAAGGAAAGTCCCAAAGAACGTTGTTGCAAAACTCCAAAATGATTTAAAGGAAAATACTACAATCTGCCAGAAAAAAAAGTAATTCATGTATTAAGGAGCAATAATCAGAATTATTATCCAGTATTTTGCAATGTCTACAATAAAAGATTACTTGCCATCTGGAGAAGAGGATGGGGAAAAGGGAGGGATAAAAAAATTTGGAACACAAGCTTTTGCAAGGGTGAATGTTGAAAACAATATAGGCATGTGTTGTAAAAATAAAAAGAAAAGAAAAAAAAAACAGAATTAAAGAGGAAATTTGCTTTTCAAACACAGGACTCAAGAGAAGCATAAAAAGTTAAACAGGAGAAATAAATATATTTTCAGAAGTTCAGAAGCCAGTGATTCTGAATACTTCCTGTGATCCAGCCCAAGCAACTAAAAAAAGGCAAATAGTGAGAGGCTGAATCCCAGTATAATGTGGGATTTGGCCATACCCACACAGGAGGTGAAAAAAGATAGCAGAACCACACCCAAGGTGGTGTGAAATTGTTGTTGCCTGTAGAGGAAGCTTGGGACAATCTCCCTTTTGCTATAGAGCAGACATAACACTTTAAAAATGAGCAAAAAAAAAAGCAAAAGAAAAAAAAAAGAGTTCTGTCGCAAAGATAGTTTTTTATGGAAACAAAGAAAAAACAGACCTCAAACCCTGAAAACACTAAAGGCAAACCATCTCCCATGAAGCCTCAAAGAGTGATATAAATTGGTATCCATCTCACAAGACTCTCTTGGAAGAATTCAAAAAGGATCTTAAAAGAAAGTTTTTTTTTGAAATGTGTAAAGGAAATGAGAGCTCTAGGAAAAAAATCACAGATTTTTTTTCTGAAGAAAATCACTCCTTAAAGAATAGTTTTGGAGAAATGAAAAATTGAATCAACTCCTTGAAAAACAGAATTTCTGAAATGGTTAAAAAAAAAAAAACCTCATTTAAAATTCAATTGGCCAACTGCAAAAATAAATTTTTAAAATTAACTGAAGAAAAAAATTCATTAAAATTATAATTGAACAAATAAAAGCAAAATACTCAATGAGATCAATAATCAAAAAATTATTTAAAAATTAAAAAATGGAAGAATATCCAAAATACCCTATCTGAAAAAGAACTGACCTGGAAAATAGATCAAGGAGAGATAATTTAATAATTATTGGGTTCCCTAAAAACCATGATGAAAAAAGAACCTAGACAATATATTTGAAGAAATCAGCAAGAAAAAGTGCCATAATTTCCTAGAACCAGATAATATAATAGCCATTGAAAGAATCCACCAATCATCTCCTGAAAGAGACTCAAAAATGAAGACTGCAAGGAATATTGCAGCTAAATTCTAGAAATTTCAGATCATGGTGAAAATACTGCAAGCAGGCAGAAAGATACAATTCAAATATTGAGGAGGCACCCTCAATACCCAAGATCTAGCAGCTTCCATTTTAAAAGATTGAAGAGCAAAGGAACTTGTACTTCAGTCAAGAATCAATTCTCCAGCAAAATTGCCTTTGAGGGGAAAAGATGAACATTCAAGGAAATATTGGATGTTCACTTATTTTTGATAACTGAAGAGAAAACTTTGATCTTTAAATACAGAATTCAAGAAAAGCATAAAAAGGTAAAAGGTGAAAAAAAATATGTTTTTAAAAGGTGAAAGTTTTTAAATGCCTATATGAAAAGATGACATGTTTAACTCTTGAGAAGTATATGTTTGTTCAGGGTATAATTAAAGGGTATAGATATATATTTTACTGTGATGATATAAAAAAGAAGCTATAGATGGAAAAGGGATTGTAGTGGGAGAAGAGGAAAGGGAAAGTAAAATGGGGTAAATTACATCAAATAAAAAAGCAAAAAAAGTTATATTATGTTTGAGGGAAAGAAGGAAGGGAAGTGAGCATTGTGTGAATTTGGTTCAAAGAGAGAATATCAGACATATTTAGTTTAATATGGAATCTTTTTTCTCATCCTATAGGGAACTAATGAGAGAAATGAGAAAGGAAAGGGGAAGGCAGCAGAAGGAAGAACAGAAGTAGAAGATGAATGGGATAAGAAAGAGGGAAGGGTCTATAAAAGGGGAGGGCATATTGAGGGAAGTGGTGGTCAGAAGCAAAACACTGCTGAGGAGGCAAATGGAGAAAAAGAAAAACATAATTTTGGGAAAATAAGATGGCAGAAAATACAGAGTTAGCAATTTTAGCTGTAAATGGGATGAACTCTCCCATAAAATGGAAGTGGATAGCAGACTGGATTAAAAGCCACAATCCTATAATATGTTGTTTACAAGAAACATATTTAAAGCAAAGCAATACAGACAGAGTAAAAGTAAAAGGATAGAGCATAAGCTATTATGTTTCAGTTAAACCAAAAAAAGGAGGTGTTGCAATCCTGGTCTCAGATCGAGGAAAAGCTAAAGTAGATCTAATTAAAGAAATTAAGGAAAGTACATACTGCTAAAGGGTACCCATAGACAATAAATTAATATCAATACTAAATAAATAAATATATATATATATATATATATATATACATATGTGTGTATGTATATATATATGTATATATACATGAAATGGTATAACATCCAAGTTCCTAGAGAAGTTAAGAGAGGTGCAAGAAAAAATAAACAGGAAAACTATAATCGTTTTCTTCATTTGCTTTCTCAGACATAGATAAATCAAACAACAAAATAAATAAGAAAATATTAGTGAAGTAAATAGAATTTTGGAAAAGTTAAATATAACAGACCTCGCCTTTTACAGCCCCTTCTTTTTTATACACCTTTCCCTAATACTTCTGTGTTTTTTTTTCTATTAGTCTTTCCCTTTTTTTTCCCCTTTCCCCTCAATCTTCCCTATAATGTGAGGCAAATTTCTTCATGAAAACAAATATGTCTGATATTCTCTCTTTGAGCCACATCTGATAAGAGCAAGATTCACACAATGGCCATCTCTCTCCATTCTTTCTCTTAATTATAATAGCTCTTTTCTGCTTATTTGTGAGATGTAATTTTCCTTGTTTACTGCCTTTTTCTTTTTTTCCAGTATGATACCTTTCCATCTCTAGTTTCTTTTTCATAGTATCATAATACAATCAAATTATACCCACACTCTCTAAATATAGCCATAACAGTAACATGGTTCTGAAGAGTTGTTTCCTTTTTACCTTTTTTTTGCTTCTCCTGAATTCTGTGTTTGGAGATCAAAAATTTTGTTCAGTTCTGGTCTTTTCATTAGAAATAGATGAAATTGACCTATGTCATTAAATGTTTATCTTCTTCCCTAAAAGATAATGCTCATTTTAGCTGGATAGCTTATTCTTGGCTGTAATTCAAATTCCTTCATCTTCCAGAATATCAGATTCTAAGCCATTCAATCCTTTAAGGTGGAAGCTGATATGTCCTTAGTGATCCTAATTGTGGTTCCTTGGTATTTAAATTGTTTCTTTCTTACTGCTTGCACTATCTTTTCTTTGGTACAATAGTTCTGAAATTTAGCTATAATATTCTTTGGGGTTTTAATTTGGGGGTCTCTTTTCTTTTTCATAAAGATTTTTTAAGAAATTATATGCTTTTTCCATTTCATCAAATCTATTTTGTAGGAGGAGCCAAGATGGTGGAAGAATCAAGATGGAGGAGAGCCACATGCAACTTTCTAAGCTCTCTCATGCCCTCACTACCAACTATTTAATTCAGCCTCAAAAATAGTGCTTGACTGGTAAAACCCACGAAGATTAGAAGTACAACAACTTACCAGCCAAAGAGAATCTGGAATTTCTTCAGAAAAGGTCTGTCCTGAGGGATGGGCAAAGACTGGCATGGACAGAGATAGAACTAGGCTAGCATATTGTGCAGATTGGGCTGGGGAGGCCTCTGGGGTTAAAAAAGTTACAGAGAGAGACGACTCTGGCATAGGCTGATTGCTCAACTCTGCTTGCAAAACAGCTGCTCATGAGAGAAATCAAAGCCACTTTAAAAAACGCCAGAAACTATAGTCTGCCTATAGCTACCCCAAAGCAAAAGTGACTCAGCATAGACCACAGCATGGCTGTGCAGCCCCATTCTGCTATATGGGGATTTTCCTTGTAGCAGTTAAGAACCTGCACGGCAGGGGGACACAGCCCAGGGCAGCCTCTACTCTGCACTGGAAGGCTCGGCCTGAGGCAGGGGAACTTCCCCAGCAGCAACTGTGCTTCCCGGGATAGAGACATTTCTGGTCTGTGTACTGGGGCTATTGCCTGGTCAGCTGCTAATATCCATAGCCCCAAGGTGGGCTTTGGCATGGGGTATGACACTTTCATTGTTCAACCTCTAGCCTCAGGGCAGTCACTAGGCCACACAGTATGGCTTTTCCACTGGGCACTTCTGCAGCGCGGCCTGTGCTAACCAGCTCTGAATCACTTCTGGTGGGAGGGGGGACTCCCAGAGCACCCTCTTAGCTTTGCAGCCTGTTCACAAGACAGCTGCCATCCATATACCTATCTCTGTTCTGCAGAGGAAGCTGGTAAACTCCTTGCCCTGAGGGCAGACCCTATAGGTTTTTTAAAATGAGTAAAAATAGTAAAAGCATGATAGAGAGCTTCTATACAGAAAGAGAGCAGGTTTGCAACTATGAGGAAACTAATAGCAGTCAGTCTCCAGATAATATTCTGAAGGGGAATGTTACCTGGCCCCCATCACATAACTCTCTCCTAGAAGAGACTATTAAAAACCTCAAAAGAGAGTAAGAAGAAAAATGGAGAAAGGAAAGAGAAGCTACACAAGAGAGTAACAACTTCCTGAAGTGTGATTTGGAAAAGATAAAAAATTCACAGGAAGTGCAGGGAAACAGAATTTGTGAATTGGAAAAGGTTAAAAAATCCCTGGAAAGTAGGATCTGTGAATTGGAAAAAGAAAATAATTCACTAAAAAAAATTAAATAAATGGAAAAAAATTCCATAGAGCAAAGCAACTCATTTAAAAACTCAATTAGACATATACAAAAGGAAGTAAAAAAAGTGAATGAAGAAAATCACTCATTAAAAATCAGAAGTGAACAAATAGAAATGAATGATTCATTGAGATATCAATGATCAGTCAAGCAAAACAAACAAATAAATAAATAAGAAGCTGGAGAAAAATATCAAATACTTGGAAAATCGACAGACCTGGAAAATAGACCTAGGAGAGATAATCTGAGGATTATTGGACTTCCTGAAAATTACAGGAAATCATCAAAGAGGTAATAGAATCAGAAGGTAAAATAAGTATTGAAAGAATTCATCAAATACCTTCTGAGAAAGACCAAAAAACAAAACAAAAAACAAAAAACACTCTATTGTGGCCAAACTTCAAAACTATCAGACTAAGGAAAAAATATTACAAGCATCCAGGAAAAAACAATTCAAATACCAAGAAGCCACAATAAGGGTCACTCAAGATCTGGCTGGCTCCACATTAAAAGATCTAAGGGCCTGGAATCTGATATTCTGAAAGGCAAAAGAACTTGGAATGCAGCCAAGAATAAACTACTCAGCTAAGTTGAGCATTTTCTTCCATGGAAGAAGATGGATATTTAATGAAACAGATGAATTCCATTTGTTTCTAAGGAAAAAACATATCTAAACAAAAAAATTGATCTCAATTTACAAGATTCAAGAGAAGCAGAAAAAGGTCAAAGGAACTTTTGAGAACTGTATTTCTGTTGTGGATATACAGAAAGTCGACATGTATAACTTGATTTTACTGATATAACATAAAAAAGAGAAGTAGAAATGGAAAGGGGATAGTGTCAAAAAATGGGAAAAAGAAATAAAAAGAGGGAAACTACATCCCAGAAAGAGGCAAAGAAAACTTAGCATATCTCAGGAGATGGGAAGGAACATTGTGTGAATCTCACTCTCATCAGAATTGGCTCAAAGAGAAAATAATTGACATATTTGTTTTACAGAGAATTCTCTCTTACCTCATTAAAAAGGGGGAGAGGAAAAGGAAAAGAATAATAAGAGAAGGGTACAAAAAAGGGGAAGGGATTTAAAGGGAGGAGGGAAGGAAGGATACAAAAAAAGGAGGGCTGCATGACATAAGTGGGGCCCATAAGTTTAATACTGAGGAAGGGGATCAGGGAGGCAAGAAAAAAAAAAAAAAGCATAATCTGGTGATATGATGGCAGGAAATACAGAATTAATGATTTTAATGGTAAATGTGAATAGGATGAATTCTCCCATTAAGAGGAGGCAGATAGCAGACAGGATCAAAAGTCAGAATCCTATAATATGCTGTTTACAGGAAACACATTTAAAGCAGGGAGATACATACAGAGTAAAGGTAAAAGGCTAGAGCAGAATCTATTATACTTCAGGTGAAGTAAAAAAACCAGGGGTAGCCATCCTTATCTCAAATCAAGCAAAAGCAATAATTGATCTAATTAAGAGATAAGGAAGAAAACTACATCTTGCTAAAGGATAGCATAGACAATGAAGCAATATCAATATTAAACATATATGCACCAAGTGGAATATCATCTAACTTGCTAAAGGAGAAGTTAAGAGAGTTGCAAGAAGAAATAGACAGCAAAACAATAATAGTGGGAGATCTCAACCTTGCACTCTCAGAATTAGATAAATCAAGCCACAAAATAAATAAGATAGAAGTCAAAGAGGTACTAGAAAAGTTTGATATGATAGATCTTTGGTGAAAGCTAAATGGAGATAGAAGGGAGTATACTTTCTTCTCAGCAGTTCATGGAACCTATTCAAAAATTGATCATATACTAGGACATAAAAACCTCAAAATCAAATGCAGTAAGGCAGAAATAGTAAATGCATCCTTTTCAGACCACAATGCAATCAAAATTACATTTAATAAAAAGCCAGGGGAAAATAGACCAAAAAAATAATTGGAAACTAAATAATCTTATACTAAAGAATGATTGAGTAAAACAGCAAATCACAGACATAATTAATAACTTCACCCAATAAAATGACAATAATGAGACATCATACCAAAATGAGTGGGATACAGCCAAAGCAGTAATAAGGGGAAGTTTTATATCTCTAGAGGCCTACTTGCATAAAATAGAGAAAGAGAGGGTCAACGAATTGGGCTTACAACTAAAATTTCTAGAAAAGGAACAAATTAAAAAACCCCAGACAAACACGAAACATGAAATTCTAAAACTAAAAGGTGAGATTAATAAAATTGAAAGTAAAAAACTATTGAATGAATTAAAAAACTAAGAGTTGGTTCTATGTAAAAACCAACAAAATAGACAAACGCTTAGTAAATCTGATTTAAAAAAGGAAAGAGGAAAAGCAAATTGTTAGTCTTAAAAATGAAAAGGAAGAACTCACCACTAATGAAGAGGAAATTAGAACAACAGCTAGGAGCTACTTTACCCAACTTTATGCCAATAAATTCGATAACTTAAATAAAATTGAAGAATACCTTCAAAAATATAGCTTACCCAGATTAAAAGAGGAAGAAGTAAACAGTGTAAATAGTCCCATTTCAGAAAAAAAAAAATAGAACAAGCTATTAACCAACTCCCTAAGAAAAAATCAACCAGACCAGATGGATTTACATGTGAATTCTACCAAACATTTAATGAACAACTAACTCCAATGCTATTTAAACTATTTGAAAAAATAGCGATTGAAGGAGCCGTACCAAATTCATTTTATGACACAGACAGGGTACTGATACCTAAACCAGGTAGGCTGAAAACAGAGAAAGAAAACTATAGACCAATCTCCTTAATGAATGTTGATGCTAAAATCTTAAATAAAATATTAGCAAAAAGACCACAGAAAATCATCCCCAGGATAATACACTATGACCAAGTGGGATTTATACCACAAATGCAGGGCTGGTTCAATTTTAGGAAAACTATTAGCATAATCGACTATATCAATAACCAAATTAATAAAAACCATATGACCATTTCAATAGATTCAGAAAAAGCATTTGATAAAATCCAACATCCATTCCTACTAAAAACACTTGAGAGTACAGGAATAAATGGACTATTCCTTAAAATAATAAGGAGCATATATTTAAAACCGTCAGTAAACATCATATGTAATAGTGATTACCTGGAAACTTTCCCAGTAGGATCAGGAGTGAAACAAGGTTGCCCACTATCACTATTACTATTCAAGATTGTACTAGAAACACTAGCCTCGGCAATAAGAGCCAAGAAAGAGATTCAAGGAATTAGAGTAGGTAATGAGGAAATCAAACTATCTAAAAAGCTATTAGAAATAATTCAGAACTTTACCAAAGTTGCAGGATACAAAATAAATCTACACAAATCCTCAGCATTTTCATACATTACCAACACAATCCAACAGCAAAAGATACAAAGAGAAATTCCATTCAAAACAACTGTCGAGAGTATAAAATATTTGGGAATATATCTACCAAAGGAAAGTCAGGAATTATATGAGAAAAATTACAAAACACTTGCCACAAAAATAAAGTCAGATTTAAATAATTGGAAAGACATTAAGTGCTCTTGGATAGGCCGAGCGAATATAATAAAGATGACAATACTCCCCAAACTAATCTATTTATTTAGTGCTATACCAATCAGACTCCCAAGAAACTATTTTAATGACGTAGAAAAAATAACAACAAAATTCATATGGAAGAACAAAACGTTGAGAATTTCAAGGGAAGTAATGAAAAAAAAATCAAATAAAGGTGGCCTAGCTGTACCTGATCTAGAACTATATTATAAAGCAGCAGTCACCAAAACCATTTGGTATTGGCTAAGAAATAGACTAGTTGATCAGTGGAATAGGTTAGGTTCACAGGGCAAGATAGTGAATAAAAATAGTAATCTAGTGTTTGACAAACCCAAAGGTCCCAACTTTTGGGATAAGTATTCATTTTTTGACAAAAACTGCTGGGAAAACTGGAAATTAGTATGGCAGAAACTAGGCATGGACCCACATTTAACACCACATACTAAGATAAGATCAAAATGGGTCCATGATTTAGGCATAAAGAACGAGATCATAAATAAATTAGAGGAACATAGGATAGTTTACCTCTCAGACTTGTGGAGGAGGAAGGAATGTGTGACCAAAAAAGAACTAAAAATTATTATTGATCACAAAATAGAAAATTTTGATTACATCAAATTAAAAAGCTTTTGTATAAACAAAACTAATCCAAACAAGATTAGAAGGGAAATAACAAATAACAAAATTTTACAATTAAAGGTTCTGATAAAGGCCTCATCTCCAAAATATACAGATAATTGACTCTAATTTATAAGAAATCAAGCCATTCTCCAATTGATAAATGATCAAAGGATATAAACAGACAATTTTCAGATGATGAAATTGAAACTATTTCTACCCATATGAAAGTGTTCCAAATCACTATTGATCAGAGAAATGCAAATTAAGACAAGTCTGAGATATCACTACATACCTGTCAGATTGGCTAAGATGACAAGAACAAATAATGATGAATGTTGGAGGGGATGTGGAAAAACTGGGACACTGATGCATTGTTGATGGAGTTGCAACCATTCTGGAGAGCAATCTGGAATTATGCCAAAAAAGTTATCAAACTGTGTATCCCCTTTGATCCAGCAGTGCTACTACTTAGCTAGTATCCCAAAGAAATACTAGAGAAGGGAAAGGGACCTGTATGTTTGTGGCAGCCCTTTTTGTAGTGGCTAGAAACTGGAAAATGAATGGATGCCCATCAATTGGAGAATGGTTGGGTTAATTATGGTATATGAATGTTATGGAATATTATTGTTCTGTAAGAAATGACCAGCAGGAGGAATACAGAGAGGCTTGGAGAGACTTACATCAACTGATGCTGAGTGAAACGAGTAGAACTAAGAGATCAATATACACTTCAACAATGATATTGTATGAGGATGTTTTCTGATGGAAGTGGATATTTTCAACATAGAAAAGAGCTAATCCAATTCTAATTGATCAATGATGGACAGAATCAGCTACACCCAGAAAAGGAACACTGAGAAATGAGTGTAAACTGTTAGCATTTTTTGTTTTTCTCCCCAGATTATTTTTACCTTCCAAATCCAATTGTTTGCAACAACAACAACAACAAAATTCGGTTCTGCACATATATATTGTACCTAGGATATACTATAACATATTTAATATTTATAGGAATGCTTGCCATCTAGAGGAGGGAGTGGAGGGATAGGGGGGGGAAAATTCAGAACAGAAGGGAGTACAAGGGATAATGTTGTAAAAGATTACCTATGCATATATACATCAAAAAATGCTATAATTATAAAATTAATTTTAAAAAAATCAATTGGTAACATGTTTGAATTCAACAAATTTATTTGAACTGATTTTTCCTATAACATGTTTTTACTCTAGGTTTTATTTTTAATATGATCCCTTTCAAGAAACATTCAATTTCATATTTTTTTCATATCAATAGTAAGAGCATTTTTCTTTATTGGGGGAAAGGTAGTTTGAACAACACAGCTTAAAAACCAAGTTCCAAATTAAAATTCCAAATTTCAAACTGTAACTGGGTCCAGCTTGTAGGCTGTTAGATTTTTTTTCTGCTTGTAGACCTGTTTGCCAACTAGTCTAAGGGTTAGCAATCTCAGCTAAATATGTGACATTTGACTTTATTTCTTCTTTGTAAACCTCAGCTTCCTCCCCTGTGAAATTTGTTGAATTCAATATTTTCTAGCTCTATCTTTTTTGACTCTCTGAAAATGTATTTTTTTTAAAATGAGGGTCATTATTATAACTTTTGTTTATCAGGATACTTCTATTTATAAAAACAGGTAGAATGATACAACAATCTTAATCTGGAGTACTTCACACACACACACACACACACACACACACACATATAATGAGAGAGAGAGAGAGAGAGAGAGAGAGAGAGAGAGAGAGAGAGAGAGAGAGAGAGAGAGAGAGAGAGAGAGAGACTGACTGGTTTTTTTTGAAATCTTATGCATTTTATGTTAGGAATTTAAAAACATTATCTGAAAAGTGGTTCATAGACTTCTATAGAATGCCAACAAGGTCAATGGATGGTGGTGTTATGGGAGGGGGACACAAAAACATTCAATTTGGAATAAAAAATGTAGGATTCAAATTCATAATTGCTTAGGACTTAGGGCAAATTGGTGAAGGTAGATCTTAATTTCTTTGTTGATGTAATAGAAATCATGTTATTCCTAGTTTTTACTTCACAGGGTTTGTTTTTTTTTAATATAAAGTGAGAAAAGAATGGTATAGCACTTTGTAAACTATAAATTGTTACATTAGTATGAGGTATTGCTGCTTTTAGTAATAGGTATCAATCTTCTGTCATTTCAGTTCTGAAAGGTGGCGAACCCCTCTTATGAGATACCAATGGTACAAAGGAAGGGAGATTTTTACTAAGAAAAAATAAGCATAATCCTAGCATATCTTCTTGGTGCTGAACTCCTTCAAAGTTTTCTACATTATTGTAATGAAAAAGAATAATAATAATAATAATAATAATTTATGGAGGAATTGATATTTGATATCTCTGTTCATTTATTTCTTAAGTGCAAAATCTAACATAACCTAGACTACTTGACTGGTATGAAAGATCAACAGCTGTAGAAACAGCCAACTTGCTAATGCAAAAATTCCACACCTGTATATGAAAAGTCAATCATCCCTATAGTGAACTTTGAACTTAACTCCAAGTTTAGATTTTCTTTTAAATGCTCTTGCTACTATTTCCTTAGTAAAAATGATAGTAATTAAGACTATCTTGTCTTTTTCTGGCAAAGTGAACACTAATAATAAGATGGCAAGAAATATGGTCTTGATTTTAATTGGCTAGATTTTCAATCCTTCTTCTGTAGATGATGAAATGTTAGCAAATTTTTAAAAAGCAGCAGTAAATTCTTCTTATTGCTCAGGAAATTGTTGCAGCACTTAGCTTTAAATGCAGATAAAAGTGAAATGTTATTAATAAAAAAGCCTCTTGACATGAAAAGTTTATTTTAGGATGGCATAATGTAACTTAATATAGTGCTAGAATTTCAGGGTGGAGTGTTTGCCTTATCAGCAAAGCAGGAAATGACTTACACTAGGGGAAACTTGAAAATAATTGGGAACAGGTAGAGAATATCCTTAGCAGAGTGCTTGGTTTGTTAAAATTCCACGGGACGCTCACGAACTAGCAAGAAGGAAAGAATTGAAAATGTCATTTATATTATGACACCAAATAACTTGAAGCTATGGAAGTTTAGAGTGTTTATTTGAGACCAAGGAATAGCAAATATCAGTTGTCATTTGTAAAATAAAAGGGCTGTAGCAGATCATCTGTAATGTCTCCTCTAACTCTAAGATTTCTATGGTTCCATTGTTTCGATAATTTTTTTTAAAGAATGAAATTTGAAGCTAGTTCTATGTTAATTGTATCCATAATAGAGCCTTTGAAAATAAAAGACAAAAGTTTTACACTTCTTGAATAAGAGGTTTAATTTTTATAACTCCTCTTTGGATATATCCTATAAGGTAATCTTATGATGTTTACTTTTAGTGCTAGTTTTGTAGCATTTTCCCAAGATGTTATTTGAGTAGAGGGTGGGAAGGTATTCCTATTATCCCAATCCAGTTATTATTTCTCTCAAATAATATCACTCAATGAGTGTTTACTAAATGTTTACTATTTGCCAAAATGAAATCTGTGTACATTAGAAGAATTGAAGTTAATTTATCCAAATTTGTCAATAGAATAACTACTTTCAAATATTTGAAAGTTTTATCATGTGAAAAAAATGAAATTTACCACAATCTAAAAATTCTCTTTCTTTCTTAATCTTGTCTTCATTTAATAATGATTATGGTCATACTAGATCACTTTCAAGTCAAACACTAATAAATTAACTAAACACTAATAATTAATTCCTGAGCTTTCCTATGCTGACATTTATCACAAAGTAATATAATGAATTATCTTGTTTTGTTTCTGAATTCATTGTGGAAATAAAGGCAAGATTCACTTTCTTAGTAACACTTTTAAGAAAGTTATGAAGAGTCATCCAAAGATAGAGAATGAGTTCTTCAATGTATAATTATTTTATGACCTGTCAGAGTAGCCTCCCTATCCATTTTTCATATGATGCCATATAGTTTCTCCTAAGCACAATCCATTTTCCAAGAAACCGTATTGTCTGTAAGAAAATATTATTATTGTGATCTCTATGAAAATGACCAATTCTAGGTAGTAATGCAAGGGAAAATTCAATATCATCCTTGAAAATTGCTCATTTTCCTTTGATTGAAATCTCAGTTATCAGAATACTATTCATCAGTCATATACTAACTAGATGTAATATAGCCCACAGTTTAAATGATTACAAAAATTTAAATTGCTTGAATGTTTTATGACTCAAAAATTAAACATAAATTTCCTCTCATCAACTGGATGGCATGGTTTGAAAACAAACTTAAGTCATATGACTCATAAACCAGAGATCTTGCTACTTCACCATGCTTCTTTTAACTGACATTTTAATTTTAATTTCTGTCTTTATGGAATCTTTATTTTTTTCCACTGAAATCCCAAAATATTCAGACATAGATATTATTACCTTTTTTATATAGCCTTTTGTGGCTCATAATTACTCAGCTCCCTATCCACCATGAAGTAAGTAGGTATTGTAATTACTATTTTCAGAGGAGGAAATGTAAATAAATAAATATTAAATAAATTGCCTGGTTAGACAGCTAGTTAGTGTCAAAGGACATGGATATATCTTCTCTGACTTTGAACCAGTGATCTTTCCACTATACTTCTTCTTCTTCTTCTTCTTCTTCTTCTTCTTCTTCTTCTTCTTCTTCTTCTTCTTCTTCTTCTTCTTCTTTCTTCTTCTCCTTGTTCTTCTTCTTCTTCTTTGTTCTTTCTTCTTCTTCTTTCTTCTTCTTCTTCTTCTTTCTCCTGTTCTTCTCTTCTTCTTTTTCAGCTCTTCTTTTTCTTTTTTTTTTTTTTACTAGAGGAGTCTTATTAGTTCTGTTCAAAAGAAACTCTTGCCTCTCTATGTCTTTTAAACACATACCCTAGAATAAGACAGAAGTGAACTATATTTCCTCTAGAAAAGTTTAAAAAGAATTGTTAAAAAATCAAGAGTATTTTTTAGCCTAGAGCAGACTAAGTCTGAGATTAAATCTTATTTTAACCTAAAATATTATTATATAGAGAATTTCTACCATTCAAATTTCCATTTAGAGGTATAGCAAGCATTACACAAACTTTCCAAACATTTGCAAAGGTTATATTTCAAGATATTTATGAGAAATTATTTCAATATGTGCAGTACCCATAAATGTGACTGTAAAAAATACAATACTAACTAGTGGCTTCAAAAATGAGGGTGGTAGTGTGCCAAGGCAAATTCATGACATATACATATTGTTTAGAGAAATAAAGTGAGAAATAGCTGGACGTATATTCATTTTCACTATTGAGCTACAAATAATATAATATAAAGATCACACATGGTTATTGCTATACAAAACTATCAATGAGATATTTTGTAAAGTTAGATAAAAAAATTCAACTGAAGGGACAAAAGATTTCAAATTTTGAATAATGGGAAAGCGTAGCATGAAATCAATGACACTAAGATAAGAAGGGAAACTATCATTTAGGAAGAAAATCTTTGTATCAGATATCATTGATAAGAGTTCTGATCTTATACATGTTCATGTATGAAACAAACCAAAATATATAACAACAATAGCAATTCCCCAATGAGCAAATGGTCAAAGGATATGAACAAATAGTTTCTTTTTAAAAAGGATTAAAAATATTATCAATCTTAAAATTTTCTCTAAATCATTAATTCTGACCATTTCATAACCTAGGCTCCCTCTACCTGTTCATTATCCTGACACCTTACTTTCCAACCCATACTCATAAATCCCATAACAATGGTCTCCTGACTGGTAATTTAATAAATCCCAAGTCTCCTCTCAGAGAGCAGAGTAATTATCACAATTTTACTCAGATCAGAATACCTTAAAAGAAACAAAACCTTTCAGTCCTCCAGAATTAGGTCTGACACAGCAACACACCCACACAAAAAAAATTTTCTTCTAAAAATTTGGATAATGTCTCAATATCCTTAGATGAACGGAGCCCAACTTGAACATAAGTTTAAAATCAAGAATTAGGCTGGAAGAATTATCAAACAACAAAAAAGAATGTGATCATAAAAGATCACAATGTCAGAAAAGACTAAGATATAAAGTCAGAAGAAAACAATACATTTTAAAAACTATAAGCAGAGTAAAAGAAAAATGTTAATTGTACTCAATTCTGAGCAAAAATTTTTGAAAGAGTAATAGAAAGATATGTGTGAAAGAGAGAAACTGGGTAAAGAAATGAGTATTATGCAATAAAAATGATTTTGTTAAATAAAATTAATAATTTGGGAAAATAGGCACAAAAATACTGAAGAAAATAACAACTTAAAAAACAGAATTGGCTTACTGACAAAAGAGGCCTAAGAAAAGAACTAACTAAAAAGAAGACATGATCAAATGGATAAAGAAATATAAAAGTTCACAGAGGCTAACAAAGATATAAAATTAGAACTGAAAAGGGAACAGAATCAAGATGGTGAAGGGAAAAAGTTGCCTTAGAGCTACCCAATTTTCTTTAAAAAAAAGAACATTAAATCACTTACCAGATTCTGAAGGAACAGAATATATAGAGATGAACACATTTCAAGCTTAGGGAAACTCTGAAGGACTTCAGGAAAATTCAGTCTCCCTTGGGTAAAATAAGAGCACAGTCCAGCAGAGACAGAGTGAGAGCAAGTCAGCTGGAGGCTTTTAGCTACAATGCAGGTCAGCAACTGAGACTTGACTTAGCAGGACAGTGTTGGAGTCTCCAGACATCCCCAGAAACCAAGCAACAACAGGCTATCTCAGATCAGGAAACCCCAGCTTAATGACATCTGAGATCCAGCAATGGAAGCGAATGACCTTGCCTGTGGCTCCTAGCACAAAGTGTAGCACCCTTGTGCTTCAGGAATAGAGCTCAATATTAAAAAGCCACAATCCAGGACAAAAAAACAGCAAAAATAGGACTTTGATCATAGAAAATCGATGATTACAAGGAAGATCGAAACATCAACTCAAAAAAAGAACAAAATGGCTACATCAAAACCTCTAAGTGGGATATAAACTGTTCTTAGTCCAAAAAAAGTCTTCTTGGAAGAACCCCAAAAGATAATAAGAGGTAGAAGAAAAAATGGGGAAAGAAAGGAAAGATATTCAGGAATCAAAAAAGGGAAGGGCAAAATTGATTGAATAAAACAATTCCTTTAAAAATACAATTGGAATACAGCAAGCTATCAATCAAAACCGTAAGAAAAAAGTCCCCAGCATCAGGTTGGTTTACATGTGAATTCTGCCAGACATTTAAAGAACAATTAATTCCCATATTATATAAACTATTTGAAAAAAATAGGGAATGAAGGACTCCTACAAAATTCCTTTTACAACACATAGTAATGATATGTAAATCAGGAAGGACAAAAACAGAGAAAGTAAACTATAAACCAATCTCCCTAATAAATATTGATGCAAAAATCCTAAACAAAATATTAGCAAAAAAATTACAGAAAATCATCCCCAGGATAATACGCCATGACCAAGTAGGATTTATACTAGGAATGCAGGGCTGATTCAATATTAGGAAAACTATTAGCATAAACTGAATATATCAATAACCAAATTAACAAAAACCATATGTTTATCTCAATAGATGCAGGAAAAGCATTTGATAAAATTCAACACCCATTCCTATTAAAAACACTTGGGAGTATAGGAATAAATGGACTTTTCCTTAAAATAATAAGGAGCATATATTTCAAACCATCAGTACACATCATATGTAATGGCGATAAACTGGAACCATTCACAATACTATCAGGGGTGAAACAAGATTTCCCACTATCACCATTACTATTCAATATTTTATTAGAAATGCTAGCTACAGCAGTAAGAGTTGAGAAAAAGATTAAAGGAATTAGAGTAGGTAAGGAGGAAATCAAATTATCACTCTTTGTTGATGATATGATGGTATACTTAGAAAACCCCAGAGATTCTACTAAAAAGCTATTATAAATAATCCACAACTTTAGCAAAGTTGCAGGTTACAAAATAAATATAAGTCATAAGCATTCTTATATATCACTAACGAAATCCAACAGTTAGAGTTCCAAAGAGAAATTCCATTTAAAGTAACTACCAATAGTATAAAATATTTGGGAATCTATCTGCCAAGGGAAAATCAGGAACTATATGAACAAAATTACAAAACACTTTCCACACAAATGAAGTCAGATCTGACCAATTAGAAAAATATTAAATGCTCTTGGATATGTCAGAAAAATATAGTAAAGATTGACAATACTACATAAACTAAACTATTTATTTAGTGCCATGCCAATCAAACTCCCAAGAAATTATTTTAATGAAGTAGGAAAAATAACAACAACATTCATCTGGAAGAACAAAAAGGTCAAACATTACAATGGAACTAATTTAAAAAATCAAATGAAGGTGGCCTATCTGTATTATATATATATATGTATATATATATATATATATATATATATATATATGTATATATATATACATATATATATATAACTATATTATAAAGCAGTGGTCATAAAAACGATTTGGTACTGGGCTAAGAAATTGACTAGTTGATGGAATAGGTTAGGTTCACAAGACAAAATAGGCAATAACTATAGCAATCTAGTGTTTGACAAACCCAAAGACCCCAGCTTTATGGATAAGAATTCACTATTTGAAAAAGAAATCTGCCAGGAAAATTGGAAACCAGTAGGCCAGAAACTTGGCATTGATCCTCACTTAACACTGTATACCAAGAAAAGATCAAAATGGATTTATGATCTAAGCATAAAGAATGATGTTATAAATAAATTAGAAGAATATAGGATATATCCTATATTTTACCTGTCAGACCTATGGAGAAGAAAGGAATTTGTGATCAAAGAACTAGAAATCATTATTGATCACAAAATAAGTCTTTGTACAAACAAAACTAATGCAGACAAAATTAGAAGAAAAGCAATAAACTAGAAACATTTTCTAGAACTAGAAACGTTCAAAGGTTTTGATAAAGGCCTCATTTGCAAAACATATAGAGAATTGACTCAAATTTATAATAAATCAAGCTATTGTCAAAGTAAATGGTCAAAGGATATGAACAGACAATTTTCAGAGGAAGATATTGAAACTATTTCTGGTCTTATGAAAAGGTATTCTAAATCTTTATTGGTCAGAGAAATGCAAATTAAGGCAATTCTGAAATACCACTACACACATCTCAGATTGGCTAAGATGACAGGAAAAGATAATGATGAATGTTAGAGAAGATGTGGAAAAACTGATAAATTGTTGCTGAAACTGAATGAATTCACCATTATTGGGAGCAATTTGGAACTATGTTCATAAAGTTATCAAATTGGGCATACACTTTGACTCAGCAATGTTACTACTAGGCTTTATATCCCAAAGATTTTTTTTTTTTAATTTCTTAAAGCTTTTTATACACCAAGCATATGCATGGGTAATTTTTCCAACATTGACCCCTGCATAGCCCCCTGCCAAAAATATCACCCTTTTCCCCCCCACTCACTTCCCCACCTGGCAGGCAGTCCAATACATCCCAAATATGCCCAAATACATGCCAGATCCAATACATGTATACATAATTCACACTGCGATCCAGTTGCACAAGAAAAATCAGACCAAGAAGAAAGAAAAAGAAAAACTGAGAAAAAAAGAAACAAAATGCAAGCCATTAATAACGGAGAGAGTAAGAATTCCATGATGTATTCGACACTCTTTTTGCCTGGCTCTCTCTCTGAGAGAGATAGTTCTCTTCATCACTGCACAAGTGGAACAAGTCTAAACCATCTCAGTGTTGAAGAAACCCATGTCCGTCAGAATTGATCGTCATATAGTTTTTTTGTTGCTGTGTATAATGATCTCCTGATTGTCTTCATTGCCCTTTGCATCAGTTCATATAAGTCTCTCCAAGCCTCTCTGAAATCATCCTTCTGGTCATTTTTTTTTTAATTTTATAATTATAAAAAAATTTTTGACAGTACATATGCATGAGTAATTTTTTATAACATTATCCCTTGTATTCATTTTTCCAAATTTTCCCCTCCCTCCCTCTACTCCCTCTAGCTGTACCTAATTTAAAGCTATATTATAAAGCAGCAATCACCAAAACCATTTGGTATTGACCAAGAAATGGACTAGTCGATCAGTGGAACAGATTAGGTACACAGGACAAAATAGGGTACAACTATAGCAATCTAGCGTTTGACAAACCCAAAGATATCAACATTTGGGATAAGAATTCATTATTTGAAAAAAAAACTGTTGGGAAAAGTGGAAATTAGTATGGCAGAAATTAGATATGGATCCACACTTAACACCATATACCAAGATAAGATCAAAATGGGTCCATATTAAATGTGTTACAGTATAACCTAGATACAATATGTGTGTGTAAATCCAATTTTCTTGTTGCACATTAAGAATTGAATTCCAAAGGTATAAGTAACCTGGGTAGAAAGACAGTAGTGCTAACAGTTTACATTCAATTCCCAGTGTTCCTTCTCTGGGTGTAGCTATTTCTGTCCATCATTGATCAATTGGAAGTGGGTTGGATCTTCTTTATGTTGAAGATATTCACTTTCATCAGAATATATCTTCATACAGTATTGTTGTTGAAGTGTATAGTGATCTTCTGGTTCTGCTCATTTCACTCAGCATCAGTTCATGTCATTATCTCCAAACGTCTCTGTATTCATCCTGCTGGCCATTTCTTACAGAACAATAATATTCCATAACATTCATATACCATAATTTACCCAACCATTCACCAATTGATGGACATCCATTCATCTTCCAGTTTCTAGTCACTATGAAAAGAGCTGCTACAAACATTTTGGCACATACAAGTCCCTTTCTCAACTTTAGTATTTCTTTGGGATATAAGCCCAGTAGTAGCACTGTTGGATCAAAGGATATGACAACTTGATAACTTTTTGGGCATAGTTCCAAATTGCTCTCCAGAATGGCTGGATTCGTGCACAACTCCATCAACAATGCATCAGTGTCGCAATTTTTCCACATCCCCTCCAACATTCATCATTATTTGTTCCTGTCATCTTAGCCAATCTGACAGGAGTGTAGTGGTATCCCAGAGTTGTCTTAATTTGCATTTCTCTGATCAATAGTGATTTGGAACGCTTTCATATGAGTGGAAATAGTTTCAATTTCATCATCTGAAAATTATCTGTTCATATCCTTTGACCATTTATCAATTGGAGAATGATTTGATTTCTTATAAATTGGAGTCAGTTCTCTATATATTTTGGAAATGAGGCCTTTATCAGAACCTTTAACTGTAAAAATATTTTCCCAATTTGTTACTTCCCTTCTAATCTTGTTTACATTAGTTTTGTTTGTACAAAAGCTTTTTAATTTGATGGAATCAAAATCTTCTATTTTGTGATCAATAATGATCTCTAGTTCTCCTTTGGTCATAAATTCCTACCTCTTCCACAGGTCTGAGAGACAGACTATCCTCTGTTCCTCTAATCTATTTATCATCTCATTCTTTATGCCTAAATCATGGACCCATTTTGATCTTATCTTGGTATATGGTGTTAAGTGTGGATCCATATCTAATTTCTGCCATACTAATTTCCACTTTTCCCAACAGTTTTTTTTTTCAAATAATGAATTCTTATCCCAAATGTTGATATCTTTGGGTTTGTCAAACGCTAGATTGCTATAGTTGTACTCTATTTTGTCCTGTGTACCTAATCTGTTCCACTGATCGACTAGTCCATTTCTTGGTCAATACCAAATGGTTTTGGTGATTGCTGCTTTATAATATAGCTTTAAATTAGGTACAGCTAGACCACCTTCATCTGACTTTTTTCATTAATTCCCTTGAAATTCTTGACTTTTTATTTTTCCATATGAATTTTGTTGTTATTTTTTTCTAGGTCATTAAAATAGTTTCTTGGGAGTCTGATTGGTATAACACAAAATAAATAGATTAGTTTGTGGAGGATTGTCATCTTTATTATATTTGTTCGGCCTATCCATGAGCACTGAATGTCTTTCCAATTATTTAAATCTGACTTTATTTTTGTGGCAAGTGTTTTGTAATTTTGCTCACATAATTCCTGGCTGTTCTTTGGTAGATGGATTCCCAAATATTTATACTCTTGACATTTTTTTTGAATGGAATTTCTCTTTATCTCTTGCTGTTGCATTTTTTGATCCAGTCTGCTATCTGCCTCCATTTAATGGGAGAGTTCATCCCATTCACATTTACAGTTAAAATTACTTTCTGTATATCCACAACAGAGAAACAGTTCTTAAGAGTTCTTTTTACCTTTTTTCTGTTTGTCTTCAGTCTTGTGGATGTAGATCAAATTTTTTGTTTAAATCTGGTTTTTTTCTTAGAAACAAATGGAATTCCTCTGTTTCATTAAATGACCATCTTCTTCCATGGAAGAAAATGCTAAACTTAGCTGGGTAGTTTATTCTTGGTTGCAATCTTTGATCTTTTGCCTTACGGAATATCAGGTTCCAGGCCCTTCTATCTTTTAATGTGGAGGCAGCCAGATCTTGGGTGACCCTTATTGTGGCACCTCGATATTTGAATTGTTTTTTTCCTAGCTGCTTGAAATATTTTTTCCTTAGTTTGGTAGTTGTGGAGCTTAGCCACAATGTTCCATGGAGTTCTTTTTTTTTTAGGGTCTTTTTCAGAAGGTGTTCGATGAATTCTTTCAAAGCCTATTTTCCCTTCTGCTTCTATTATCTATTATCTGTTGATGATTTCCTATAAAATAGAATCTAGGCTCTTTTTTCATCATAATTTTTGGGAAGTCCAATGATCCTCAGATTATCTCTCCTAGATCTATTTTCCAGGTCTATAGATTTTCCCAGTAAATATTTTATATTTTCTTTTTTTTTTTTGTTTTGTTTTGTTTTGTTTTGTTCTGTTTTGTTTGACTGATTCTTGGTCTCTCAATGAATCATTCATTTCTATTTGTTCAGTTCTGATTTTTAATGAGTTATTTTCTTCATTCACTTTTTAAAATTCTTTTTGTGTGTGTCCAATTAAGGTTTTAAATGAATTATTTTGCTCTGTTGAATTTTTTTTCCATTTCACTAATTTTTATTTATTTATTTATTTATTTATTTTTAAAGTGACTTATTTTCTTTTTCCAAATCACAAATCCTACTTTCTTGGGGATTTTTTATCTTTTCCAATTCAGAAATCCTACTTTCCTGTGATTTTTTAACCTTTTCTAATTCACAAATTTTGTTTCCCTGCACCTCCTGTGAATTCTTTATTTTTTATTTTTTCCAACTCAAATTTCAGGATGCTGTTATTCTCTATCATAGCTTCTCTTTCCTTTCCCCATTTTTCTTCAAACCCTCTTAACTTTTTAACAGTCTCTTCTAGGAGAGAGTTATGTGATGGGAGGTAGGTATCATTCCCCTTTAGGTGTTATCTGGACTTTCTGCTGTTAGCCTCCTCAGGGTTGGATACCTGCTCTTTCTCTGTATAGAAGGTGTCAATTTTCCTTTTTAGCTTCTTAGTCATTGTTAACACTCTGTGGGGGGTCTGCCCTTGGGGTAAGAAATTTATCAGCTTCCTCCCAGACCAGATGGATGCAGCAATCCTGTGTCTGGGCTAAGGGGGAGCTCTGGAAGAGAGTTCCCCTCCCCTCTCCCGGGAACTGCCTCAGAGCGCCCAGTGAGGAACTCCACTGTGTGACCTAGCAACTGCCCTGAGGTTTAAGTTTGAACAATGAAAGCATCACAAACCCCAGCCAAAGCCTACTGTGGGGCCATGGAGGTTAGCAGCTGATGGGACAAACCCCTGCACTCAAACCAGAAGTGTCTGCCCAGAAACCATAGTCCCTGCTTCAGAGGTTTCGCTTCTCTGGGAGTTCTGCTGCTGCTAGAATTCACTGCCTCAGGCTGACCCTCGCACTATGTGTATTAGAGACTGCCCTGGGCTTTGTCCCCCGCTGTTCAGCTTCCTAACTGCCCCAAAGAAAAGCCCTGGACAGCAGAAGGTGGCTGCACTGCCGTGCTGAGATTTAGGTCACTTCCATATTGGGGTGGTTCTAGGAACTAGCTTTATATTCTAAAGTAGCTTGATTTCTCTTCTGATCTGCTGTTTTATAAGCAGAGTAGAGCTATCAGCCTGTGCCAGATTCCTCTATTTCAGTGGCTTCTCTGGAATCAGAGCCCAATCAGCTCAGTGTGCTAGCTCTTAGTCCAACCCTGTCCGTGCTGATCTTTTTTTTTTCCTCCCCTCGGAACCCACCTTTTCTGTTGAAATTCCCCGATTCTCTTCAGCTGGTAAGTTGTGCTTCTGATCCTTGTGGTGTTTATCAGTCCAGCGTTATATTTGAGGCTGATTTAACTAGTTGGTATTGAGGGAAGAAGGGAGCTTACAAATTTGGGTGTGTCTTCTTCACCATCTTGGCTCCGTCCCCTTCTGGTCATTTCTTACAAAACAATAGTATTCCATAGCATTCATCTACCATAATTTATTCATCCACTCAGGCATCCACTCAGTTTCCAGTTTCTTGCCATTGTAAAAAGGGCTACCACAAACATTTTTGCACAAATGGACTCCTTTCCCTTCTTTAAGATCTCTTTGGGATATCAGCCAAGTAGTAACACTGATGGATCAAAGTGTATGCACAGTTGGATCTGTTCACAGTTCTATCAACAATGTATCAGTATCCCAGTTTTCCCACATCCCCTCCAATATGTGCCATTCTATTTTCCTGTCATTCTAGCCAATCCGACAGGTATGCAGTGGTATCTCAGAGTTGTCTTAATTTGCATTTCTCTAATCAATAATGATTTGGAGCAACTTTTCATGTGGCTACAAATGGTTTCAATTTCCTCATCTGAAAATATCCTTTGACCATTTATCAATTGGACAATGGCTTGAACTAGTATAAATTTGAGTCAGTTCTCTATATATTTTAGAAATGAGCATTTTATCAAATCCTTTGGATGTAAAAATGTTTTCCCAGTATATTGCTTCCCTTCTAATCTTGTCTGCATTAGTTTTGTTTATGCAAAAAAAAACATTTTAACTTAATATAATCAAGATTATTTATTTTATGATCAAGAATGATCTCTAGTTCTTCTTTGGTCACAAATTCCTTCCCCCTCCACAAATCTAAGAGGTAAACTATCCTATGTTATTCTAATTTGTTTATAGTGTCATTCTTTATGTCTAGATCATGAACCCATTTCGACCTTATCTTGTTATATGGTGGTGAATGTGGGGCTATGCCTACTTTCTGCCATACTAGTTTCCAATTTTCCTAGCAGTTTTTTTTTGAATAGTGAATTCTTATCCCAAAAGTTTTGGCTTCTTGATTTGTCAAATATTAGATTCTTATAGTCACTGGCTATTTTGTTCTTGTAACCCTGACCTGTTCCACTGATCAACTAGTCTATTTCTTAGCCAGGTCCACATAGTTTTGATGATCGTTGCTTTATAATGTAGTTTTAGATATAGTACAGTCAGGCCACCTTCATTTGCTTTTCTTTTCATTAATTCTATTTAAATTGTTGATCTTTTATTCTTTCAGAAGAATTTTGTTGTTATTTTTTCTAGGTAATTAAAATAGCTTCTTGGGTATAGCACTAAATAAAGAGATTAGTTTAGGGAGTATTGTCATCTTTATTATATTTGCTCAACCTATCAAAGAGCATCTGATATCTTTCCAATTACTTAGATCTCACTTTGTGTGGAAAGTGTTATGTAGTTTTGTTTATATAGTTCCTGACTTTCCTTTGACAGATAAATTCCCAAATAATTTATATTATCATCAATTATTTTAAATGGAATTTCGCTTTGTATCTCTTGCTGTTGGATTTTGTTAATGATGTATAAGAATGTTGATTATTTATGTGGATTTATTTTGTATCCTGAACTTTGCTGAAGTTGTGTATTATTTCTAATAGTTTTTCAGTTGATTCTCTGGGATTCTCTAATTATATCATCATATCATCTGCAAAGAGTGCTAATTTGGTTTCTTAATGACCTACTGTAATTCATTTAATCTCTTTTTCTTCTCTTATTGCCAAGCTTAGCATTTCTAATAGACTAGTGAATAGCAATGGTGATAGTGGACCACCTTATTTCATCTTATTGGGAATGGTTATAATTTATCCCCATTACAAATTATGCTTGCTGATGGTTTTAAATAGATGCTACTGTCTTTTTAAATGACAAGTCCATTTATTCCTATACTCTCTAATGTTTTTAATAAGAATGGATATTGCATTTTATCAAGTGCTTTTTTCTGCATCTATTGTGATAATCATATGGTTTTGTTAATTTGGTTATTGATATAGTCAATTATGTTAATAGTTTTCTTAATATTGAACCAGCCCTGTATTCCTGGTATAAATCCTACTTGGCTGTGATGTATTATCCTGGGGATGATTATCTGTAATCTCGTTGCCAATATTTTGTTTAGGATTTTTGCATTAATATTCATTAGGGAAATTGGTCTATATTTTTTTCTCTGTTTTTGTCCTACTTGGTTTAGGTAGCAGAAGCATGTCTGAATTATTAAAAAAGTATGTGGTAGGAATCCTTCATTCCCTATTTTTTCAAATAGTTTATATAGTATTAGAGTTAACTGTTCTTTAAATGTTTGATACAATTCACATGTGAATCCATTTGATCCTGGGAATTTTTTCTTAGGTAGTTGTTAATGGTTTGTTCTATTTCTTTTTCAAAAATGGGACTATTTAAGTAATTTATTTTCTCTTTTGTTAATTTGGGCAATCTATATTTTTGTAGGTATTCCTCCATTTCACTTAAGTTGTCGTATTTATTGGCATAACGTTTGGCAAAGTAACGCCTGATAATTGTTCTATTTTCCTTTTAATTGCTGGATAGTTTTCCCTTTTCATTTTTGAGATTACCAATTTGATTATCCTCTTTCCTTTTTCTTATCAAATTAACTAAAGGTTCATCTATTTTGTTGTTTTTTTCATAAAACCAACTCTGTTTTATTTCTTAATTCATTACTTTTTTAGATTCAATTTTGTTTATCTCTCCTTTTATTTTTAGAATTTCAAGTTTGGTATTTGATTGGGCATTTTTAATTTGTTCTTTTTTTCTAGCCTTTTTAGTTATAAATCGAATTAATTGATCTTCTCTTTCTCTATTTTATGCAAGTAAGCCTCTGGAGATATAAAATTTCCCCTTATTACCATTTTGGTGTGCTGTTTCATTGTTATGCTTCTCTTTGATGTAATTATTGATTGTTTCACCC
This sequence comes from Sminthopsis crassicaudata, assembly GCF_048593235.1. Classification (NCBI taxonomy): domain Eukaryota; kingdom Metazoa; phylum Chordata; class Mammalia; order Dasyuromorphia; family Dasyuridae; genus Sminthopsis; species Sminthopsis crassicaudata. The sequence goes on from NC_133619.1 coordinate 189,257,250, forward strand.
ATTCAGTCTTTAAGATCAAATTATTTAGTTTCTGATTGCTTTTTGGTCTATTTTTCCCTGGCCCTTTATTGAATGTAATTTTTATTGCATTATGATCTGAAAAAAAATGCTTTTAGTATTTCTGCCTTTCTACATATGATTTTGAGGTCTTTATGTACTAATATATGGCCAATTTATGTATTTGTTCCATGAATTGCCGAGAAGAAAGGATTCTCCTTTTTTTTCCTCAAAGATCTATCATAACTAGGTTTTTTTCTATTACTATATTTACCTCTTTAACTTCTTTCTTATTTATTTCATGGTTTCAAATATTTAGTTCTGAGACAGCAAGGTTGAGATCTCCCACTATTATACATTTCCTGTGTGTTTCTTTTTATAACTCTCTTAACTTCTCCTTTAAGAATTTAAATACTACACTATTTGGTGCATGTATGTTGTTGTTTTTTTCAGGTAGCAACTGAAAACATTTTTTATTAATTTTATAATTATAACTTTTTTTTTGACAGTACATATGCATGGGTAATTTTTTACAACATTATCCCTTGCACTCACTTCTGTTCAAAATTTCCCCCTGTTTCCCATCACCCCCTCCCCTAGATGGCAGGCAATCCCATACATGTTAAATATGTTATAGTGTATCCTAGATACAATATATGTGTGCAGAAATGAATTTCTTGTTGCACCAAAAGAATTGGATTCAGAAAGTAAAAAATAACCTGGGAGGAAAAGCAAAAATGCAAACGGTTTATACTAATTTCCCAGTGTTCCTTCTCCAGGTGTAGCTGATTCTGTCCATCATTGATCAACCATTTTAACTCCATTTTCCTCTTTTTCCAGTAAAATCTCCTTTTTCACCTCTAGTTTTCTATTTATATCATCACAATAAAATGAAATTATATCTGCACCCTCTGATTATACCGATAACAGAGATATAATCCTCAAGAGTTAGACATATCATCTTTACATATAGGGATATATAATTTTAACTTTTAAACAAAAGTAATGTTTTTTCTTTTCTTTTCACCTTTTTATGCTTCTCTGGAGTTCTGTATTTGAAGATCAAATTTTCTGTTCTGATATTTTCATAAGAAATGAATGAAATTCATCTGTTTCATTGAATCTATTTTTTCCCTGAAAGATAATGCTTAATTTTGCAAGATAGTTGATTTTTGGCTGCAAACCAAGTTCCTTTGTCTTTTGAATATCAAATTCCAGGCTCTTTGATTTTTTAAAGTGGAAGCTGCTAAGTTCTGGTTAATTCTGATTGTGACTCCTCAGTATTTTAATTGTTTATTCCTGGCCACTTGCATTATTTTTTTCTTGATCTGATAATCCTTAAATTTAGCTATGATATTACTTGGAATGTTCATTTTAAGTTCTCTTTCAAAAGGTGATTGATGAATTCTTGCAATGGCTATTTTACACTTTATTTCTAGGACAGCAGGGCAGTTTACCTTGATGATTTCCTGGAAGATGATACATGAGACTCTTTTTCATCATTGTTTTCAGGTAGTCCAATAATTTTTAGATTGTCTTTCCTGAATCTATATTCCTTGTCAGTTTGTTTTTCCAATGAGTTATTTTACATTTTCTCCTACTTTTTTTTTTTTTTTTGGCAGTGGGGAGGGGAGGTTGTTTAACAAATCCTTTAAATGAGGTGCTTTGTATTTTTTTCCATTATACAATTCTTTTTTTTTTCTTTTTTTTAAACAAATTATGTTTTTCAATGAGTTGGTTTATTTTTCAAATCTATTTTGTAAGGAGATATATGATTTTTGCATTTCACTTAATCTATTTTAAGGAGTTTTCTTCAGATAATTGTTGTTTCCTTTTCCAAACTCTCTTGCATTTTTCTTCTAACTCTTTTTTAAGATCCTTTTTTAATTATTTCAAGAGAGCCTTTTGAAATAAAACCAACTCATATCACCTTTAGAGCTTCATATGGAAATGATTTGGCTTTAGTGTCCTAAGGACACTATCTATTTTGCTTTTAAGCTCATTTTAAAGGTTAATGTCTGCTCTTAGAGCAAAAGGGTGATTGTCCCAAGCTGCATTTATAGGCAACAACAGCTTCATATTGCCCTAGGCTGGTGTTGCTGACTTTCTTCTGGTGCTGAGTGAGCATGGCCAAGTCCTGTGTTACTCTGGGATTCACTACTTGCCTTTTGTATTTGCGTTGAATATCTCACAGATAATTTGCTTATTCCCTAAGTTCAGAATAGCCAACTGCTGGTAGATTCCACAATGCTTTGATGCCACACCACCCTGGGTACCTGAGCTGCACCTGTGCTCAGATGCCTCCCCCATGCCTCATTGAAACAGATCTTTTCTGAAATTCTTCCAAAATATCTTCTGCTGGAAATTTGTTCCATTTAAAATGACTGTGGGTACTGTCACTTCAAAACTAGTTTAGAAACTTGATCTAGTGTTGATCTGAGGGTTGCCAAGAAGAGCTCAGATAAAAAAAAAACCTGTCTACTCTCCACCATCTTGGCTCTGCCTCCCCCCTTTGTGACTTTTTTGAGTCTTGTGTCAAGCTCTGCTCTTGAGGTAAATGAGACAGTATCCCAAGCTTCCTGTGCATCTCTGAACCTTGGCTTTGAGGATAGGAGTGTGTGGTATGGAAATGGTGAGGGAACACCATTTAATAAAAAAGCTGGAGAGATCTCTAGAGTAAAGCAAAGTTTATTGTACATTCTGCAAGAAGGGCGTTCCACCCTTCAATCTAAGAGAGGAAACGCCTCCTGTGGGCTGGACAGCACCTTTAATCCCTAATGCAAAACATCCCCTCCCACCACTGACCGTCATCCTCATTGGCTGAGAGTCTTACATTCTAAATGGGAGATCTACCCACGAAATTGAACGTGACCAATAAGTACATAGTTGCCCATATTTGACTGAAATAGGGAGGAAATTGTGTCATGGGAGGATAGCAGGAACAGGATTCAATTATGCCCTTGAATCAATGCTCAATGTCCTTCAGGCCTACTCAATCTCTGAAGTAGATGAAGCCTTACTCGATTTTCACAACTGTCTTAAAAGATCTCACCTCATCTCATTCAGGAGATTGTGTTTTGTGTCTTGCTCATAACAAGAGATAGCTTTATCTGCTCTTTTCAGAAAATGTCTTGTTTTCCTAGAATTTGCCTTCTGAGCTGGTACTGTGGGGTGCCCCACTTATCTGCTCTACTACTGATCCAGGATCAAGGGTCTTAGTTGTTGATCTGCTATTTTTCAGATCCTTTTGCTGGCTTTCCCACACTCTATATGAGTGGCCTGACCATCCCTTTCATCCCAGTGAGATTGACCTTTCTTGGAAGTCCTTCCAAATTATCTTGGAATATCTATCCAAACTACCTTGGAGAGTGATTTCATTACATCAGACTCTTTTCAGATCAGACTCTTTTCAGAGGTTTGGTTTTATGTGGTTTTCGACAGAAACTGGGAGAACTGGAACAGCTTCTTTGTTTCACTCTGCCATCTGGTTCCATCTGTCCTCTTCTCCTGATCCCCTCCCTCAATGGAGTTGAAAGAACATCTTGAGTGTGGAAATTCCTATGCAGCATTGTTTCTTGAAAACTACTTCAGATGTTCCTCCTCCCACTGCCTCCCAATTTTACAAACCACCACTACATCTCTCTCTCTCTCTCTCTCTCTCTCTCTCTCTCTCTCTCTCTCTCTCTCTCTCTCTCTCTCTCTCTGTCTCATCTATGTCTTCTCTCTCTCACTCATTCTCTCTCATTTTCTCTCTCTCTTTTTGTGTCTGTGTCTTTCTGTTTGTCTCTGTCTTTGACTCTGATTTTTTATGTCTCTCTCTATCTCTCCCTTTGTCTCTGTCTCTCTGTCTGTCTCTCTCTCAATGACATCCTAGGAACTTCTCACAGTGGGCAATCAATATATTTAACAGGGATACACTTTCTGACCTTGCCCATGCCTGGTGTAATAGATAAAATATATTGTTTCATAAGATTACTAGAAAGGTGCTTTCATTGTATTATACCAACTTCTCAAGATAAATGATCATAAAATTACAGGTTGTGCACTTCTTTGTAATAAAGAAGGACTACATCCACTCATGAAATAATTTTGGCTTGCTAAAAGAAGCCCTAACAACATGAAGAATAATAAAGGCAAGAGTTCAGTATGCTAATTATTTCTACTCCTGAGGAGTCCAGAATGGATATAGCATATCAGTGTAACGTTGAAAACTCTCTGAACACTGATAAACCAAGGATATTACTTATGTGAATTGAATTTAAAACTACTCAAGCTCTAGAAAAACAAGGAAAGAATTGATGAATCCACCTGTTTGTATATTTCTTCACTATTTGAACTGATAAAGTACCAAATCTGAAATGTTTTATTTACACTAGCAATCATTTTCCAATAAATGATTCTCCTAAACATTATAGTATTTATATTTAAAATAACAAACAATGAAGGCAAAATCATATAGAAGATTGATTGGAATCAAAAATATATAGACTATTTTGCCCTCATACTTCATCATTTTTAAAGTTTCTCTTTTTTTTTAATTAATTTTGTAATTATAACATTTTTTGACAGTACATATGCACGGATAATTTTTTACAACATTATCCCTTGTACTCCCTTCTGTTCTGAATTTTTCCCCCTCCTTCCCTCCACCCCCTCCCCTAGATGGCAGGCATTCCCATATATATTAAATATCTTATAGTATATCCTAGGTACAATATATATATATATATATATATATATATATATATATATATATATATATATATATATATATATACATATATATATATGTGTGTGTGCATATATATATATATATACATATATATATATATATATGTATATATATATATATATATATATGTGTATGTGTGTGTGTGTGTGTGTGTGTGTGTCAGAACCAATTATGTTGTTGTTTATTGTTTGCAAAGGAAAAATTGTATTCAGAAGGTAAAAATAAAAATAATCTGGGAGAAAAAACAAAAAATGCTATACAGTTCATACTCAATTTCCCAGTGTTTGTTTTCTGAGTGTAGCTGATTCTGTCCATCATTGATCAATTGGAATTGGATTAGCTCTTCTCTATGTTGAAAATATCCACTTCCATCAGAATACATCCTCATACAGTATCATTGTTGAAGTGTATAATGATCTCCTAGTTCTGCTCATTTCACTCAGCATCAGTTGATGTAAGTCTCTCCAAGCCTCTCTGTATTCATTCTGTTGGTCATTTCTTACACAACAATAATATTCCATAACATTCATATACCATAATTTACCCAACCATTCTCCAATTGATGGGCATCCATTAATTTTCCAGTTTCTAGCCACTACAAAAAAGGCTGCCACGAACATTTTGGCACATACAGGTCCCTTTCCCTTCTTTAGTATTTCCTTGGGATATAAGCCCAGTAGTAGCACTGCTGGATCAAAGGGTATGCACATTTTGATAACTTTTGGGGCATAATTCCAGATTGCTCTCCAGAATGGTTGTATTCTTTCACAACTCCACCAACAATGCATGAGTATCCCAGTTTTTCCACATCCCCTCCAACATTCATCATTATTTGCTCCTGTCATCTTAGCCAATCTGATAGGTGTGTAGTGGCATCTCAGAGTTGTCTTAATTTGCATTTCTCTGATCAATAGTGATTTGGAACACTCTGTCATATGAGTGGAAATAGTTTCAATTTCATCATCTGAAAATTGTCTGCTCATATCCTTTGATTTAAAGTTTTTCTTTAAAAAATTTCTTCCTTTCTGGAAAAATTTAAGCTCTAAAATTGATCTTCAGGAACTAATGTAAGCCCTTTTCTTCCACTTTATTTCTATTCTGTTTTTAATCCAACATTCACATATTATTTTACATATTACTCTCCTGTTTCTTAATTATGATACAATAATATTCCATCATATTTCTATGCCACAATAAGTTTAATATTCAAAAATCAATTCACATACAATTTGTTTCCAGCTTTTTATGTCAAAAAGTGTTTCTATTAATATTTTATTAGACATAAACTTTCCTTCAATTACTTTTATCCTTGTATTAAAGTATATGAATTATTTTTCTTCCACAGTTATAGATTATTTTCTGGAAAGACTAGATTAAGCTATACTTCCACCAATAATCCACTGTTATGCCTGTCTTTCCACGTTATATCCAACATTGACTCTAGATTCTGTCATCTTTACCACTCTGATAAATGTGACAATATTGTATAACCTGTATTTATTATATTAGTAGTAATATAAATCTTCCTCTCTCTCACTTCACCATTCCCATCCCACCATTACCATATATAGAAAGAGAGGAGTAGAAGTTTTTTACTCTTCCAAACACAACTTTAAAGTCTCTGGTTTGATTTCTAAATAACTTGTATAACTAAACATGACTCTGCATGGCCCTGCTTGCTTTAATAAGCTTCATTTACATACTACAGAGAATTTTAGGAGTAAGGTTAGAGTTCAGCACCCCAGAGTATGAAAATTCTTATGAGATTTTTGAAGGTGTTAGCAGTCCCAGAATAGTTTATTGGAGTAGTGGCAAAGGTTCCTAATTAAAATAAACCAGAATTTTACAAGAGATATTCTGATCCTAAGTCAGATAGTTGCTTATGAAGAAAAGTCTAGTGACAAACATCAGACAAAAGGTACCAAATTCCAGAGCTCTTAACTCAAGGAAAAATATCAAATAATGAAAAAGAAATGATTCAATATCATGGAACCATATTCAGGATAACACAAGATTTAGCAGTTTTACATTAAAAGATCAGAATGCTTGGAATATGATAAATATGATATTCTAGAGGGCAAAGGAATTAGGATTGCAAACATAATTATCTAATCAGAAAAACTGAGTGTAATTCTTCAGGGGAGAAATGAATAGTCAATGAAATAAAAGGTTTTTGAGTAGTTTTGATGAAAAGGCCAGAACTGAATAGAAAATTCTACTTTTAAATACAAGATTCTAGAATAGCATAAAATGGTAAGCAGGAAAGGGAAATCATGAGGGATTTAACTGATCTTACTGGGAATTGTTCCAGTTTATCCCTATTACATATTAATCCTACTGATGGTTTTAAATAGATGTAACTGAACATTTTAAAGAAAAACTTCTTATCTTCTCTAATATTTTAATAGAAATGGGTGTGGATTTGGTCAAATACCTTTTCTGCATCTATTGAGATAATCAATGATTTTTGGTAGTTTCATAATTGATATAATCAATTATGCTAATAATATTGAACTAGCTCTCCATTTTTGGTATAAATCTTATTTGGTTATGGTGTATTATCCTGGGGATAACTTGCTGTAATCTCTTTGCTAATATTTTATTTAAGATTTTTGTATGAATATTCATTAGGGAAATTGATTTATAATTTTCTTTCTTTTCTTTCTCTATTTTGACCCTACCTGGTTTAGGTATTAGCACTATCTCTGTGTTAGAAAAGAAATTTGGTAGGACAACTTCTTTCCCTATTTTTTCAAATAATTTGAATAGTATTGGAATTATTTGTTCTTTAAATGTTTGATGGAATTCACATGTAAATCCATCTGGCCCTATTTTCTTAGGGATTTGATTAATAGCTTTTTCAATTTGTTTTTCTAACATGGGACTATTTAAGTTATTTATTTCCTCCTCTGTTAATCTGGACATTCTATATTTTTATAAGTATTCATCCATTTCACTTAAATTATCACATTATTGACATATACAATTGAGGAAAGTAGGAAGGATTGTATTTGCAAGGTAAAAATAATCTGGGAAGAGAAACAAAACAAAACAAAACAAAACAAAACAAAAACAAAAACAAACAAACAAAAAAAAAACCAATGCTCACAGTTTACATTCATTTCCCAGTGTTCCTTTTCTGGATGTAGCTGATTCTGTCCATCATTGATTAACTGGAATTGGATTAGCTCTTAATTCCCAACTTAATCATCTATACATGCCTAGGATAAGTCACTAAAATTTTTCCCTTTCAGTTTTCTACCTATAAAATGGAAATAGCAATACTCTATAAATCTACATGGGTCAGTATGAAGAAAATGCTGCAACATGCTTTAAAAAGTAAACTATGGATTAGATATGTTGTACAGGATAATTTTCAAGATTCTTTCCAAACCCAGTTCATTCCATGGTATCCTATGGAGGCTGAATTTCTTGGAGCATTTGGGTGATAAAACCAACAACATTTATATGCTGCTTTCTATGTACCAGACACTATGTTGTGCTTTACAATTTTTATCTCATCTGATCTTCACAATAACTCGAAGGAGGTAAATGCAATCTCTATTATTTATTATAATCTTCTTTTTTGAGAGGAAAATGATGCAAAATAGTTAAATTATTTGCCCAGGGTCATATAGCTCATAAATACCTGAGACAATATTTGAACTGAAATCTTCCTAATTCAGGCCCTACACTCCATCAATTAAACCACACATTTGTTAATTTATCTGTTCCTAAGTAAATATTTTTATGCCTTGGGATCTTTTGTTGGCTCCTGGGAATAGTCTGACCTATAGTGAAGCAGAGAAAATCTTAGTTAACTTGTCCTTGTCTTGAATTTGATCTTATTTCTATAGCAAGTAAAAATTTGCCTTATTTGTTCAAGTGTTCAAACTTTTAGCTTATGGAGTATCCACAAAGCATATAATTCTTACTCTCCATTAACAATGCTCTCACTCTCAAATTTAAGAGCTTTTTTTCTTACAGTAACCTACTGAACCACCATATATGTTTACAAAAAAACCACTTTAAAAAAAATCAGTATTGCCTAAGTATATTTTAGAATTTGATACCCCCATCCATTTTTTAAAAATCATGATGTTTCTCATTTCATGTATGGTGTTCAATGTGATATATATTTTTAATGTCACTTGAAATTTCACTTTGAAGCCCTAAATGATGGCTTCAGTGTTGAATCCTTATAATTTCTTCTATGGTCAGATGTTAAAACGCCCTAGGAAATAAATACTTCAAAGAAAACAGAAGCTCTGCTGCCATCTGGTTTACTTTACAGTTTCACATACCAGGATCATGGAATAAATGTGGTTGAGCATCTGAGAAATAACTTTTGACTTAAATTACTTCTGTGCAGCTAAAAACCATAATACTTTGAATTTATGGATTAAAGCTCTTTTGGGTCATCACTAACTTTTTAGACAATCAGTTGTTCTGTTTTGTTTTTAAATTTAAGAGTAAAGAAGTATTGGCATTGTTTTGTTGCCTAACACTTAAACACATTCCCTTGGAAATGAAGTGAAGAACATAATCTAATTATTAGCTGATTTTTAATGGATATCCAAAACAACCCCCCTCACTATGTTACTATCATAAAGACCCAGTCTCTCATTTAGTAGAGACCCAGAAAATCTTGGTCTCCATTAAGACAGGACCATAAAAAGGTGTGTGACATTTCCTCAGCACATTCAACCATTTTCCAAGAGAAAGAAAGCAAAGTGACAAAAAATTTTCCATTTAATAGTTTCCAGCTTATTTTTACTAGAATTCTGCAGGACAATCACATATGAGTTATTTTAGAGCTTACTTACTTAGATCCCAATACATAGCCAAACATATAATATTATCTGGATATTTTTCTAAAAATTTAATTAAATTTAAAAGAAGAATTAAAGCCATGAATCCTGATTGTATGCAGAAAAAGAAAACACTCTTTTGTTTAGGGTTATCATTTTCAGTGTTACTTCTAAAATAAAACCTCTGCTAGAAGTCAAATAATATAATGTACTCCTAAAATAAATAAGATAGCTAGTCTTCCATTTGACTTTCCTCTCAATTTCTTTGCTAGTTTTGATTTGTTAAATCAATTAATGTCAAAAAAAAATTACTGATTGAAGTAATCACACAATTCAGCAGAACAGATGGACCATTTGTCCATATATCAGATTTACTATCTTTCTTTTGTAGTCAGATAATTGAAATAGGTATGTTGTTGTTATTCATTCCTACTCCTAAACTACATGTATACATATGCTGTAAACAAACAAAAACAAAAATAAATTGAATCAATATAAAATTTATTTTGGTTAAGCTATTTGTCTAAAAACCAAGGCATTACTTATGTTTTTTTTCAATTATTTGTTAAATAATTAATTTTTTAAAAGTTGTATCTTTTGTTTTCAAAAGAAAATACCCACCATATTTTTTATAAAATGAACAAAGCACATTCAGTTATTCTCAACACCCCAGAGGATTTGCCTTTTCAGTAAATACTTTGTCTGGATTTTATGCCAAAGAAAACATTTGTGCTTAAAATCCCTTGCCTCAAACATTTCAGTATACTTTCTGAGGTATTTTTATTTTCTTTTCTTTTAAATGTTTTTCAATATCATTTATCTGTATTACAGGAACATTTTTCATGGTGGATTTAAGTACATGTTAATGAAAACATTGGCTTTAGAAGCTGTTTTTCAGTTTCAAAACTAAAACAATGCACTTTTTTCAGTAAAGTAGGTGTAAGACATGTGTATGTGTGTTCTTATATAGTATCTTTTAATCTAGAAAATAATTTAGGGGTTATTTATTCCAGCCTCATCATTTTACAAATGAGGAAAATAAGGAGCATAGGTTTTATATATTGTCCAGGTTTATAAAAAGCTTAAGGAGTTAAACCAGTATAAAAATACCAAGTCCTTTAATTCTAAATTGTATGATTTTTTTTATCACACCTATTAATTCATATCTATTATGTTATATACAATATATTTTTCTACCAGCCACTTATGTACGCTATTGGCTTGAGAATCCATTCTGCTATGTCCTCACCACCACTACTTCCATTTAACTAATTAACATGTATTTTACAAATCCAACAAGTTTATCTGAGCAGATCCCCACAATCTGGCTTCTGATTTTCTTATTCCAAAATTGCTACTTCCTAAATTACTAATGATTTCTTAGCTGTCAAATCTAATGGCCTATTCTTAATCCTTATTTTCCTTGATCTTTTTGCAGCCTTTGGCACTATTAATTATTTTCTTTTCCTTAATGCTATCTTTTCTCCAGGTTTTTGTGACACTACTCTCTTGGTTCTCCTCCTACCTAGCTATTCTTTCTCGTTCCCTTTGAAATATTTTACTCCAAATTATCCTTCTAACTGTGTGTCTTTTAGGGTTCTATCTTGGGCCCTCCTCTATTCTATTAAAAATATAGGGATCTCATTCATCAGCTCCTTTGGATTTAGTTGCCATATCTATGTTTATGTTTTCTAATTTTTCTATGCCACTTCAAACTCTTTACTGACTTCAATCTAACAGGTCCAATTCAACAGGATAAATAGTAGACTCTTAAACTTATTATGTCCAAAATGGAACTCATCTTCTTTCATAAACCCTGTCTCTACTGCTTTCCCTTCTACTGTAAAGGGAAGCACCATCCTCCCTGTCTTTCAGGTTCACAACTTAGAACTTATTCTGGAATCCTCACTATTTATTACTCCCCTTTTCCAATATGTTGCCAAAGCCTGTCTATTCAACCTTTGCACATCTCTTGTATATGCCCCCCTTCTCTCCTCTGACAATTCTACTACTCTGTATAAGCCCTGTTCAAATCATGCCTTATAGCCAGATAGCATACTTGGTTTCCTGACTTATTTTCCAGTCCATCTTCCTTTTAGTCCATTTGTATTATATTAGTTTGGCATGCCTATGAGCAATTAATTTTTTTTTCAATTGTTTGGATCTAACTTTATTTGTGTGAAAAGTGTTTTGTAATTGTATTCATACAGTTTATGATTTTTCTCTTTTATATTACCTGGTTATTTTAAATGGGATTTCTTTTTCTATCTCTTCCTTCTGGACTTTGTTAGTAACATATAGAAATGCTAATAATTTATGTGTATTCATTTTATATCCTGCAATTTTGTTAAATTAATTGTTTTTAATACTTTCTTTAGTTGAATCTCTAGAATTCTCTAAATATACCATGTTATAATCTGCAAAGAGTGAGTTTTGTTTCCTCATTGCTTGCTCTAATTATTTTAATTTTTTTTCTTCTTTTATTGCTAAAGTTTAACTTTTTTGTTAACTTTTCTAATACAATATTGAATAGTAATATTAATAGTAAGCAAGCTTATTTCATGACTGATCTTATTGGGAATACTTCTCACTTATCTCCATTACACATGATGTTTTCTGATGGTTTTAAACAGATACTACTGATTATTTTAAAGAAAACTCCATTATTCCTGTGCTTTCTAGTGTTTTTATTAAGACTGGTCATTGCATTTTTTCAAAAGCTTTTTCTGCATCTTTTGAGATGATCGTATGATTTTTGTTCCTTTCGTTATAGATATAGTCAATTATGCTGATTCCTGACATGGAACTAGTCCTGTATTTTTGGCATAAATCCCACGGGTCATTTTGTTTCAATCTGATGATAAATTGTTGTAGTCTCTTTGCTAATATTTTATTTAAGATTTTTGGATCAATATTCATTAAGGAAATTAGTCTACATTTTTTTCTCTGTTTTGGCTCTTTATGTTTTAAATCTGTGTAATAAAATGAATTTGGTAGATCTCCTTTGTCCATTTTCCAAATAGTTTGTATAGTGTTGGAATCAATTGTTTTTTTTTTGTTTTTTTTTTTTAATGTTTGGTAGAATTCACTGGCAAATCCATCTGGCCCTGGAGATTTTTTTCTTAAGAAGTTCATGGATGCCTTATTCAATTTCTTTTTCTAAAATGGGGCAATTTAAGTATTTTATTTCCTCTTTTATTAATCTGAACAATTTATGTATCTATAAATACAGATCCATTTCAGTTATATTGTGAGATTTGTTGGCATATGGTGAACAAATAACTCCTACCTATTGCTTCAAGTTTTTTCTTCATTAGGTAAGTTCACTCGTTTCATTTTTGATGCCAGCATTTGGTTTTCTTCTTTTCTTTCTCTGATCATGTTAACCAAAGGTTTATCTATTTTTCTAGGTTTGTCATAAATCCAACCAGTTTTATTTATTAGTTTAATAGTTTTCTTACTTTCAATTTTATTAATCTTGCCTCTGATTTTCAGAATTTCTAATTTGGTATATAATTGGGGGTTTTAAATTAGTTCTTATTCTAGATTTCTTAGTTATATACCCAATTCACTTATCTACACTTTGTCTGTTTTATTCATGTAAGCAGCTAGAGAAATAAAATACCTTGGCTATATCTCATATATTGTGGTATGTAGTTTCATTATTGTCATTCTCTTAAATGAAATAATTGATTGTTTCTATGATTTGTTTGACCCACTAAATTTTAGATATAAATGAGTTTCCGATTAATTTTCTGTGGCCCTTTATTATCCATAATTTTATAACAGCATGGTTTGAAAGGAAAGAGTTTAATATTTCTGACTTTCTACACTATACTGAGAAGATTTTGTGCATCTATATAAGATGAATTTTTGTAAAGGTGCTATACTGCTGAGAAGGAAGTATATTTTTTCTATTCCCTTTCAATTTTCTCTAGAGCTCTATCATACCTAGCTTTTCTTTTTTTTCTTTTTTATATGTGTAATGTACTTGCAAACCTTAAAGTGCTATATAAGTGTTTATTGCTGTTATCGTTATCATTATTTTTCTATGAGTCAAGCTTTTTTTCCTTTTTTTATCTTCTTCCTTCATGTCAGACTGTTAGCTGTTGCTTCTCTTACTATCATTTTTCTTGCCCCTAACCGGTCTTCCCTACCTCCATTTAATTTGCTATTTATTTATTTATTTTTTGGATTATATATTTTTTTATAATATTATCCCTTGTATTCATTTTTCCAAATTGTCCTCCCCTCCCTCTACTCCCTCCCCCCGATGACAGGCAATCCAATACATTTTATATGTTTTACAATATAACCTAGATACAATACATGTGTATAAATACCATTTTCTTGTTGCACAATAAGCATTAGATTCCGAAGGTACATGTAACCTGGGCAGACAGATATTAGTGCTAACAATTTACATTCACTTCCCAGTGTTCCTTCTCTGGGTGTAACTACCACTGTCCATTATTGATCAACTGGAAGTGAGTTGGCTCTTCTTTATGTTGAAGATTTCCACTTCCATCAGAATACATCCTCATACAATGTTGTTGTTGAAGTGTACAGTGATCTTCTGGTTCTGCTCATTTCACTCAGCATCAGTTGATGTAAGTCTCTCCAAGCCTCTCTGTATTCCTCCTGCTAATCATTTCTTACAGAGCAATAATATTCCATAACCTTCATATACCATAATTTACCCAACCATTCTCCAACTGATGGACATCCATTCATCTTCCAGTTTCTAGCCACTATGAAAAGGGCTGCCACAAACATTTTGGCACATACAGGTCCCTTTCCCTTCTTTAGAAGTTCCTTGGGGTATAAGCCCAGTAGTAGTATGGCTGGGTCAAAGGGTATGCACAGTTTGATAACTTTTTCAGCATAGTTCCAAATTGCTCTCCAGAATGGCTGGATTCTTTCACAACTCCACCAGCAATGTATTAGTGTCCCAGTTTTCCCACATCCCCTCCAACATTCATCATTATTTGTTCCTGTCATCTTAGCCAATCTGACAGGTGTGTAGTGGTATCTCAGAGTTCTCTTAATTTGCATTTCTCTGATCAGTAGTGATTTGGAACACTCTTTCATATGAGTGGATATAGTTTCAATTTCTTCATCTAAGAATTGTCTGTTCATATCCTTTGACCATTTATCAATTGAAGAATGGTTTGGTTTCTTCTAAATTAGGGTCAGTTCTCTATATATTTTGGAAATGAGACCTTTGTCAGAACCTTTGCTTTTAAAAATATTTTCCCAATTTGTTACTTCCCTTCTAATCTTGTTTGCATTAGTATTGTTTGTACAGAAACTTTTTAGGTTGATGTAATCAAACTCTTCTATTTTGTGATCAATAATGATCTCTAGTTCTCCTCTGGTCATAAATTCCTTCCTCCTCCACAAGTCTGAGAGGTAGACTATCCTCTGTTCCTCTAATCTATTTATTATCTCACTCTTTATGCCTAAATCATGGACCCATTTCGATCTTATCTTGGTATATGGTGTTAAGTGTGGATCCATATCTAATTTCTGCCATACTAATTTCCAGTTTTCCCAACAGTTTTTTCCAAATAATGAATTTTTGTCCCTAATGTTGCTATCTTTGGGTTTGTCAAAGATTAGATTGCTATAGATGTACCCTTTTTTGTCCTTTGTATCTAATCTGTTCGACTGATCTACCGGTCTATTTCTTAGCCAATACCAAATGGTTTTGGTGACTGCTGCTATATAATATAGCTTTAGATCAGGTACACTCAGACCACCTTTCTCTGACTTTTTTTTCATTAGTTCCCTTGCAATTCTCAACCTTTTTTTATTCTTCCATATGAATTTTGTTGTTATTTTTTCTAGGTCATTAAAATAGTTTCTTGGGAGTCTGATTGGTATAGCACTAAATAAATAGATTAGTTTGGGGAGTATTGTCATCTTTATTATATTCGCTCGGCCTATCCAAGAGCACTGAATGTCTTTGCAATTATTTAAATCTGACTTTATTTTTGTGGCAAGTGTTTTGTAATTTTGCTCATATAATTCCTGACTCTCCTTTGGTAGATATATTCCCAAATATTTTATACTATCGACTGTTATTTTGAATGGAATTTCTCTTTGTATCTCTTGCTGTTGCATTTTGTTGGTGATATATAAAAATGCTGAGGATTTATGTGGATTTATTTTGTATCCTGCAACTTTGCTAAAATTCTGAATTATTTCTAATAGCTTTTTAGCAGAGTCTTTGGGGTTCTCTAAGTATACCATGATGTCATCTGCAAAGAGTGATAGTTTGATTTCCTCATTTCCTACTCTAATTCCTTGAATCTCTTTCTCAGCTCTTATTGCCGAGGCTAGCGCTTCTAGTACTATATTGAATAGTAATGGTGATAGTGGGCAGCCTTGTTTCACTCCTGATCTTACTGGGAAATGTTGCAGTTTATTTCTATTGCATATTATGCTTACTGACGGTCTTAAATATATGATCCTGATTATTCTAAGGAATAGACCATTTATTCCTATGCTCTCAAGAGTTTTTAGTAGGAATGGATGTTGGATTTTGTCAAATGCTTTTTCTGCATCTATTGAGATGATCATATGGTGCTTCTTAATTTGATTATTAATATGGTCAATTATATTAATAGTTTTCCTAATATTAAACCAGGCCTGCATTCCTGGAATAAATCCTACTTGATCATAGTGTATTATCCTGGAGATGATTTTCTGAAGTCTTTTTGCTAATATCTTATTTAAGATTTTAGCATCAATATTCATTAAGGAAATTGGTCTATAATTTTCTTTCTCAGTTTTCGATCTACCTGGTTTAGGTATCAGTACCATGTCTGTGTCATAAAAGGAGTTTGGTAGGATTCCTTCATCCCCTATTTTTTCAAATAATTTATATAACATTGGGGCTAATTGTTCTTTAAATGTTTGGTAGAATTCACATGTGAATCCATCTGGTCCTGGGGATTTTTTCCAGGGGAGTTGATTAATAGCTTGTTCTATTTCTTTTTCTGAAATGGGACTATTTAAGCAATTTATCTCCTCCTCTGTTAATCTAGGGAGCCTATATTTTTGGAGGAAGTCATCCAATTCACTTAAGTTATCAAATTTATTGGCATAAATTTGGGCGAAGTAACTCCTTATTATTTCTCTAATTTCCTCTTCATTGGTGGAAAGATCCCCCTTTTCATTTGTAAGACTAACAATTTGATTTTCCTCTTTCTTTTTTTCTGATCAAATTTACCAAAGGTTTATCTATTTTATTGGCTTTTTCTTGGTTTTATTTATTAATTCAATAGTTTTTTTTTACTTTCAATATTATTGATTTCTCCTTTTAATTTTTGTATTTCAAGTTTAATTTTTGGTTGGGGGTTTTTAATTTAGTCTTTTTCTAGCTTTTTAAGTTGCAGGCCCTATTCGTTAATTTTCTCTTTCTCTATTTTCTTCAAATAAGCCTCTAAAGATATAAAATTTCCCTTTATTACTGCTTTAGCTGCATCCCACAGATTTTGCTATGATGTCTCATCATTGTCATTATCTTGGGTGAAATTATTAATTGTTTCTATAATTTGCTGTTTCACCCAGTTATTCTTTAAGATGAGATTGTTCATTTTCCAATTACTTTTTGTTCTGTTTACCCCTAACTTTTTTACTTAATGTAGCTTTTATTGCATTGTGATCTGAGAAGAAGGCTTATTATTTCTGCCTTCCTACATTTAATTTTGAGATCTTTATGTCCAAGTATATGGTCAATTTTTGTATAGGATCCATGAACTGCTGAGAAGAAAGTATATTCCTTTCTATTGCCATTCAGTTTTCTCCAAAGGTCTATCATACCTAGTTTTTCTAATGTGCTATTTACTTTTAAAATTTCTTTCTTATTTGTTTTGTGGTTTAATTTGTCTAAATCTGAGAGTGCAAGGTTGAGATCTCCCACTATTATAGTTTTACTGTCTATTTCTTCTTGCAATTCTCTTAACTTTTCCTTTAGAAAGTTAGATGCTATACCACTTGGTGCATATATGTTTAGTATTGATATGGCTTCATTATTTATGCTACCTTTCAGCAGGATATAGTTTCCTTCCTTATCTTTTTTAACTAGATTAACTTCTGCTTTTGCTTGATCTGAGATAAGGATAGCTACCCCTGCTTTTTTGCCTTCACCTGAAGCATAATAGATTCTGTTCCAACCTTTTACCTTTACTCTGTATGTATCTCCCTGCTTTAAGTGTGTTTCCTGTAGACAACATATTGTAGGGTTCTGCTTTTTGATCCAATCTGCTATCCGTCTCCGTTTGATGGGAGCGTTCATCCCATTCACATTTACAGTTAAAATTACTAATTCTGTATTTCCTGCCATCATATTATCCCCAGATTATGCTTTTTCCTTTGACCCCCCTTATCCCCTTCCCTGATATTTAATTTATAGACGAACCTTGTGACGTGCAGCCCTCCCTTTTTTTAGCATCCCTCCCCCCTCACTCCAAGTCCCTTCACTTATTCTCCTTTTCCTTTTCCATTTTCCTCTCCCCCCTTTTAATGAGATGAGAGAAAATTCTCTGAAAAACAAATATGTCAATTATTTACTCTTTGAGCCTCTTCTGATGAGAGTAAGATTCACACAATGATTCTCCCCCTCACTAAATTCCCTCAGATATGGTATATTTTCTATTCCTCTTCCTGGAATGTAGTTTCCCTCTTTTTATCATTCCTTCCCCTTTTTCTGAAATGACCTCCTTCCCTTTACTACACCCCTTTTTTTTCTTTTACATCAGTAAAATCAAATTATCCATGAGTACTTTTTATATACCCACAACAGCGTTACAGTTCTCAAGGGTTCTGTGTACCTTTTTCTGTTTCTCTTCAGTCTTGTGGATGTAGATCAAATTTTTTTGTTTAAGTCTGGTTTTTTTCTTACAAACATATAGAATTCCTCTATTTCATTGAATGACCATCTTCTTCCATGGAAAAAGATGCTAAACTTACCTGGGTAGTTGATTCTTGGTTGCAGTCCTTGATCTTTTGCCTTACGGAATATCAGGTTCCAGGCCCTTCTATCTTTTAATGTGGAGGCAGCCAGATCTTGAGTGACCCTTATTGTGTCACCGTGGTATTTAAATTGTTTTTTTCTAGCTGCTTGCAAGATTTTCTCCTTTGTGTGGTAATTCTGCAGCTTAGCCTCAATATTCCATGGTGTTCTTTTTTTAGGGTCTATTTCAGAAGGAGTTCGATGAATTCTTTCCACATCTACTTTCCCTTCTGTTTCTATTATCTCTGGACAGTTTTCTTTGATAATTTCCTGTAAAATAGAATCTAGGCTCTTTTTTTGGTCATAGTTTTCGAAAAGTCCAATGATCCGCAGATTATCTCTCCTAGATCTATTTTCCAGGTCTATATATTTTCCCAATAAGTATTTGATGTTATTCTCCAGCTTCTCATTTTTTTTGTTTTGTTTGACTGATTCTTGGGTTCTCTGTGAATCATTCATTTCTATTTGTTCCATCCTGACTTTTAAGGAGTTATTTTCTTCTTTCACAGTTTTTTTTTTTAATTTTAATTTTATTTTATAATTATAACATTTTTTGACAGTACATATGCATGGGTAATTTTTACAACATTATCCCTTGCACTTACTTCTATTCAGATTTTTTTCCCTTCCTCCCCCAACCCCCTCCCCCAGATGGCAAGCAGTCTTATATATGTTAAATATATTACAGTATATTCTAGATACAATATATGTGTGTAGAACCGAATTTTTTGTTGCACAGAAAGAATTGGATTCAGAAGGTAAAAATAACAGTTTACATTCATTTCCCAGTGTTCCTTTTCTGGATGTAGCTGGTTCTGTCCATCATTAATCAATTGGAATTGGATTAGCTCTTCTCTATGTTGAAGAAATCCACTTCCATCAGCATACATCCTCGTACAGTATCATTGTTGAAGTGTATAATGATCTTCTGGTTCTGCTCGTTTCACTCAGCATCAGTTGATGTAAGTCACTCCAAGCCTCTCTGTATTTCTCCTGTTGGTCATTTCTTATAGAACAATAATATTCCATAACATTCATGTACCATAGTTTACCCAACCATTCTCCAAATGATGGACATCCATTCATCTTCCAGCTTCTAGCCACTATGAAAAGGGCTGCCACAAACATTTTGGCACATACAGGTCCCTTTCCCTTCTTTAGAAGTTCCTTGGGGTATAAGCCCAGTAGTAGTATGGCTGGGTGAAAGGGTATGCACATTTTGATAACTTTTTGGGCATAATTCCAGATTGCTCTCCAGAATGGTTGTATTCTTTCACAACTCCACCAACAATGCATGAGTATCCCAGTTTTTCCACATCCCCTCCAACATTCATCGTTATTTGTTCCTGTCATCTTAGCCAATTTGACAGGTGTGTAATGATACCTCAGAGTTGTCTTAATTTGCATTTCTCTGATCAATAGTGATTTGGAACACTCTTTCATATGAGTGGAAATAGTTTTAATTTCATCATCTGAAAATTGTCTGTTCATATCCTTTGACCATTTATCAATTGGAGAATGGCTTGATTTCTTATAAATTAAAGTCAATTCTCTGTATATTTTGGAGATGAGGCCTTTATCAGAACCTTTAACTGTAAAAATGTTTTCCCAATTTGTTACTTCCCTTCTAATCTTGTTTGCATTAGTTTTGTTTGTGCAGAAACTTTTTAATTTGGTGTAATCAAAATGTTCTATTTTGTGATCAATAATGGTCTCTAGTTCTCCCTTGGACACAAACTCCTTCCTCCTCCACAGGTCTGAGAGGTAAACCATCCCATGTACCTCCAATTTAGTTATGATTTCATTCTTTATGCCTAAATCTTGGCCCATTTTGATCGTATCATAGTATGTGGTGTTAAATGTGGGTCCATGCCTAGTTTCTGCCATACTAATTTCCAGTTTTCCCAGCAGTTTTTGTCAAATAATGAATTCTTATCCCAAAATTTGGGATCTTTGGGTTTGTCAAAGATTAGATTGCTATTTTTATTCACTATCTTGCCCTGTGAACCTAACCGATTCCACTGATCAACTAGTCTATTTCTTAGCCAATACCAAATGGTTTTGGTGACTGTTGCTTTATAATATAGCTTTAAATCAGGTACACTTAGACCACATTCCTCTGACTTTTTTGTCATTACTTCCCTTGAAATTCTCGACCTTTTGTTGTTCCATATGAATTCTGTTGTTATTTTTTCTAGGTTATTAAAATAGTTTCTTGGAAGTCTGATTGGTATAGCACTAAATAAATAGATTAGTTTGGGGAGTATTGTCATCTTTATTATATTCGCTCGGCCTATTCAAGAACACTGAATGTCTTTCCAATTATTTAAATCTGACTTTACTTTTGTGGCAAGTGTTTTGTAATTTTGCTCATATAATTCCTGACTCTCCTTTGGTAGATATATTCCCAAATATTTTATACTATCGACTGTTATTTTGAATGGAATTTCTCTTTGTATCTCTTGCTGTTGGATCTTTCACAGTTTTTAGTTCTTTTTGTGAATGCCCAATTTCGTTTTTAAATGAATTATTTTGCTCTATTGAATTTTTTTCCATTTCCCTAATTTTTTTTGAGAATTATTTTCTTTTTCCAATTCAGAAATTCTATTTTCTTGAGACTTTTTTATCTTTTACAATTCAGAAATCCTACTTTCCTGTGATTTTTTTAACCTTTTCTAATTCACAAATTTTGTTTCCCTGCATCTCCTGTGAATTCTTTATTTTTTCCAACTCCAATTTCAGGACGTTGTTATTCTCTATCATAGCTTCCCTTTCCTTTCCCCATTTTTCTTCAAACTCTCTTAGCTTTTTAATAGTCTCTTCAAGGAGAGAGTTATGTGATGGGGGGCAGGAATCATTCCCCTTTAGGTTGTTATCTGCTGACTCTTTGCTGTTAACTTCCTCAGGGTTGGATACCCGTTCTTTCTCTGTGTAGAAGGAATCTATAGTTTTTTCTTGGCTTTTTGCTCGTACTTAAAAAATCTTTTGGGGTCTGTCCCTGGGGTAGGAAATTATTTATTTATTTCTTTAACAGCTTCCTCCCAGACAGGATGGATGCAGCGGCTCCTGTGCCTGAGGTAAGAGAGAGCTCTGGGAGAGAGTTCCCCACCCCCTCCCTGGAAGTGTCTCAGAGGTGATCAGCACTGCTGTGCTTTGAGGTCGCTGTGTTCTAGCGGCTTCCCTGAGGTTTGAGACTGAACAGTAAAGGCGACACAAAGCCTAGCCTATGCGTCCCGGTGGGGTGTGGATGTCTGCAGCAGGTGATGTGAAAAGCCCCTGGGCTCAAATTGGAAGTGTCTGCCAGAAACCGCGGTCCCTAGTTCAAAGGTTCTGCTTCTCTGGACTTCCACAGCCTTCAGCTGAGCTAGGCAGTGTGTGTTGCCTTGGGCTGTGTCAGCCCACTTTTCAATCTCTTAACTAGTCACAGGTGAGAGCTAGGGGCCACACCTACTGTGCGGAGATCTGCTGAGTCACCCCCAGGATCCGGGAAGATCTAATCTATCTTTGAATTTTTAAAGTGGTTTAGATTTCTCTTCTGATCTGCTGTATTATAAGCAGAGAAGAGCTAACAGCCTGTGCCAAATTCCTTTATCTCAGTGGCTTCTCTGATCCCAGAGCCCTTCCCAGCACGATCAGTGCAGTGTGCTAGCACCCAGCCGTCTGTGCTGGCCTCTCTTCTTCCTCCCCTGAGAACTGACTTTTTCTGTTGAAACTCCAGTTTCTCTTCAGCTGGTAAGTCGTGCTTCCAGTCCTTGTGGTATCTATCAGTCCAGCGCTATTTCCGAGGCTGATTTATCTAATTGGTTGTGAGGGAGTAAGGACGTTCACAGAGTCGTGTGTATCTTCTCCGCCATCTTGGCTCCGCCCCCCCCCTAGCTTTTCTTAAATCCTATTAATTTCCTTAACTTTTTTTCTTCTTTATTTTGTGAATAGATTTCTTGTTCTGAGAGAGGGAGTTTGAGATCCAACAGTGTTATAGTTTTGTTGTCTAATTCTTCCTATAACTCATTTAACTTCTCTAAGAATGTGGGTGCTATGCTATTTGATCCATATATGTTTAATAATAATATTACTGTACTCATGAAAAAATTAAGTTTTTTTCCCCTTATAACTTTTACTTAGATCTATTTTTGCTTTTGCTTGATTTGAGATCGAGTACTACCCCTGTTATTTTTACTTTGGCTGAAGCATAATATATTCTACTAAAGGCCTTTTGCCTTTACTTTGTATGTATCTCTCAGCTTTTAATGTATTTCTTGTAAACAACATATTATAGGATTCTGACTTTAATCAACTCTTCTATCTGCCTCCATATTATGGGAAAGTTCATTCATATTCACAATTAAAATTACTAATTCTATATTTCTCTACATCTTATTTCCCCCCATTTATATTTTTCTCTCTCCTTTCACCCTTTCCTTCCTAAGCAGTATATTGCTTCTGACCTCCATCCGCCTTTAGTCTTCTCTTCCTTTCATCAGACTCTGCTCCTTTCCTTTCTCTTTTCCCCATTTACTTTCTTAGTGAGCAAAATAAATTTCTATACCAATGTGTGCATATTATTCCCTCTTTGAGTCAAATCTAATGATATTAATGTTCAAACAATGCTCGTCATTCTCCCTACTTTCTTCCACTGTAATATGCCTCTTCATGTAAGTTAATTTAGCCCATTTAACTTCCCCTTTCCTCTTTTCCCAGTACAATCTCTTTTCTCCTCCATTTTTTTTAATATTTTCACCACAAAATCAATTTATACCTACTTTCTCCATCTATAAATATCCTTTATAACTGTCCTAACAAAGATACAGTTCTTAAGAATTAAAAGTATCATTTTCCCATATAAGGTTTTAAACAGTTTGATTTTTTTTTTGGCTGAGGCAATTGGGTAAAGTGATTTGCCCTGGGTCACACAGCTAGAAAGTGTTAAGTATCTGAGGGCAGATTTAAACTCAGGTCCTCCTGACTTCAGGGCTGCTCTATCTACCGTGCCACCTAGAAACTTTGTGTGTGTGTGTGTGTGTGTGTGTGTGTGTGTGTGTGTGTGTGTGTGTGTGTTTACCTTTCTATGCTTCTCTTGTGTCATATTTTAAGATCACATTTTCTGTTCAATTCTGGTCTTTTCATCAGAGATGAATAAAAAAAATCATATTTCATTGAATGTCCATCTTTTCCCTTGAAAAATAATGCTTGCTTTTGCTGGGTAATTGATTCTTAGGTGTAGTCCAAGCTTCTTTGCTTTCTGGGATATCATATTCCAGGCCCTCTAATTCTTTAATGTGAAAGCTGCTATATCCTGGGTAATTCCGGTTTGAGCTCTTTAATAGTTAAACTGTTTCTTTCTAGCTGCTTGTGGTATTTTCTCCTTAATCTGACAAGTCTAGAATTTAGTACAATATTCTTTGGAATTTTCATTTTAGGGTCTCTTATAGGGAGGTAATTCATGGATTTTTTTTTCAATGATATTTCACCCTCAGGTTTTATGACATCAGAGCAGTTTTTCTTCGTGATTTCTTGAAGGAGATTGTCCAGGCTCCTTTTTTTTCATCATGACATTCAGGCAGTCCAATAATTCTTAGACTGTTTTTCCTGGTTCTACTTTCCAGGTCACTTGTTTTGCTAATGAGGTATTTTACATTTTCTTCTATTGTTTTCCATTTTTAAAATTTTGTATGACTGATTCTTTTTATCTTTTTGCATTAATTTTTTTTCTAATTACACACAGCTAATAAGTATGTGAAGCTATATTTGAATTCAGGTCTTTTTGATTCTTAGTTCAGCACTTTATCCACTGTATCACCAAGCTTCCTAGTACATATTACATAGTACTATGTAATTGTTTATTAAAGAAAGAGTGTCTGAAAGAACTCCTACCATTATTGTCAATAAAGTAGAGGCAGAAATAAGCTAAAATGTTATGAGATGTCAGTTGGGCTAGAGTGACATGCCCATGGGATTAGTTCCTTATTAGGAAAGTGTGTCCTAGGTATCATTAGTCATTCTTTGCTTGCAAACTGAAAAGGGTGAGGGGCAAGAAGGTAGAGGGGAAAATGCAAACCAACACAGACTTGAATCATGGGCTTGGTAGTTGAGCACATAACAAAAGGGAAAAAGGAAAAATAAAACAAAGACATTGTACTAGAGCTTGTTCTAGAATTTTGGGAAAATTGTCCTCATCTGAATGTCAGCAGTTTCAGGGTCCATACTAAATGAATTGTGAGGTCCCCAGAAAGTTCTGTTATATATCCAGGAAAAGGATCTTTTTTCAGATAATCGAGGATTATACATCCACAAGTTTGTCAGCTATGGGAGTAGTCAGAAAGACTTAATAGAGGCCTTTGGTAGATATATGAATTTACGATTATGAGACAACTATTTGTTTCAATCTTCCAATTCGAGTTTCAGATCATACATAGGTCTTTGGGGATCTTTAAACAATACATAGAATTAGCCCAGTTTTCCAGCTATTCAGAGTTAAGTTCAAACAATGCAATAAAATTTTCTTACATTCTCATAATTGCATAAATACATTATTGTGAGGGACAAATCTAACTATTTAGAAGAGTCACAACGAATTAATTATTTGTTTCTTTATTTTTATAATGATATTTTATTTTTCCCAATAACAGGTGAAGACAATTTTGATCATTCATTTTTACAAGATTTTGAGTTACAAATTTTTCTTCTTTATTGCCCTTTGTCCACTCTTCCTAAAATGATACTCAGTTTTATAGAGATTGTATGTGCTATCATGTTAAAAACATATTGTAGACTTCCAGCTAAGATGGCAGAGAGGAGGCACACAGCAGCTTGAGCTCTGCGTTTTCTCTCAGAATTTACTACATGACAAGCCTCGGAATTAATGCTTGGCCGAAAAAAAACCCCACAAATAACCACCAAACAATCACCAGAAGACATCCTTGAAATTCACAAGAAAAGGTCTATCTTTGCTCGGAGGAAGGGACAAACAGATGGGGTGCAGGCTGAGGGCAAGCAGCAAGAGCAAGGCAGGCAGATCACACTGCTCAGACCAGAGGGGGGAGGGGTGCGATCTCTGCATTTTCTGCAAAAAGACTTTTACCCCAGTGTGGATATTCTGTCTTGGTAACAAGCCAGGATCAACAGAGAATGTGTAAACACAGGAGGTTAAGAAAAAAACCCCCGGAAAACTAGTGTCTCTCGGGACCTGGCAACCCCCACCCCCACCCAGAGTGACTCAGCACATTCTTAAGAGCCTCAGAGTAGAGATACATCTTGGCCATTGCTGTCCTGTTAGTGCCTCACTACTGTTGCCCGAAGCACCATACAGCACCATCCCCCCCTCCCCCTAAACAGACCAATTGTGTCTCTTATCAGTTTGTTTTCTTCAATTCCTGTTTGACAAAAAAAAAAAAAAAAAAAAAAAAAAAAAAAAAAAGCTCTAACCATTGACAGTTTCTGTATGGAGAGAGAGCAGACTTCAAACCCTGAGGAGTCTAAAAACAGACTGTCTCCAGAGGAATCCCCTAAGGGGGATATGATCTGCTCCTCAATACACAAGACTCTCATAGAGGAAATCAAAAAGGCTCTCATAAGAGAGCTAGAAGAGAAATGGGAAAAGGAAAGGGAAGCTTGGCAAGAGAGCCTGGAGAAGTCATCCCACATCTTTAAAGACAGAGTGGATAAAGAAATTAAATCATTGAGAAATAAAATTTGTGAGTTGGAAAAAGAAAACAGCTCTCTAAAAAATAAAATGGTTGAAATGGAAAAAAATTCCATAGAATAAAAATGCTCACTTAAAAACACAATTGGATAATTACAAAAAGATATAACAAAGTGAATGAAGAAAATACATCATTGAAAATCAGAATGGAACAAGTAGAATTGAATGACTCAAGGAGAAACCAAGAAGTAGTCAAGCAAAACCAGAAAAATGAGGCAATGGAAAAGAATGTCAAGTACCTTATTGGAAACACAACAGATCTGGAAAACAGATCCAGGAGAGATAATTTGAGAATAATTGGACTCCCTGAAAAATATGAGGAAAAAAAGAGCCTGTACGCCATTTTCCAGGAAATTATCAAAGAGAACTGCCTAGATGTTTTAGAAAAAGAGGGTAAACTAGACATTGAAAAAATTCATCCATCACCTACTAAAAAAGACCCTAAAATCAAAACGCCAAGAAATATAGTGGCCAAGTTCAAGAACCATCAGAAGAAGGAAAAAATATTGGAAACTGCTACAAAAAAGCAATTCAGATATGGAGGAGCTACAATAAAGATAACCCAGGATCTAGCAGCATCCACATTAAAGGAGCAAAGGGCCTGGAATATGATATTCCAAAAAGCTAAGGAACTTGATATGCAGCTAAGAATAACTTACCCAGCAAAAAATGAGCATCTTTTTTCAGGGAAGAAGATGGACCTTTAATGAAATAAATGAATTCCATCTATACTTGATGAAAAAAACCAGACCTACACAAAATGTTTGATCTTCAAATACAAAAATCAAGAGATTTATAAAAAGGTAAAAAGAAATCTTGAGAACTATATTTCTGCCATAAAGATATATAAAGTACACATGTATAAATTGTCCTAGAAACTAGAGGTGGAAAGGAAATTATATCATAAAAAAGGGTAAAGTGGTGGTACTTCATCTCATGAAGAGGCAAAGGTAACCTATTATATCTGAGAGAAAGAAAGGAGGGGGATGAACATAGTATGTATCAATAGACATATTCAATTTAGGGTGAAACTCCTTCCACTTCATTGAAAAGTAAGAGGGGGGCGGAGCCAAGATGGCGGAGAAGAAACACACGACTCAGTGAACATCCTCACTCCCTCACAACCAATTAGATAAATTAAGTCTCAAAATTAGCTCAGGACTGATAGATACCACAAGGACTGGAAGCACGACTTACCAGCTGAAGAGAATCTGGAGTTTCAACAGGAAAGGTCAGTTCTCAGGGGAGGAATAAGAAAGACCAGCACAGACGGTGGGGTAGGGGCACACTGCGCCCATTGCGCTGGGAGGGGCTCTGGGATCAGAGAAGCCACTGAGGTAAAGGAATCTGGCACAGGCTGTTAGCTCTTCTCTGCTAATTATTTAGCAGTTCAGAAGAGAAAGCCAAAATATTTTAAAACTCAGATTAGATTTTCCCCGGACCCTGGGGGTGACTCAGGCACAGATCTCGGCACCAGGGGGTGTGGCCTCAGCTACCACCTGAGAATAGTTAAGAGACTGACAAGTGGGTGGATACGGCCCAAGGCAACACACACTGCCTAGCTTAGCTGGAGGGAGTGGAACTCAGCTCCAGGAAGTCCCAGAGAAGCGGAACCTTTGAACTAGGGACCGCGGTTTCTGGCAGACACTTCCAGTTTGAGTGCAGGGGCTTCTCACGTCACCTGCTGCAGACACCCACTCCCCACCCGGACACATAGGCTGGGCTTCTTGCTGTCTTCACTATTCTACGCCCTCGAAGCACAGTAGTGCTAATCACCTCTGAGGCACTCCCAGGGAGAGGGTGGGGAACTCTCTCCCAGAGCTCTCTCTTAGCTCAGGCTCAGGAGCCGCTGCATCCATCTGGTCTGGGAGGAAGCTGGTAAAGAAGTAAATAATTTCCTACCCCAGAGACAGACCCCAAAAGATTTTTTTTACGTATGAGCAAAAAAGCTAGAAAAACCATAGATTCCTTCTATACAGAGAAAGAGCGGGTGTCCAACCCCGAGGAAGTTGACAGCAGAGAATCAGATAACAACCTAAAGGGGAACGATTCCTGCCCCCCATCACATAACTCTCTCCTAGAAGAAGCCCTTAAAAAATTGAGGGAGATCGAAGAAAAATGGGGAAAAGAAAGGGAAGTTATGATAGAGAATAACAACGTCCTGAAATTGGAGTTGGAAAAAATAAAGAATTCACAGGAGATGCAGGGAAACAAAATTAGTGAATTAGAAAAGTTTAAAAAAACACAGGAAAGTAGGATTTCTGAATTGGAAAAGATAAAAAAAGTCTCAAGAAAATAGAATTTCTGAATTGGAAAAAGAAAATAATTCTCAAAAAAAAAAAATTAGGGAAATGGAAAAAACCTCAATAGAGCAAAATAATTCATTTAAAAACAAAATTGGGCATTTACAAAAAGAACTAAAAACTGTGAAAGAAGAAAATAACTCCTTAAAAGTCAGGATGGAACAAATAGAAATGAATGATTCACAGAGAACCCAAGAATCAGTCAAACAAAACAAAAAAAATGAGAAGCTGGAGAACAACGTCAAATACTTACTGGGAAAATCTATAGACCTGGAAAATAGATCTAGGAGAGATAATCTGCAGATTATTGGACTTCCAGAAAACTATGACCAAAAAAAGAGCCTAGATTCTATTTTACAGGAAATTATCAAAGAGAACTGTCCAGAGATAATAGAAACAGAAGGGAAAGTAGATGTGGAAAGAATTCATCGAACTCCTTCTGAAATAGACCCTAAAAAAAGAACACCACGGAATATTGTGGCTAAGCTGCAGAATTACCACACAAAGGAGAAAATCCTGCAAGCAGCTAGAAAAAAACAATTTAAATACCAAGGTGCCACAATAAGGGTCACTCAAGATCTGGCTGCCTCCACATTAAAAGATAGAAGGGCCTGGAACCTGATATTCCGAAAGGCAAAAGATCAAGGACTGCAACCAAGAATGAACTACCCAGCTAAGTTTAGCATCTTTTTCCATGGAAGAAGATGGTCATTCAATGAAACAGAGGAATTCTATATGTTTCTAAGAAAAAAACCAGACTTAAACAAAAAATTTGATCTACATCCACAAGACTGAAGAGAAACAGAAAAAGGTACACAGAACCCTTGAGAACTGTAACTCTGTTGTGGGTATATAAAAAATACTCAAGGATAATTTGATTTTACTGATATAAAAGAAAAAAGGGGGGTGTGGTAAAGGGAAGGAGGTCGGTTCAGAAAAAGGGGAAGGAGTGATAAAAAGAGGGAAACTACATCCCAGGAAGAGACATAGAAAATACACCATATCTGAGGGAACTTAATGAGGGGGAGAATCATTGTGTGAATCTTACTCTCATCAGAAGAGGCTCAAAGAGTAAATAATTAACATATTTGTTTTTCAGAGAATTTTCTCTCACCTCATTAAAAGGGGGGAGAGGAAAAGGAGAAAGGAAAGGGAGAATAAGTGAAGGGACTTGGAGGGAGGGGGGAGGGATCCTAAAAAAAAAAAAAAAAAAAAGAGGGAGGGTTGCGCGTCACAAGGGGGGTCTGTAAATTAAATATCGGGGAGGGGGATCAGGGGGGTCAAGGGAAAAAAGTATAATCTGGGGATAATACGATGGCAGGAAATACAGAATTAGTAATTTTAACTGTAAATGTAAATGGGATGAACGATCCCATCAAACGGAGACGGATAGCAGATTGGATCAAAAAGCAGAACCCTACAATATGTTGTCTACAGGAAACACACTTAAAGCAGGGAGATACATACAGAGTAAAGGTAAAAGGTTGGAACAGAGCTTATTATGCTTCAGGTAAAGCCAAAAAAGCAGGGGTAGCTATCCTTATCTCAGATCAACCAAAAGCAGAAGTAGATCTCGTTAAAAAAGATAAGGAAGGAAACTATATCCTGCTGAAAGGTAGCATAAATAATGAAGCCATATCAATACTAAACATATATGCACCAAGTGGTATAGCATCTAACTTTCTAAAGGAAAAGTTAAGAGAACTGCAAGAAAAAATAGACAGTAAAACTATAATAGTGGGAGATCTCAACCTTGCACTCTCAGATTTAGACAAATCAAACCACAAAACAAACAAGAAAGAAATTAAAAAAGTAAATAGAACATTAGAAAAACTAGGTATGATAGACCTTTGGAGAAAACTGAATGGCAATAGGAAGGAATATACTTTCTTCTCAGCAGTTCATGGATCCTATACAAAAATTGACCATATATTAGGACATAAAGATCTCAAAATTAAATGTAGGAAGGCAGAAATAATAAATGCCTTCTTCTCAGATCACAATGCAATAAAAGCTAC
Organism: Sminthopsis crassicaudata; assembly: GCF_048593235.1. Lineage (NCBI taxonomy): Eukaryota > Metazoa > Chordata > Mammalia > Dasyuromorphia > Dasyuridae > Sminthopsis > Sminthopsis crassicaudata. The sequence continues at coordinate 189,287,832 of NC_133619.1, forward strand.
ATTCAGTAAAAAGTTAGGGGTAAATAGACCAAAAAGTAATTGGAAACTGAATAATCTCATCTTAAAGAATGACTGGGTGAAAGAGCAAATTATAGAAACAATTAACAATTTCACCCAAGATAATGATAATGATGAGACATCATATCAAAATCTTTGGGATGCAGCTAAAGCAGTAATAAGGGGAAATTTTATATCTTTAGAGGCTTATTTGAAGAAAATTGAGAAAGAGAAGATTAACGAATTGGGCTTACAACTTAAAAGGCTAGAAAAAGACCAAATTATAAACCCCCAACCAAAAATTAAACTCGAAATACAAAAATTAAAAGGAGAAATCAATAAAATTGAAAGTAAAAAAACTATTGAATTAATAAATAAAACCAAGAGTTGGTTTTATGAAAAAGCCAATAAAATACATAAACCTTTGGTAAATTTGATCAAAAAAAAGAAAGAGGAAAATCAAATTGATAGTCTTACAAATGAAAAGGGGGATCTTTCCACCAATGAAGAGGAAATTAGAGAAATAATGAGTTACTTTGCCCAACTTTATGCCAATAAATTTGATAACTTAAGTGAAATGGATGACTTTCTCCAAAAATATAGGCTCCCTAGATTAACAGAGGAGGAGATAAATTGCTTAAATAGTCCCATTTCAGAAAAAGAAATAGAACAAGCTATTAATCAACTCCCCTGGAAAAAATCCCCAGGGCCAGATGGATTCACATGTGAATTCTACCAAACATTTAAAGAACAATTAGCCCCAATGTTATATAAATTATTTGAAAAAATAGGGGATGAAGGAGTCCTACCAAACTCCTTTTATGACACAGACATGGTACTGATACCTAAACCTGGTAGATCGAAAACTGAGAAAGAAAATTATAGACCAATCTCCTTAATGAATATTGATGCTAAAATCTTAAATAAGATATTAGCAAAAAGACTTCAGAAAATCATCTCCAAGATAATACACTATGATCAAGTAGGATTTATTCCAGGAATGCAGGGCTGGTTTAATATTAGGAAAACTATTAATATAATTGACCATATTAATAATCAAATTAATAAGAACCATATGATCATCTCAATAGATGCAGAAAAAGCATTTGACAAAATCCAACATCCATTCCTACTAAAAACTCTTGAGAGTATAGGAATAAATGGATTATTCCTTAGAATAATCAGGAGTATATATTTAAGACCGTCAGTAGCATAATATGCAATAGAAATAAACTGCAACCTTTCCCAGTAAGATCAGGAGTGAAACAAGGTTGCCCACTATCACCATTACTATTCAATATAGTACTAGAAACGCTAGCCTCGGCAATAAGAGCCGAGAAAGAGATTCAAGGAATTAGAGTAGGAAATGAGGAAATCAAACTATCACTTTTTGCAGATGACATGATGATATACTTAGAGAACCCCAAAGACTCTGCTAAAAAGCTACTAGAAATAATTCAAAATTTCAGCAAAGTGGCAGGATACAAAATAAATCCACATAAATCCTCGGCATTTTTATATATCACTAACAAAATGCAACAGCAAGAGATACAAAGAGAAATTCCATTCCAAACAAATGTTGAGAGTATAAAATATTTAGGAATCCATCTACCAAAGAAAAGTCAGGAATTATATGAGAAAAATTACAAAACACTTGCCACAAAAATAAAATCAGATTTAAATAATTGGAAAGACATTCAGTGCTCTTGGATAGGCCGAGCGAATATAATAAAGATGACAATACTCCCCAAACTAATCTATTTATTTAGTGCTATACCAATCAGACTCCCAAGAAACTATTTTAATGACCTAGAAAAAATAACAACAAAATTCATATGGAAGAATAAAAGGTCAAGAATTGCAAGGGAACTAATGAAAAAAAACTCAGAGGAAGGTGGTCTAAGTGTACCTGATCTAAAGCTATATTATATAGCAGTAGTCACCAAAACCATTTGGTATTGGCTACGAAATAGACCGGTAGATCAGTGGAACAGATTAGATACAAAGGACAAAAAAGGGTACATCTATAGCAATCTAATCTTTGACAAACCCAAAGATTCCAACTTTAGGGATAAAAATTCATTATTCGGAAAAAACTGTTGGGAAAACTGGAAATTAGTATGGCAGAAATTAGATATGGATCCACACTTAACACCATATACCAAGATAAGATCAAAATGGGTCCATGATTTAGGCATAAAGAGGGAGATAATAAATAGATTAGAGGAACAGAGGATAATCTACCTCTCAGACTTGTGGAGGAGGAAGGAATTTATGACCAGAGGAGAACTAGAGATCATTATTGATCACAAAATAGAAGATTTTGATTACATCAAACTAAAAAGTTTCTGTACAAATAATACTAATGCAAACAAGATTAGAAGGGAAGTAACAAATTGGGAAAATATTTTTAAAAACAAAGGTTCTGACAAAGGTCTCATTTCCAAAATATATAGAGAACTGACCCTAATTTATAAGAAACCGAACCATTCTCCAATTGATAAATGGTCAAAGGATATGAACAGACAATTCTCAGAGGAAGAAATTGAAACTATATCCACTCACATGAAAGAGTGTTCCAAATCACTACTGATCAGAGAAATGCAAATTAAGACCACTCTGAGATACCACTACACACCTGTCAGATTGGCTAAGATGACAGGAACAAATAATGACAAATGTTGGAGGGGATGTGGGGAAACTGGGACACTAATACATTGCTGGTGGAGTTGTGAAAGAATCCAGCCATTCTGGAGAGCAATTTGGAACTATGCTGAAAAAGTTATCAAACTGTGCATACCCTTTGACCCAGCAGTACTACTATTGGGCTTATATTCCAAAGAAATACTAAAGAGCAGAAAGAGACCTATATGTGCCAAAATGTTTGTGGCAGCTCTTTTTGTTGTAGCTAGAAACTGGAAGATGAATGGATGTCCATCAGTTGGAGAATGGTTGGGTAAATTATGGTATATGAAGGTTATGGAATATTATTGCTCTGTAAGAAATGATCAGCAGGAGGAATACAGAGAGGCTTGGAGAGACTTACATCAACTGATGCTGAGTGAAATGAGCAGAACCAGAAGATCACTGTACACTTCAACAACAACATTGTATGAGGATGTATTCTGATGGAAGTGGAAATCTTCAACATAAAGAAGAGCCAACTCACTTCCAGTTGATCAATGATGGACAGAGGTAGCTACACCCAGAGAAGGAACACTGGGAAGTGAATGTAAATTGTTAGCACTAATATCTGTCTGCCCAGGTTACATGTACCTTCGGAATCTAATGCTTCTTGTGCAACAAGAAAATGGTATTTACACACATGTATTGTATCTAGGTTATATTGTAACACATGAAAAATGTATGGGATTGCCTGTCATGGGGGGAGGGAGTAGAGGGAGGGCGGGATAATTTGGAAAAATGAATACAAGGGATAATATTATAAAAAATATAATAATAATAAAAAAAGAAAAGTAAGAGGGAAAAAGTGAAATGTGAAGGAGTAAGCTAAGGGGAATGGAATACAGAAATTGTGAGGAAAACGGGTAAAATAAAGGGAGGAACATTAAGGTGGGGGCGGGATACTAAAAAGTTAGGGCAAGACTTCTGGCCAAGATGGCAGCATGGAGGCAGACAGCTGCTTGAACTCCTCGTTTTCTCTCAGGACTTACTTCATGACAAGCCTCAGAGTTCATGCTTGACCGGAAAAGAAACCCACAATTAATCACCAACAGAAGACATCCTTGAAATTCGCCAGAGAAGGTCTGTGTTTGCTCGGGGGAGGGGACGAACAGACTGGGCACAGACTGAGGTCAGGCAGCAAGAGTGGGGCAGGCAGCAAGAGCGGGGCAGGCAGTAAGAGCAAGGCAGGCAGCTCACACAGCTCAGACCAGAGGGGGGAGGGATAGGATCTCTTCTATTTCTGTGAAAAGACTTTTACCCCAGTGTGGATGTTCCGTCTTGGTAGCAAGCCAGGAGCAGCAGAGAAGGTATAATTACCGGATCTGAAGAATAAAACCCTGGAAAGTTAGAAATTAATGATATTGAAAGTTAAAAAAAAATTATAGAATTAATGAATAAAACTAAGAGTTGGTTTTTATGAAAAAAACAATAATGTCGATAAACCTTTGGTAAATCTGATCAGAAAAATGAAAGAGGAAAAACAAGTTGTTAGTCTTAAAAATGAAACAGAAGAACTTTCCACCAATGAAGAGGAAATTAGAGCAATAATAAGAAGTTACTTTGTCCAACTTTATGCCAATAAATTTGATAATCTAAGTGAAATGGATGACTACCTCCAAAAATATAGGCTTCCCAGATTAATAGAGGAGGAAGTAAATTGCTTAAAAAGTCCCATTTCAAAAAAGAAATAGAACAAGCTATTAATCAACTCCTTAAGAAAAAAATCCCCAGTGCCAGATGGATTTACATGTGAATTCTACCAAACATTTAAAGGATGTTTACTACAATACTATATAATCTATTTGAAAAAATAGGGAATGAAGGAATCCTACCAAACTCCTTTTATGACACCAACATAGTACTGATACCAAAACCAGCTAAGTTGAAAACTGAGAAAGAAAGCTATAGACCAATCTCCTTAATGAATATTGATACTAAAATCTTAAATAAGATATTAGCAAAAAGACTACAGAAAATTATCCCCAGGATTATATACACCATGATCAATTAGGATTTATACTAGGAATGCAGGGCTGGTTTACTATTAGGAAAACTATTAGTATAATTGATCATATTAATAACCAAATTAACTAAAACCATATGATCATCTCAATAGATGCAGAAAAAGCATTTGATAAAATGCAACATCCATTCCTACTAAAACACTTGAGAGTATAGGAATAGATGGACTTTTCCTTAAAATAATCAGTATCATCTATTTAAAATCATCAGTAAGCATCATATGTAATGGGGATAAACTGGAACCATTCCCAGTAAAGTCAGGAGTGCAACAAGATTACCCACTATCACCATTACTATTCAATATTGTATTAGAAATGTTAACTTTGGCAATAAGAGTTGAGAAAGAAATTAAAAGAATTAGAATAGGTAATGAGGAAACCAAATTATCATTCTTTGCAGAAAATATGATGGTATTCCTAGAGAACCCCAGTAAAATTATATTATAAAGCAACAGTTACCAAAATCATTTGGTACTGGCTAAGGAAAAGACTAGTTGATCAGTGGAGTAGGTTAGGTTCAAAGGAAAAAATAGCCAATAACTTCAATAATCTAGTGTTTGACAAACTCAAAGACTGAAAAATTTCTGGGAAAATTGGAAATTAGTATGGCAGAAACTAGGCATTGATCCACACTTAACACCATACACAAAGATCAGTTCAAAATAGGTTCATGACCTGAGCATAAAAAAATGAGATTATAAATAAATTTGAAGAGCATAAGAGAGTTTACCTCTCAGACATGAGGAAAGAAAAACTAGAGGTCATTACTGATAACAAAATAGAAAAAATTGATTATATCAAATTAAAAAGTTTTTGTACAAACAAAAATAATGCAGACAAGATTAGAAGGGAAGTAATAAAGGGAAGTAAAACATCTTTACAGTCAAAGGTTCTGATAAAGATCTCTTTTCTAAAATATATAGAGAATTGACTCAAGCCATTCTCCAATTGATAAATGGTCAAAGGATATGAACAGACAATTTTCAGATGACAAAATTGAAACTATTTCCACTTATATGAAAGAGCATTCCAAATCATTATTGATCAGAGAAATGAAAATTAAGCCACTCTGAGGTACCACTGCACACCTGTCAGATTGGCTAGAATGACAGGGGAAAATAATGCAGAATGTTGGAGGTGATGTGGGAAATTTGGGACACTGATACATTGTTTTTGGAATTGTGAATATATCCAGCCATTATGGAGAGCAATTTAGAACTATGCTCAAAGAGTTGTCAAATTATGAATACCCTTTGACCCAGCAGCGTTGCTACTGGGCTTATATCCCAAATAGATTTAAAGAAAGGAAAGGTACCTGTATAAGCAAGAATATTTGTGGCAGCCCTCTCTGTAGTGGCCAGAAACTGGAAACTGTGTGGATACCCATCAATTGGAGAATGGGTGAATAAATTATGGTGTATGAATATTATGGAATATTATTTTTCTGTAAGAAATGACCAACAGGATGATTTCAGAAAGATCTGGAGAGACTTACATGAAGTGGTGATGATTGAAATGAGCATTATATCATTATATACTTCAAGAACAATACTATATGATAATCAATTTTGATGGACTAGACACTCTCCAACAATGAGATGAACCAAATGAGTTCCATTAGAGCAGCAATGAACTGTACCAGCTATACCCAGGAAAGAACTCTGGGAGTTGACTATGAACCACTACATAGAATTCCCAATCCCTATAGTTTTGTCTGCCTACATTTTTTATTTCCTTCACAGGCTAATTTTACACTGTTTCAAAGTCCGATACTTTTTGTACAGCAAAATAACTGTTTGGACATATATACATATGTTGTATTTAATAACATATTTAACATGTATTGGTCAACCTACAATCTGGGGGAAGGAGTGGGGAGAAGGAGGGGAAAAGTTGAAACACAAGGTTTTGCAATTGTCAATGCTGGAGAATTACTTATGCATAAATTTTTGTAATAATTAATTAATTAATTGATTGATTGCAAAAACAATTGTTGATGTCCATGAGTCAATTGCCATAACTGCCATGCTCTTTCAGTGGTGGGCACAATCATCGATGGAACCACCCCATGTTTCTTGGGTCTTCTCCTTCATTTCAAGGGTCTGTTTTGTCTTTCTCTGATTGACAAGGTGAATATGGCTTGTTGGCACCCATCTGATTCCTTCTCCATCTCTAGAGATACAAGCACCTTCTCCCCCAAACAGTTAACCTATCTGGTCCATTCCATTCACCTTCAGAATCTCTCCACTTCACCTGGTGATTATGTACAGATAGTGGAGCTACTTGTTATAAAACGTCCTGGAGCCAGTGAATCTTTGTCAAAAATCAAGAAGTTAATAGTATAAAGAGCTAACTTTAAAGTTTCCCTAAGGTTACCTGTGGATCCCAGTTTCTTTTGTTTTTGGAGGAGTTTCTTAATGTCTTTATTTCTCCTCTCTACTATTGCCTACCCTTGAGGATTATATTGTGCTCAAAATTGTGCAAAATGTTTAGAAGTATATACAGGTCCATTATCTGTTTTTATTGTATGTGGCACACCCATAATTGCAAATGCTTGTATAAGGAATTCCGTGACCACTCTGGCTGTGTCTTTTGCTGATGGTATTGCAAAAGTGAATCCTGAAAAGATGTCTACATCAACATGGATAAAAGACAGATGACCAAAAGATTTATATTGGGTCATATCCATTTGCAAAATTACACTTGGTCTCAAACCATGAGGGTTCTTCCCTGGAAGGAATATAAGAACATGTAAAGGAAGGCAAGATGTACAGACTTTTATTATACTCCTAGCTTCCTCTCTTGTTATTCTAAATTGTAAATGTAAAGCTCCAGCAGCCTGATGATATTTAAAATGAGGTTCTTGAGCTTCTTGAAATAAAGGATTATTGGCCAATATCGTTAGAATACTAATTGCCTTTGAATTACCATCAAAATAGGACCTGGAAGTCTACTATGAGAGTGGACATGGAAGATATAAATCTTATCTGTATGTTTACTCACTTGCTCTTAAAGTTCCTTAAAGACCTGGTATATATTAGAATCTACAAATTTTATTTGGGCTGTGGCAATTCCTGTACCACACCTACTGAATAGGCCAAATCAGATATTATATTTATATTTCCTGGATAATAAGTGAAAGCTAGAATGATTGCATACAATTCATTCTGCTGAGTGGACTGAAAAGGAGTTTTAACAATTCTCTTTATAGTTGTCATGAGAGTATACAGCACAAATATTATGTTTGGATTTATCTGTAAAGGTAGTTGGTCCTTTAAGAAGATCTTTAGAACCTTTTCTTCAAGATTCCATCACCAATTATGTAATATTCTGGTTATCTTTAATGGAGACCCGTGTGTAAAATTTGGAGCCGTGGCTAATAAAATTTGCGACTCTGGGATGGTCTCACAGCATACATTAATTTGTACATTAATATAAAAGGTGTATATCTTGTCAGGTCTTGTAACAGATAATTCTGCTACTCACTTAATGGCCTTTAATAAAATTCTAGCCACAAGCACTGGGTAAAGAGTAATGCTTTGTTCTGGGTGTGCTGGGAGGTTTACCCACTCTATCACACTGCCTCCTTGATGAAGGACTGCTGTGGATGCCCCTTTTGTAGCAAAAACTGATATGTCCAAGGATTTTTAAGTGATTCTTTCAACAACATTGTATAAAGCCAATTCAACTTCTCTCAAAACCTCTTGAACTTCTTTTGTAAGCTAGTGTCTCCCCTTAAAATGTCATAAAAAGGTTTCAATTTGATAGGTTGTCACTGGATGCATCCATTGGATATTTCCTATCAATTTCTGAAAGTCATTTAAATTGTTAAGCTTCTCTGTTCTTAAGGAAACTTTTTTGTACTATAAGCCCCTTAGAGTATACTTCATATCCTAAATATTGAAAAGGAGCATGTCTTTGAATTTTTTTCTAGAGCTATATGCAATTTATAATTTTTTACTGTTTCTATAGTCTTTGGTATACATGCTTCTAACATTTGTTCCTCAGGTGCACATCCCAATAATGCACATCCATGTAATGCAATAACATTACTTTTGGAAATGCTTCTCTTACTAGAGTAAGAATAGCATCAACATACATTTGACACATAGGAGGGCTATTTTTCATTTCCTGTGGCAAAACTGTCCATTCATATCTTTTATAAGGCTCAGCTAAGTTAACGCTGGGCACTGAAAGGCAAATCTTTTCATATTCTCCTTATCTAGAAGGATAGAATAGAAACAATGTTTAAAGTCTTTAAAGTCTATAACCCAAAGAGGCCATTCTCTAGGCAACTGCGTAAAAGAGATGGAAGTCCAGGCCAAAGAGTTCCCATAGTTTCCTTCTATTCATTTACTTTTCTGAAATCAGTCAACATCCTCCATTTTTCAGATTTCTTTCTTACAACAAATACTGGGGAATTCCAAAGACTTAGAGAAGGTTGTAAGTGTCCTTGGTCAAGTTGCTCCTGAAGTATAATAAGGCCTGAATTTTATTGCTAGCTAAGGGCCACTGTTCTATCCACACTGGTATACCACTTTTCCACTGAACAGGAACAAGTGAGATTGTTGGCAGGCCTTCAACAGCAGCCCTGCCTAAAAATTGAAGTACTCATTTATAATCCTAACTGTTGTAAAATATCTCTTCTCCACAGATTGATAGGGATTTTTGCAACTATAAAAGGAGGAAAAACTATTTCGCCTTCAAAAGTCCATCTCAAAGGGATAGCACTAACTTCAACTGTTATTGATCCTCCTATGCCAGACATATAGGTGTCTGCCTTAATTTTGAGCCATTGATTGGGCCAGTTGGCACCTCTAAGGACTGAATGAAGTGGACTTGTGACTACCAATCCTTCTAATGGTATGCCATTTATATAGATAGTGAGCAGAGGTTGGTCAGCTGTCATAGATGCTGTCTAGAATATTCCTAGATTCTGTTGCTTGGAGTCAGAATCTGGAAGACTATCACCAGATTTCCTATTAGGAGTCTATATCAGTAAACCTGATGCTACTACTTCTCCTGGTTGGTAAGTTACACATTGTCTACCTGTATTAGTGACTGGAATATTATCTACATATTCCCCAGTTTCCCACATCAAGCCTACTATGCCTAGAGGCAAAGGATCCATAGGCTGGAGAGGAACAGATTTCACCTTTCCAGGGGGGTATTTCAGTTGTCCCAGCTGCATACAACTCTATTCTCCCCAATTGTAATCCCTTTCTCCCATCAGGTTGCTTCCTGGCTGACTGGTCATGTCGGGTTATTGAACTTCTAAAGGCTCTCTGAGTGTAGCATTGGCTGCCATCATGCCCTAAATATATATATATATTTTTGCCTTGAGCCCTGGGGCTGAGCCCCTCTTCCCATTTCCTTGAATCAGTCTACATTATGATGCCCACTAGAAGCTTCTGTTGCATTTTGGACATGGGGTTTTTTGTCTTGTCCTCCCACTCTGTTTTCTATGCCAACATTGAGCTTTCAGATGCCCTACTTTACCCCATTGAAAGCATTGACAAATCTGTCTGGAAGTCCCTTGTCAAAAGGGACCCTGTCTTCCCATGTTCAGATCTTGGGAAGTCTGCATCATTACAGCCTGGCTATAAAAGGTATTTGTGCCCACTGAGGCATAGTGTCTTATGATTTCCTCTAAAGGAGCATCCTTGTGTAGTCCTAGTATAATTTTTTTTACAAACCTCATTAGCATTTTCTTTACCAAGTTGCCTTATCATAATTTCTGTTGCTACATTTTCACCAATAGTTTGTATAACAGCTGAATGCAAATGTCCCCCAAATCAGCAAAGGGTTCAATTTTGGCCATTGTGCTATTTTTGTGAAGGCCTCTCCTTTGTCCTGTTTACCTGGGATAAAACCTCATGTTTTGATAGCAGCAGAAGCAATTAGCTCATATGCTGCTATGGGGTAATTCATCTGTTTTGAAGTATCTGCACAACAACTTATACCTGTTAGTTGGTCATAGGTGATTGGAGTATTAACTCTACTTTGACTATTGTGTTGGGCTTGTATCCTACCGAGCTTACTATATTCAGAAAGCCACAAGTTCTGTCCAGGTTCTAAGCATATCTTTTCTATAGATTTCCAGTCACTAGAGGTTAGAATTTCATAAGCCAAATTCTGTAATAGCATCTTAATATAAACTGATGTAGCCCCATAAAGAGTGCAAGCCTTTTTCAGGTCTTTGATGATTTCTAGATCATAAGGAGTGTATCTTCTACTTTCTTGACCTGAAGAGTTACACTGTTGAATCACAGGATACAATTCTATTCTCAAATCAGTTGTATTGTGTCCTTCCTCTGTGGCTTTAAGTAGTGCCTTTTGTAATCTAGTCATAGGAGGGGTTGATTGCTGCAAAGGAGATGCTGGTGATATCACTGCCCCTCCCACTCCTCCACCTCCCTCCATCCAGTAAGGTGAAGTTGATGGGGGGCGAGGGGAGGGGGTCAAGAGTCTGCTCTGGTGTAGGCAGAGCTAAAGCTGGGCTGTCAGAGTGAGAATCACCAAGTCCTTCAAGTTCACTTAAGATCTTATGCCTTCTGGCGATATTGCCATTAATCTGTTCTTTGTCTTCCTCTTTTTCCTCACACTTCCTTATCTGGCTGTTTTTAAAACTTTTCTTTTTTTATATATAACTTGCAGGATTCTTTAAGGCCAATTGTATTATTTTGTATATATAGAATGTTTCCTTGGAAATTGAATCAGGGCCATTATCATTGTAATATTCACATAGTTGATCTCCTATTAGTTTCCAATTACGTACCTCTATTTCTTCTTCCTTGAAGAACTAAGGGAACATGCATTCACAAGCCCATCAATCTGCTTCCAAGTTACAATCAAACCCTGTCTCTTTATCAGTCTGAGTATACTTCCTGTAGATCTCCTTTGGGGTGGGGTTGGGGTGGAGTGGGGATGGGGTGAGGGTGGGGGAGAATCTTTTCCTATTATCTGCCACAGTTCAGCTAGAAAATGAGAGTTAGTAGTTTAGCTCTTAATAAAGTAAGTTCCCTCTTTTTCTATTAAGATACTCACCCTATTTCCTGGTCATCTAGGACTTCTTCAGTGAAATCAAGGTCCTTGCTCAGACATTCGGCATCAAAATATAAAGTCCAGGCTAGCTCCCTGGAGGCCTCAAGAATAACCAGAGCCCAGATAAGTAAAAGTCCTTAGTTTTTAGGGGGAGAATAAAAGGAGACAGACAAACTGCCACAGGCTCACCACCAACCTTTCTCCTCCTTGACCTGAGGAAAAGTGACTCTGGCTTGTCTCACACCACCTTCTAATCCTTCCTACAATTTTTTGTATATACCAAACATCTAGCCAGCAGGGAACAATGAGAAGGACCATTTTCCCAAACATATGGTAATAAAATCATTGTTCAGCAGATAATTAGCCTTAAGTGCTCAATTGTCTGATTCAAGCACACCTTTTAAGAGTTTCAGCCCTTTATAGAATCAGAAATATGAAATCATTCAAGTTATTTGATTTTTAAATAACCCCAACAAATGAAACTATATTTCTTGTCCTTCTTTAATATCTTTAAAATACTATATAGTAAAGGATAAGATTTTTGTCTTCAAAAATTTCTCAAAATCCTATTTCTATTTTGTAAAATGAGAAACTAGAGATTAGTTTTCCCAAGGTATTGTTTAACCTACTAATTCAATAATTGCTTCTTATGCCTTCCACCAAAATATTATTCCTGTGCTTCCCTGAATTCTCAAAGTCTATTCCAACAGATAACTATGCCAGGTTCAATCAAGATGAAAAGATATCAAGAGTGGGCATATTGCCGTCTGAGATTTGCTTTGAGATAATCTTTTGTTTAAATTCTATATATCAAATACTTATATATTGTTTCATATTTCAATCAGATGCAGCAGACATCATGTTTCTGCCTTTCTTTATATTCCCAGCATTTACTATAATACCTGGCAAATACAATGCACCTATAGAAGCTTGTTAACTGATTAATTCAATCTCTTGTCAATTGGAACCTAAGCTCCCTAGAGAGAGAAAGTGACTTGCCAAAAATACGAGTATTTGCTTTTTTTGTTCATTAGTTTGTTTTTTTATTTAAGCAACCAAATTCATTTACCAAGACACAAAAAATTTTATTAACATGAATAAAATCATGAATCCTCAAAAAATATCCCATACAGTTATATTTAATATTTTATTCACTTTCCCATTTCTCTTTAGAGTTAAGCTCAATGCCTTATATAAACATTCAATGTGTAGCCAAATCCATTTTAGCATGATTTTAAGCATTCTACTTGTCAAAATTGTATCTCTTGAAAAAACTCTATATAGTTAAAGTATATAGATATTATCAGATTTAAAAGGAGATTTGACTGCATGCCTTTAAGAATAATTGCTTGTGGATTCAAATTGACATAATCTTTATCTAATTGGCAATTGCAAATACAATCACAATCAGAAATCCTTGGAGATTACAGTTTGGGAAGGACCATTCCAAAACATAACCCTTAATTATTTTAATTACTAAAAGACATTTCAGTGAAGATGCAGTTTATTTTTCTCCTAGTTAAAAAAAAAACAAAACTATTTCATTGACTACTAAGTACTTCACATTCATGAGGATAGAAAATAATTATTTTTTTTTCTTGGAAATAGTACAGAGGAGGGAGGAGAGATTAAATTTAAAACTGCATTTAAATGGTTCGTGGAATGGCATTAATAGCTAGTCCAAAGGGACTTATGCTAATCTACTCTCTTGAATACAAGAAAGGATTTAACAAAAGCCATTTCTATAATAGGTAGATTAAAGAGTTCCTACCATAAAGGTTGCTGCTTTTTACTTTACAAGATGATGATGATGCTGCTATTTTCATTGTATATGAAATTAATTGCTCTATAATATTAAAGCAAGAATTAGAACATAATGGTGATTGTGGGAGGGGGAGGGGTTTCCTTAACTTTTAAAAAATGTGTTGGAAAGTATATACACTTGCTTGTGGATTATTACTGCATGTGATCCTTTGATCCATATGGAAGTGAGACTGGTATAGATATCTTGAGGCTGGAAGTATATCTGAGTACTTCAGTATTAGAATGCATGTTACTTTTCATCTCTTCTGTAAGTACTAATTATTTCTATATAAATGCAAGCTTCTTGAGAATAGGGACTGGTTTTATCTTTTGTCATATCTGTAGTAATTAAATCAGTACCTATCATGAAGCAAGTGTTTAATTTCTAAATCTGTTTTCTATCATAATGATGAGAGAAATGAGAGAGAGACACAACTAAGACACTCAGTTTGTCCAATCTTAAGAAATTTGTACTGGAAGATGGCGGAGAAGAAACACACAACTCTGTGAACGTCCTTACTCCCTCACAACCAATTAGATAAATCAGCCTCAGAAATAGCGTTGGACTGATAGATACCACAAGGACTAGAAACATGACTTACCAGCTGAAGAGAATCTGGAGTTTCAACAGAAAAGGTCAGTTCCCAGGGGAGGAAGAAGAGAGGCCAGCACAGACGGCTGGGTGCTAGCATACTGCGCCAATCATGCTGGGAAGGGCTCTGGGATTAGAGAAGCCACTGAGATAAAGGAATCTGGCACAGGCTGTTCACTCTTCTCTGCTTATAATATAGCAGTTCAGAAGAGAAATCTAAACTACTTTAAAAATTCAAAGATAGATTAGATCTTCCCGGATCCTGGGGGTGACTCAGCAGATCTTGGCACTGGGGGGTGTGGCCCCTAGCTCCCACCTGAGACTAGTTAAGAGATTGAGAAGTGGGTGGATACGACCCAAGTCAACACACACTGCCTAGCTCAGCTGGAGGGTGTGGAACTCAGCTCCGGAAGTCCCAGAGAAGCAGAACCTCTGAACTAGGGACAGGGTTTCTGGCAGACACTTCCACTTTGAGTGCAGGGGCTTTTCACATCACCTGCTACAGACATCCACGCCCCACCTGGACGCATAGGCTGGGCTTTGTGCCGTCTTTACTGTTCAATCTCAAACCTAAGGGAAGCCACTAGAACACAGCGCCCTCAAGGCACAGCAGTGCTAGTCACCTCTGAGGCACTTCCAGGGAGGGGATGGGGAACTCTCTCCCAGAGCTCTCTCTTAGCTCAGGCACAGGAGCCACTGCATCCATCCAGTCTGGGAGGAAGCTGGTAAAGAAGTAAATAAATAATTTCCTACCCCAGGGATAGACCCCAAAAGATTTTTTAAGTATGAACAAAAAAGCAAGAAAAACTATAGATTCCTTCTACACAGAGAAAGAGCAGTTATCCAACCCCGAGGAAGTTAACAGCAAAGAGTCAGCAGATAACAACCTAAAGGGGAATGATTCCTGCCCCCTATCACATAACTCTCTCCTTGAAGAGACTATTAAAAAGCTAAGAGAGCTTGAAGAAAAATGGGGAAAGGAAAGGGAAGCTATGAAAGAGAATAACAACGTTCTGAAATTGGAGTTGGAAAAAATAAAGAATTCACAGGAGATGCAGGGCAACAAAATTTGTGAATTAGAAAAGGTTAAAAAATCACAGGAAAGTAGGATTTCTGAATTGTAAAAGATAAAAAAGTCTCAAGAAAATAGAATTTCTGAATTGGAAAAAGAAAATAATTCTCAGAGAAAAAAAATTAGGGAAATGGAAAAAAATTCAATAGAGCAAAATAATTCATTTAAAAACGAAATTGGACATTTACAAAAAGAACTAAAAACTGTGAAAGAAGAAAATAACTCCTTAAAAGTCAGGATGGAACAAATAGAATTGAATGATTCACAGAGAATCCAAGAATCAGTCAAATAAAACAAAAAAAAAATGAGAAGCTGGAGAATAACATCAAATACTTACTGAGAAAATCTATAGACCTGGAAAATAGATCTAGGAGAGATAATCTGCGGATCATTGGACTTCCCGAAAACTATGACCAAAAAAAGAGCCTAGATTCTATTTTACAGGAAATTATCAAAGAGAACTGTCCAGAGATAATAGAAACAGAAGGGAAAGTAGATGTGGAAAGAATTCATCGAACTCCTTCTGAGATAGACGTAAAAAAAGAACACCACGGAATATTGTGGCTAAGCTGCAGAATTGCCACACAAAGGAGAAAATCCTGCAAGCAGCTAGAAAAAAAACAAATACCAAGGTGCCACAATAAGGGTCACTCAAGATCTGGCTGCCTCCACATTAAAAGATAGAAGGGCCTGGAACCTGATATTCCGTAAGGCAAAAGATGAAGGACTGCAACCAAGAATCAACTACCCATCTAAGTTTAGCATCTTTTTCAATGGAAGAAGATGGTCATTTAATGAAATAGAGGAATTCTATATGTTTCTAAGAAAAAAACCAGATTTAAACAAAAAATTTGATCTACATCCATAAGACTGAAGAGAAACAGAAAAAGGTACACAGAACCCTTGAGAACTGTAACGCTGTTGTGGGTATATAAAAAGTACTCATGGATAATTTGATTTTACTGATATAAAAAAGGGGGGTATAGTAAAGGGAAGGAGGTCGTTTCAGAAAAAGGGGAAGGAATGATAAAAAGAGGGAAACTACATCCCAGGAAGAGGCATAGAAAATACACCATATCTGAGGGAATTTAGTGAGGGGGAGAATCATTGTGTGAATCTTACTCTCATCAGAAGAGGCTCAAAGAGTAAATAATTGACATATTTGTTTTTCAGAGAATTTTCTCTCATCTCATTAAAAGGGGGGAGAGGAAAATGGAAAAGGAAAAGGAGAATAAGTGAAGGGACTTGGAGGGAGGGGGGAGGGATGCTAAAAAAAGGGAGGGCTGCACGTCACAAGGGGGGTCTATAAATTAAATATCGGGGAAGGGGATAAGGGGGGTCAAAGGAAAAAGCATAATCTGGGGATAATATGATGGCAGGAAATACAGAATTAGTAATTTTAACTGTAAATGTGAATGGGATGAACGCTCCCATCAAACGGAGACGGATAGCAGATTGGATCAAAAATCAGAACCCTACAATATGTTGTCTGCAGGAAAGAGCGGAAAGAGACCTGTATGTGCCAAAATGTTTGTGGCAGCTCTTTTTGTTGTAGCTAGAAACTGGAAGATGAATGGATGTCCATCAGTTGGAGAATGGTTGGGTAAATTATGGTATATGAAGGTTATGGAATATTATTGCTCTGTAAGAAATGACCAGCAGGAGGAATACAGAGAGGCTTGGAGAGACTTACATCAACTGATGCTGAGTGAAATGAGCAGAACCAGAAGATCACTGTACACTTCAACAACAACGCTGTATGAGGATGTATTCTCATGGAAGTGGAAATCTTCAACATAAAGAAAAGCCAACTCACTTCCAGTTGATCAATGATGGACAGAGGTAGCTACACTCAGAGAAGGAACACTGGGAAGTGAATGTAAATTGTTAGCACTAATATCTGTCTGCCCAGGTTACATGTACCTTCGGAATCTAATGCTTATTGTGCAACAAGAAAATGGTATTTACACACATGTATTGTATCTAGGTTATATTGTAACACATGAAAAATGTATGGGATTGCCTGTCATCAGGGGGAGGGAGTAGAGGGAGGGCGGGATAATTTGGAAAAATGAATATAAGGGGTAATATTATAAAAAATATATAATAAAAATAAAAAATAGAAAAAATAGAAAAAAAAAAGAAATTTGCACTGCAAAGAATAGTTTTTCATTGTAAAATTTTATCTATCTAGAATCAAAACAGAACTAATTAGATTTTTCTTTATTCTGTTTTTAAGAATAATTAGTAATAATAATAATACTAATACATTAATCTTGTTTCAGTGATTTAGTAAATGCAACTTTTAGAAAATAATTGATATTTGACTTCTGGAAAGCAAGATTGTAGAGTAAAAAATAATAACCATAACTCTCCCATAATTACCTCCAAACAACTATAAAACAATTTCCCAAACCAAATGCTAGAGCAATAAAACCAGTAAAAATATGGTGTGAAAAAAATCTTTGAGCCCAAGAAACTTAAAGGATTGGTAAGAAAGGTTTGTCTCACTCAGGTAAAAAGGAAACATAGTCCCAGAAAGTCTCACTTCAGCAAATTAGCAATAGATCCTGAGCCCAAGTACAGTGGAATTGATAAATGCCAACAACAGGACCCATTTCTCCACCCCCACCTCAACACACACACACACACACACACACACACACACACATACACACACACACACACACACACACACACACACACACACACACACACACCCCTCAGCAGAGCCAGAGCCATAGGTAGACTCTAGCTCTAAGAATCATCATCTGTTTCAGAACAGTCTTGAGCAGAGGTAACCTCCAGTGGCCAGAAATCCATGTGCTTCCTTGTAGCCCCAAGACAACAGTAAGATGCCAATTATATAGGTGATTAAACAAACAGGCATCCCCCAGCAGGGGTCTCTGACACATGCTTCAACATAGCCCTGTGCAAATAGGCAGCTGCCAGCAGCCAAACTATCATGTACTTCAATGTAAAGAAATTATCAACGGAAAAAAATATTTTGATATCTTGAAAACAGAGGGCAAAATAAGTGTTAAAAGAAATTACCAATCATTTAAGGAAAAAGATCCCAAAATAAAAACTTCAAAAAATATTCTAGTTTAATTCAGAAATTTCAGGTCATGGTAAAAATATTGCAAGAGGACAGAAAGAAACCACAATCATGAGCCACAATCATGATTACACAGGACTTGGTAGCTGAAACATTAAAGGACACAAAATCATGGAACATGATAAGCCATGGTAGGGGGCAAATGATCATTCTATGATACAGAATTATTTCAAACTTTCATAAGGCAAGAATTTCATAAAAGTAAAAATTAAATCAAATTTTTATCTCCAACATCAAGATCCAAGACAGCATAAGTAGTTTCAAAGAACATACATAGATAGAGGGTATAGGTATAGTGTGAATTTTAGAGAATGAAAAAAAAATTAAGGGATAAAACTATAAGATTACATTTGGTGCAGATAGAAGGGATAGGTAGAATGGAATAAAATATTTCACATGAAAAAGTAAGGAAGAATTATTGCTGTGAAGGGGAAGATGCTATGGTGGATAATAGGCAGTGCTTGAATCTTAGTATCTTCACTATTGGTCCTGAAAGAAAATAATATATATACACAAATGAGTTGAATATAGAAACCTACCTCACCTGATAGGGAAATAAGAGACGAAAAAATTAACTAAAGGTGGTGGGACCATATTGACAAAAAGGAGAAAAGATTTGAAGAGATAATAGAAGTGAGATAGACACTAGTGAGGAAGGAAAGGATGAAAGGAGAAAGAAGATCAACAGGAAGAATAAAATGGAAGGAGATACACATGTAGTAATCAAAACTGTGAATGTGAATGAGATGAATTCTTCCATAAAATGGAAGTGGATAGTAGAGTGGATCAAAAACCAGGATCTTACAATGTATTCTTTACAAGACACAAAACACACTTGAAGCAGAGAAACACAAGAGGTAAGGACCAGAATTGAATTAATAGATTCTACTCCCTTGTATGAAGCCTAATAAGGCTTAAGCTAAAATTTAAAAAAATAATAATAAAAAATAAAAAAAAAGCAGGGGCATCAATCCTGATCTCAGACAAATTAAAAGCAAAAATAGGCCTAAAGAAAAGAGATAGGGAAGGAAAATACATCTTGCTATACACAATGAAGCAATAACAATACTAAGCATATATACACCAATTGGTATAACAATCAGATTTTTTTTTATAGGTTTTTATTTACAAGATATATGCATGGGTAATTTTTCAGCATTGACAGTTTCAAAACCTCCCCTAGATGGCAAGTTGACGAATACATGTTAAATATGTTAAAGTATAGGTTAAATACAATATATGTATACATGTCCACAGTTATTTTGCTGTACAAAGAGAATCAGACTTTGAAATAGTGTGCAACTAGCCTGTGAAGGAAATAAAAAATGCAAGTGGACAAAAATAGAGGGCTTGGGAATTCTATGTAGTGGTTCATAGTCACCTCCCAGAGTTCAACATCAGTTCATGTAAGTCACTCCAGGCCTTTCTGAAATCATCCTGTGGGTCATTTCTTACAGAACAATAATATTCCATAATATTCATATACCACAATTTATTCAGCCATTCTCCAATTGATGGGCATCCACTCAGATTCTTAAAAGAGAAGTTAATTGAATTGAAGGAAACAAATAGACAGTAAAACTCTGCTGTTGAGGAAGGCCTCAACTGTTCTCTCTCAGAATTCAATAAATCCAATAAAAATAAATAAATAAAGGAAACTAAGGAGATAAATAGACATTTGGGAAAAAAGTGAATGGGGGGCGGAGCCAAGATGGCGGAGAAGAAACACACAACTCTGTGAACGTCCTCACTCCCTCACAACCAATTAGATAAATTAAGTCTCAAAATAAGCCCAGGACTGATAGATACCACAAGGACTGGAAGCACAACTTACCAGCTGAAGAGAATCTGGAGTTTCAACAGGAAAGGTCAGTCCCCAGGGGAGGAAGAAGAGAGGCCAGCACAGACGGCTGGGTGCTCCCATACTGCGCCCATTGCGCTGGGAAGGGCTCTGGGATCAGAGAAGCCACTGAGGTAAAGGAATCTGGCACAGGCTGTTAGCTCTTCTCTGCTAATTATTTAGCAGTTCAGAAGAGAAAGCCAAAATATTTTAAAACTCAAATTAGATTTTCCCCGGACCCTGGAGGTGACTCAGCAGATCTCGGTACCAGGGGGTATGGCCTCAGCTACCACCTGAGAATAGTTAAGAGATTGACAAGTGGGTGGATAAGGCCCAAGGCGACACACACTGCCTATCTTAGCTGGAGGGAGTGGAACTCAGCTCCAGGAAGTCCCAGAGAAGCGGAACCTTTGAAATAGGGACAGGGTTTCTGGCAGATACTTCCAGTTTGAGCACAGGGGCTTTTCATGTCACCTGCTGCAGACATCCACGCCCCACCCATACACATAGGTTGGGCTTTGTGCTGTCTTTACTATTCAACGCCCTCGAGCACAGCAGTGCTAATCACCTCTGAGGCACTTCCAGGGAGGGGGTGGGGAACTCTCTCCCAGAGCTCTATCTTAGCTCAGGCGCAGGAGCCGCTGCATCCATCTGGTCTGGGAGGAAGCTGGTAAAGAAGTAAATAAATAATTTCCTACCCCAGGGACAGACCCCAAAAGATTTTTTAAATATGAACAAAAAAGCCAGAAAAACCATAGATTCCTTCTACACAGAGAAAGAGCGGGTATCCAACCCCGAGGAAGTTAACAGCAGAGAGACAGCAGATAACAACCTAAAGGGGAATGATTCCTGCCCCCCATCACATAAATCTCTCCTAGAAGAAACTCTTAAAAAATTGAGGGAGTTTGAAGAAAAATGGGGAAAGGAAAGGGAAGCTATGATAGAGAATAACAACATCCTGAAATTGGAGTTGGAAAAAATAAAGAATTCACAGGAGATGCAGGGAAACAAAATTTATGAATTAGAAAAGGTTAAAAAAAACACAGGAAAGTAGGATTTCTGAATTAGAAAAGATAAAAAAGTCTCAAGAAAATATAATTTCTGAATTGGAAAAAGAAAATAATTCTCAAAAAAAAATTAGGGAAATGGAAAAAAATTCAATAGAGAAAAATAATTCATTTAAAAACAAAATTGGGCATTTACAAAAAGAACTAAAAACTGTGAAAGAAGAAAATAACTCCTTAAAAGTCAGGATGGAACAAATAGAAATGAATGATTCACAGAGAACCCAAGAATCAGTCAAACAAAACAAAAAAAATGAGAAGCTGGAGAACAACGTCAAATACTTACTGAGAAAATCTATAGACCTGGAAAATAGATTTAGGAGAGATAATCTGCGGATTACTGGACTTCCAGAAAACTATGACCAAAAAAAGAGCCGAGATTCTATTTTACAGGAAATTATCAAAGAGAACGGTCCAGAGATAATAGAAACAGAAGGGAAAGTAGATGTGGAAAGAATTCATCGAACTCCTTCTGAAATAGACCCTAAAAAAAGAACACCATAGAATATAGTGGCTAAGCTGCAGAATTACCACACAAAGGAGAAAATCCTGCAAGCAGCTAGAAAAAAAAAATTTAAATACCACGGTGCCACAATAAGGGTCTCCCAAGATCTGGCTGCCTCCACATTAAAAGATAGAAGGGCCTGGAACCTGATATTCCGTAAGGCAAAAGATCAAGGACTGCAACCAAGAATCAACTACCCAGCTAAGTTTAGCATCTTTTTCCATGGAAGAAGATGGTCATTCAATGAAAGAGAGGAATTCTATATGTTTCTAAGAAAAAAACCAGATTTAAACAAAAAATTTGATCTACATCCACAAGACTGAAGAGAAACAGAAAAAGGTACACAGAACCCTTGAGAACTGTAACTCTGTTGTGGGTATATAAAAAGTGCTCAAAGATAATTTGATTTTACTGATATAAAAGAAAAAAAGGGAGGTGTAGTAAAGGGAAGGAGGTCGTTTCAGAAAAAGGGGAAGGAATGATAAAAAGAGGGAAACTACATCCCAGGAAGAGGCATAGAAAATACACCATATCTGAGGGAACTTAGTGAGGGCGAGAATCATTGTGTGAATCTTACTCTCATCAGGAGAGGCTCAAAGAGTAAATAATTAACATATTTGTTTTTCAGAGAATTTTCTCTCATCTCATTAAAAGGGGGGAGAGGAAAAGGGAAAAGGAAAAGGAGAATAAGTGAAGGGACTTAGAGGGAGGGGGGAGGGATACTAAAAAAAAAAAGGGAGGGTTGCGCGTCACAAGGGGGGGTCTGTAAATTAAATATCGGGGAGGGGGATAAGGGGGGTCAAGGGAAAAAAGCGTAATCTGGGGATAATACGATGGGAGGAAATACAGAATTAGTAATTTTAACTGTAAATGTAAATGGGATGAACGCTCCCATCAAACGGAGACGGATAGCAGATTGGATCAAAAAGCAGAACCCTACAATATGTTGTCTACAGGAAACACACTTAAAGCAGGGAGATACATACAGAGTAAAGGTAAAAGGTTGGAACAGAGCCTATTATGCTTCAGGTAAAGCCAAAAAAGCAGGGGTAGCTATCCTTATCTCAGATCAAGCAAAAGCAGAAGTTAATCTAGTTAAAAAAGATAAGGAAGGAAACTATATACTGCTGAAAGGTAGCATAAATAATGAAGCCATATCAATACTAAACATATATGCACCAAGTGGTATAGCATCTAACTTTCTAAAGGAAAAGTTAAGAGAATTGCAAGAAGAAATAGACAGTAAAACTATAATAGTGGGAGATCTCAACCTTGCACTCTCAGATTTAGACAAATCAAACCACAAAACAAATAAGAAAGAAATTTTAAAAAGTAAATAGAACATTAGAAAAACTAGGTATGATAGACCTTTGGAGAAAACTGAATGGCAATAGAAAGGAATATACTTTCTTCTCAGCAGTTCATGGATCCTATACAAAAATAGACCATATATTTGGACATAAAGATCTCAAAATTAAATGTAGGAAGGCAGAAATAATAAATGCCTTCTTCTCAGATCACAATGCAATAAAATCTACATTCAGTAAAAAGTTAGGGGCAAACAGAACAAAAAGTAATTGGAAAATGAACAATCTCATCTTAAAGAATGACTGGGTGAAACAGCAAATTATAGAAACAATTAATAATTTCACCCAAGATAATGACAATGATGAGACATCATACCAAAATCTGTGGGATGCAGCTAAAGCAGTAATAAGGGGAAATTTTATATCTTTAGAGGCTTATTTGAAGAAAATAGAGAAAGAGAAGATTAACAAATTGGGCTTGCAACTTAAAAGGTTAAAAAAAGACCAAATTAAAAACCCCCAACCAAAAATTAACTTGAAATACAAAAATTAAAAGGAGAAATCAATAATATTGAAAGTAAAAAAACTATTGAATTAATAAATAAAACCAAGAGATGGTTTTATGAAAAAGCCAATAAAATAGATAAACCTTTGGTAAATTTGATCAGAAAAAAGAAAGAGGAAAATCAAATTGTTAGTCTTACAAATGAAAAGGGGGATCTTTCCACCAATGAAGAGGAAATTAGAGAAATAATAAGGAGTTATTTTGCCCAAATTTATGCCAATAAATTTGATAACTTAAGTGAAATGGATGACTTCCTCCAAAAATATAGGCTCCCTAGATTAACAGAGGAGGAGATAAATTGCTTAAATAGTCCCATTTCAGAAAAAGAAATAGAACAAGCTATTAATCAGCTCCCCAGGAAAAAATCCCCAGGGCCAGATGATTTCACATGTGAATTCTACCAAACATTTAAAGAACAATTAGCCCCAATGTTATATAAATTATTTGAAAAAATAGGGGATGAAGGAGTCCTACCAAACTCCTTTTATGACACAGACATGGTACTGATACCTAAACCAGGTAGATCGAAAACTGAGAAAGAAAATTATAGACCAATCTCCTTAATGAATATTGATGCTAAAATCTTAAATAAGATATTAGCAAAAAGACTTCAGAAAATCATCTCCAGGATAATACACTATGATCAAGTAGGATTTATTCCAGGAATGCAGGGCTGGTTTAATATTAGGAAAACTATTAATATAATTGACCATATTAATAATCAAATTAATAAGAACCATTTGATCATCTCAATAGATGCAGAAAAAGCATCCATTCCTACTAAAAACTCTTGAGAGTATAGGAATAAATGGACTATTCCTTAGAATAATCAGGAGCATATATTTAAGACTTTCAGTAAGCATAATATGCAATAGAAATAAACTGCAACCTTTCCCAGTAAGATCAGAAGTGAAACAAGTTTGCCCACTATCACCATTACTATTCAATATAGTACTAGAAACGCTAGCCTCAGCAATAAGAGCCCAGAAAGAGATTCAAGGAATTAGAGTAGGAAATGAGGAAATCAAACTATCACTCTTTGCAGATGACATGATGGTATACTTAGAGAACCCCAAAGACTCTGCTAAAAAGCTATTAGTTAGTTATTAGTTGTGGGATACAAAATAAATCCACATAAATCCTCAGCATTTTTATATATCACCTCAGAGGAAGGTGGTCTAAGTGTACCTGATCTAAAGCTATATTATATAGCAGCAGTCACCAAAACCATTTGGTATTGGCTAAGAAATATACCGGTAGATCAGTGGAACAGATTAGATACAAAGGACAAAAAAAGGGTACAACTATAGCAACCTAATCTATGACAAACCCAAAGATACCAACATTAGGGATAAAAATTCATTATATTCTTTCTCTGATATCTCATTGTCTTTATAATTAGTAAATGTAAATTGTGTAAGAGATATTGAGATCTCTACATCCAGAAGATATAAGTACAGGTTACAATCTTAAAACATACTGTCTATGTGACCATAGGAAAGTATTTTATTTTCTCAATGTAGTAGGCAATGCTTTAAAACTATACTCTGAAAAACACATGCAGATAATTTCTTTACTGAGAGTTTCTTACACCAATACAACCATGGATTTGGCCAAAAAACAGTGGGTATTATCAACATAATCATACTCCATAGTTAGTTCATAGTTTACAAATTATTTTATAAACTTTGATCCTCATATGAATCTTGTTATTAAAATCAGTCAGAGAATGTGGATTTGAATCCCGACTCTGCCCATGACTCTTTGGATGTATTACTTAATTTTTCATAGCTTCAGTTTCCTCATCTCTAAAATGAGGAGGATAAACTAGATGGCCTTTTTGGTGTCTTTTAACTGTTCTATTTCCATACGAATAAATTCTGAAATCCCCTTATGTGTTCAAAACCTTTTATTATTCCATCTTTTCTCTAATGTACTTGTAACCTCTTGATTGTATGGATCTGAGTTCTGTAATGCTTGTACAAATCAATCAAATATGTTAGTTTCCTTTTTTCAAAAGAGGAAAAGACAATGGAGTAGCACAATTAGCTAATCAGAAGAACTTCTGATTCCCAGGGCACTTGATCTGCCAATGATTTTTTTTTGAACTAAACTTTAATTGTACTCAGAAATGTTTATAACTGTTGAAATCAGCTTTGATTAATACAGAGAGAAAAGCAAACATTTTGGTTTCTGACTTTTTTAAGGGGAAGCAGACATCTTGGTTTCTGACTTATCTAAAAGAGCAGAAAACATCCTGTTATTTAATTTATTGTATTTAGAGATATCTTCTCCTTTAACCCCCACTTCCTGCCTGATTTCCTTAAATATCAGCTGTGGATATTGTTCCCTTGTTTGAAGCTCCTTGTGCCTTCTCTGGCAATGAATACATTTGTAATCTTTGTAAATTGTGATCAGACTCTGGGTTATTCCAGGTGTTCCTTTTGGATCTGGGGTTTCTTCTATTTTAACAATTCACATCAGTTTTTATTTTAACAATTGTGATCTCCACTCCTTCAACCTCTCAGATCCTTCCCTTATAAATATCACTCAAACCCTGGATACACTCTCTTTTCCTGTTGTTGAAACTTTTGAAATCTATACTAATCACTCTTCTCAAATTTCTTGCCTCTAGTCTTTTAGTTTATCATGATGTGCCAAATATCAACCATAGAATATTATCACTATCCGTAATCTTCATTCATATTTACATGTTCTTGAAAAGAATCAGAGAAAATAATGAAATCATGTTGATTTGGTTCATTATAAATAAAAAATCTTAACATGACCATAACAATACAATATTTTTACACCTCTCTCATTGATTACCACAACAGCTAAATAGCACAATAAATAGAGGACTAGGCCAAGAGTCTTTTTTTATTGAAGAAAATGTAGACAAAATGGTCTACTTCAGTTTCCTCAATAAAAAGTTTGGAATCACTGTAGCATGTACATTCCACAGTTGTCAGGATAAAATGAGATATTTGTAAAGAATTTAAAAATGAAACTTTTTTTAAAAAGAGAAAATAATTAATTGGCAGTGAATAAGTCTGTTCCCTCCATCCTTTCCCTTATTCTTTTTCTAACTACTTTCCCTTCTTTTTTTCCTTTTTACAAAAGATTATTGCAAAAGACTAGTCCATAATAGCTACACCATTTTTTTACATCCTTTTAGATTAAACATTTTTGTCTTCAGCCTAAAGACACAGATAGAATGCTAATGATAACATAAAGATGGATAATGTTTTAGGATCCAAACTGTGTAAAATTTTCTATTGTTCAAGTTTTATTATTGTTGTTGTTTTTGCTTATAAGAGAGAACATTAATAAGATAGGAAAATTCAGAAGAGAATACTATGTTAGTGAAAAGCCTCAAAATTACATCCACCCAGATGAGAAATAGCACTACCAGCAGCAATAGAAGTTATGAAGGGAAAGAAAATGTGACGGACTTCTGGCCAAGATGGCAGAGAGGAGGCACACAGCTGCTTGATTTCCACATTTTCTCTAAGAATTTATTTCATGACAAGCCTCGGAATTAGTGCTTTACCCGGAAAAAAAAACACAAATAATTACCAACAGAAGACATCCTTAAAATTTGCCAGAAAAGGTCTGGTTTTTGCTCAGGGGAGGGGATAAATAGATAAGACACAGGCTGAGGGCAAGTAGCAAGAGCAAAGCAGCTCACATGGTTTAGACCTGAGGGGGGAGGGGTGTAATCTCTGCCTTTTCTACAGAATGACCTTTACCCCATGTGGATATTCTGTCTTGGCAGCAAGCCAGGATCAGCAGCGAAGGTGTAAACAGAGGAGATAAAGAATAAAACCCTGAAAAACTAGCATTGCTGGGGACCTGGCCACTCCCACCCCAACTCAGAGAGAGCCTCAGAGCACAGACGCAGCATAGCCATTGCTGTCCTTTTAGTGCCTTCCTGCTGTCTCCTGCAGTCTGTACCTCTACAGGTAACACCATCCAGCCCCATTCCCCCCCACCCCAAAAGCAGAATGCTTTTGTTTTTCTTATTAGTTTGTTTTCTTTGATTCTTCTCTGAAAAAATGAACAAAAAAAATTTTAAAGGGCTCTAACCATTGATAACTTCTATATGGATAGAGAGCAGGCTTCAAACCCTGAGGAGTCTAAAAACAGACTGTCTCCAGAGGAATCCCCAAAGGGGGATATGATTTGCTCCTCAATACACAAAACTCTCATAGAGGAAATCAAAAAGGCTCTCACAAGAGAGCTAGAAGAGAAATGGGAAAAGGAAAGGGAAGCTTGGCAAGAGAATCTGGAGAAGTCAACCCACACATTTAAAGACAGAATGGATAAAGAAATCAAATCATTGAAAAACAAAATTAGTGAATTGGAAAAGGTAAACAACTCCAAGGAAAGCAGAATTAGTGAGTTGGAAAAAGAAAATAACTCTCTAAAAAATAAAATTGGCGAAATGGAAAAAAATCCCATAGAACAAAAAATCTCACTTAAAAACTCAATTGGACAATTACAAAAAAAATATTTTAAAAAGTGAGTGAAGAAAACACATCATTGAAAATCAGAATGGAACAAATAGAAGTGAATGACTCAAGGAGACACAAAGAATCAGTCAACCAAAACCAGAAAAATGAAACAATTGTAAAGAACATCAATTACCTTCTTGGGAAGACAAGAGACCTGGAAAATAGATCCAGGAGAGACAATCTGTAAATACTTGGACTCCCGAAAAATATGAGGGAAAAAAGAGCCTGGACACTATTTTCCAGGAAATTATCAAAGAGAACTGCCCAGACAGTTTAGAAACAGAGAGTAAAACAGATATTGAAAAAATTCATCCATCATCTACTGAAAGGGACCCTACAATCAAAATGCCAAGAAATATAGTGCCAAGTTCAAGAACCATCAGATGAAGGAAAAAATATTGGAAGCTGCTACAAAAAAATCAATTCAGATATGGAGGAGCCACAATAAGGATTACCCAGGATCTAGCAGCATCCACATGAAAGGGACTAAGGGCCTGGAATATGATATTCCAAAAGACTAAGGAATTTGGTATGGAGCCAAAAATAACTTACCCAGCAAAAATGAGTATCTTTTTCCAAGGAAGAAGATGTACATTTAATGAATTAATTTATTCTTGATGAAAAAAACAATCTAAAAAAAGTTTGATATCCAAATACAGAACTCAAGAGATTTATAAAAGGTAAAAAGAAATCTTGAGAACTATATTTCTGCCGTAAAGATATATATAAAGAACACATATATAATTTGTTCTAGAAACTAGAGGTGGAAAGGAAATTATATCATAAAAAGGGTAAAGTGATGGTGCTATATCTCACGAAGAGGCAAAGGTAACCTATTATATCTGAGAGAAAGAATGGAGGGGGATGAACATAGTGTGTATCATATTCTCATTAGAATTGGCTTAAAGAGAAAAATATATACATATTCGATTTGCAGTGAAGCTCCCTTCACTTCATTGAAAAGTGGAAGAGGAAAAGTGAAAAGGGAAGGAGTAAGCTAAGGGGAAGGGCATACAGAAATTGTGAGGAAAAGGGGTAAAATAGGGGGAAGAACTTTAAGGTGGGGGAGGGATACTAAAAAGGGAGGGCTGTGAAAATCAAGTGGTGCTTACAAGTTTAATACTGGGGAAGGGGATAAGGGAGAAGAAAAGGAAGAGCATAAGCAGGGTTAACATGATGACAAGCAATACAGAATTAGGCAATACAGAATTAGTCATTTTAACCATAAATGTGAATGGGGTAAACTCCACCATAAATAGGAAGCAGTTAGCAGGCTGGAGTAAAAGCCAGAATACTACTACATATTGTTTACAGGAAACACACCTGAAACAGGGTGACACATACAGAATAAAGATAAAAGGTTGGAGCAGAATCTGCTATGCTTCAGGTAAAGCCAAAAATGCAGGGATAGCCATCTTTCATCTCAGATCAAGCAAAAGCAAAAATTGATCTAATTAAAAGACATAAAGAAGGAAACTATATCTTGCTAAAGGGTAGCATAGATAATGAAGCAGTATCAGTATTAAACATATATGCACCAAGTGGTGCAGCATCTAAATTCTTAAAAGAGAAATTAAGAGACTTCCAAGAAGAAATAGACAGCAAAACTATAATAGTGGGAGATCTTAACCTTGGACTCTCAGAATTAGATAAATCACACCAATAAATGAATAAGAAGTCAAAGAGGTAAATAGAATACTGTCAAAGTTTGATATGATAGATCTTTGGAGAAAATTAAATGGAGACAGAAAGGAATATACTTTCTTCTCAGCAGTTCATGGAACCTATTCAGAAATTGACCATCTATTAGGACATAAAAACCTCAAAATCAAATGCAGTAAGGCAGAAATAGTAAATGTATTCTTTTCAGACCATGCTGCAGTGAAAATTACATTCAATCAAAAGCCAGAGGAAAATAGACCAAAAAATAATTGGAAACTAAATAATCTCATACTAAAGAATGATTGGGTGAAGCAGCAAATCATAGACATAATTAATAACTTCACCCAAGAAAATGACAATAATGAGACATTATAACAAAATGTGTGGGATACAGCCAAAGCAGAAATAAGGGGAAGTTTTATATCTGTTAGAGGCCTACTTGCATAAAATAGAGAAAGAGAAGGTCAATGAATTGAGTTTACAACTAAAAATGCTAGAAAAGGAACAAATTAAAAACCTACAGATGAAAACAAAACTTGAAAATCTAAAAATAAAAGGAGAGATTAATAAAATTGAAAATAAAAAACCTATTGAATTAATTAATAAAACTCAGAGTTGTTTCTATGAAAAAAACAACAAAATAGACAAACCCTTAATAAATCTGATTAAAAAAAAAAAGGAAAG
Source organism: Sminthopsis crassicaudata (assembly GCF_048593235.1). Classification (NCBI taxonomy): domain Eukaryota; kingdom Metazoa; phylum Chordata; class Mammalia; order Dasyuromorphia; family Dasyuridae; genus Sminthopsis; species Sminthopsis crassicaudata. The sequence goes on from NC_133619.1 coordinate 189,318,308, forward strand.
AGGAAAAGCAAATTGTTAGTCTTAAAAATGAAAAGGGCGAACTCACCACTAATGAAGAGGAAATTATAACAATAGTTAGGAGCTACTTTGCCCAACTTTATACCAATAAATTCGATAACTTAAATAAAATTGAAGAATACCTTCAAAAATATAGCTTGACCAGATTAACAGAGGAAGAAGTAAGTTGTCTAAACAGTTCCATTTCAGAAAAAAGAAATAGAACAAGCTATTAACCACCTCCCAAAGAAAAAATCCCCAGGACCAGATGGATTTACATGTGAATTCTACCAAACATTTAAAGAGCAATTAACTCCACTGCTATATAAACTATTTGAAAAAAAAATAGGGATTGAAGGAGTCCTACCAAACTTCTTTTATGACACAAACATAGTTCCGATACCTAAACCAGATAGGTAGAAAACAGAAAGAATACTGTAGGCCAATCTCCCTAATGAATATTGATGCTAAAATCTTAAATAAAATATTGCAAAAAGACTACAGAAAATTATCTCCAGGATAATACACTATGACCAAGTGAGATTTATATCAGGAATGCAGGACTGGTTCAATATTAGGAAAAATATTAGCATAATCAACTGTATCAATAACCAAATTAACAAAAACCATATGATCATCTCAATAGATGCATAAAAAGCATTTGACAAAATCCAACATCCCTTCCTACTAAAAACTCTTGAGATTATAGGAATAAATAGACTATTCCTTAACATAATCAGGAGCACATATTTAAAACCATCAGTAAACATCATATGTAATGGCAATAAACTGGAACCTTTCCCAGTAAGATCAGGAGTGAAATAAGGTTGCCCATTATCACCATGACTATTCAATATTGTATTGTAGAAACGCTAGCCGAGGCAATAAGAGTCGAGAAAGAGATTAAAGGAATTAGAGCAGATAGTGGGGAAACCAAACTATTACTCTTTGCAGATGATATGATGGTATATTTAGAGACCTCCAAAGATTCTGCTAAAAGGTATTAGAAATAATTCATAATTTTAGTAAAGTTGCAGGATACAAAATAAATATACATAAATCCTCAGCATTTTTATACATGACCAACACAATCCAACAGCAAGAGACACAAAGAGAAATTCCATTCAAAATAACTGTCGATAGTATAAAATATTTGGGAATCTATCTACTTTTCAAAGGAAAGGCAGGAATGATATGAGTAAAATTACAAAAAATTACAAAATTACAAAAATAAAGTCAGATTTAAATAATTGGAAAAACATTAAGTGCTCTTGCATAGGCTGAGCAAATATAATAAAGATGACAATACCCCCTAAACTAATCTATTTATTTAGTACTAGACCACTCAGACTCCCAGGGACTATTTTAATGACCAAGAAAAAACAACAACAAAATTAATATGGAAGAACAAAAGGTTGAGAATTTCAAGGGAATTAATTAAAAAAAAAAATCAAATGAAGGTGGCCTAGCTGTACCTGATCTAAAGCTATATTATAAAGCAAAAGTCACCAAAGCTATTTAGTATTGGCTAAGAAATAGACTAATTGTTCATAGTGAATAAAAATAGCAATCTAGTGTTTGACAAACCCAAAGATCCCAACTTTTGGGATAAGAATTCATTATTTGACAAAAATTGCTGGGAAAACTGGAAATTAGTATGACAGAAACTAGTCATGGCCCTCCACTTAACACCACATACTAAGATAAGATCAAAATGGGCCCATGATTTAGGCATACAGAACAAAATCATAAATAAATTAGAGGAACATAAAATAGTTTACCTCTCAGACTTGTGGAGGAGGAAGGAATTTGTGACCCAAGGAGAACTAAAGATCATTATTGATCACAAAATAGAAAATTTTGATTACATCAAATTAAGAAGCTTTTGTACAAACAAAACTAATGCAAACAAGATTAGAAAGGAAGTAACAAATTGGGAAAACATTTTTGCAGTTAAAGGTTCTGATAAAGCCCTCATCTCCAAAATATACAGAGAATTGACTCTAATTTATAAAAAATCAAGCCATGTTTCAATTGATAAATGGTCAAAAGATATGAACAGACAATATTCATATGATGAAATTGAAACTATTTCCACTCATATGAAAGAGTGTTCCAAATCACTATTGATCAGAGAAATGCAAATTTGGACAACTCTGAGATACCACTACACACATGTCAGACTTGCTAAGATGACAGGAACAAATAATGATGAATGTTGGAGGGGCTGTGGGAAAACTGGGACACTGATGCATTGTTGGTGGAGTTGTGAAAGAATCCAACCATTCTGGAGAGCAATCTGGAATTATGCCCCAAAAGTTATCAAAATGTGGATACTCTTTGACCCAACAGTGCTACTAATGGGCTTATATCCCAAGGAAATACTAAAGAAGGGAAAGGGACCTGTATGTGCCAAAATGTTCGTGGCAGCCCTTTTTGTAGTGGCTAGAAACTGGAAAATGAATCAATTGCCCATCAATTGGAGAATGGTTGGGTAAATTATGGTATATGAATGTTATGGAATATTTTTGTTCTGTAAGAAATGACCAGCAGGAGGAATACAGAGAGGCTTGGAGAGACTTACATCAACTGATGCTGCGTGAAATGAATAGAACTAGATCATTATACTTCAACAATGATACTGTATGAGGATGTATTCTGATGAAAGTGGATATCTTCAACATAGAGAAGAGCTCCAATTCCAATTGATCAATGATGGACAGAATCAGCTACACCCAGAGAAGGCATACTGGGAATTGAGTGTAAAACGTTTGCACTATTGTCTTCCTACCCAGGTTACTTATACCTTTGCAATTCAATTCTTAATGTGCAACAAGAAAATTGGATTTACACACATATATTGTATCTAGGTTATACTGTAACACATTTAATATGTATGGAGGAAGCAGTAGTGGGAGGGGCACTGATATCACCAGCACCTCCCCCCCAGCAATTACCGCCTTCTATGACTAGATTGCAGAAAGCAGTTCTTAAAGCAGCAGAACATGGGAAGGAAATGGGTAGAGATCTGAGACTTCAAATTTTTCCCATGATTCAACAGTTTAACTCTTTAGGTCTAGAAAGTAGAAGATATGCTGTTTTTGATATAGACAGCCTCAAAGACCCTGAAAAAGGCTTTCACTCCTTATGGGCTACATCAGCTTATGTTAAGATGTTACTACAGAATTTGGCTTATGAAGTCTTAATACCTAGTGCCTGGAAATCTATAGCAAGGGTGTGCTTAGAACCTGGACAAAACTTGTTGTGGCTTTCTGAATATAGTGAACTCTGTAGTATACAAGTCCAACAAAATAGTCAAAGTGAGTTAATATTTCAATCACCTGTGACTTACTAACAGGTGTAGGATCTTTTGCAGAAGCTTCAGTACAGATTAATTACTCTATAACAGCATATGAGCAAGTACTATCAAAGCATGGGCTTCTCTCCCCGGTAAAAACGACAAAGGCAACACCTTCACAAAAATTGCTGACTTTGTGGGATGTTTGCAGACAGCTGTCATACAGACTAATGGTGAAAATACAGTAACAGACACTTTGGTAAGGCAACTTGCTAAAGAAAATGCTAATGAGGTTTGCAAAAGGATTATATTAGGACTACACATGGATGCTCCTTTAGAGGAGATCATAAGACACTGTGCCACAGTGGGCACAAATACCTTTTATAGCCAGGCTATGATGCAGACTTCCCAAGATCCCAACATGGGAAGACAGGGTCCCTTTTGGCAAGAGACTTCCAGAGAGACTCGTCAATGCTTTCAATGTGATAAAGTAGGGCATCTGAAAGCTCGATGTTGGCATAGAGACAGAGTGAGAAAGCAGGGTGGGAGAACAAGACCCAATACCCCATGTCCAAAATGCAACAGAGGATTCCATTGGGCATCAGAGTGTATACTGATTCAGGGAAACGGGATGAGATGCCCAGCTCCAGGGCCCCAAGCAAAAAAACAATTGGGGCATGATGGCAGCCTATGCCACAGCCAGAGAGTGCCTAGAAGTCCAGTACCCAGACATGACCAATAAGCCAGGAAGCCATCTGATGAGAGTAAGGGATTATACAATCACAGCCAGGAAGTAACTTGATGGGAGGAAGGGATTACCATTAGGGAGGATAGAGTTGTATGAAGCTGGGACAACTAAGATACCCCCTGGAGAGGTAAAATCTGTTCCTCTCCAGCCTATGGATCTCTTGCCTCCAGGTACAATAGACTTGACCATTTCACCTCCTGAGAGTACTTACAAAACTGTGTTCATTCATGCACTGATGTGGGAAACTGGGGAATGTATAGATAATATCCCAGTCACTAACACAGGTAGACAATGTGTGACTTATCAACCAGGGGAAGTAGTAGCATCTGGTTTATTGATACAGATCCCTAATGAGCAACCTGGTGATAGTCATCCACGTTCTGACTCCAAGCAGCAAAACCCAGAAATACACTGAATAGCAGCTGTGACATACCAATAGAACTGGTGGACACAGGTGCAGATCGCACAGTCATTAGAGGTGCTAACTGGCCCCATCACTGGCCAAAAATTAAGGCAGACACTTATAAGTCTGGCATAGGAGGATCAATAGCTGCTGACATTAGTGCTACCCCTTGGAGATGGATATGTGAAGGTGAAACAGTTTTTACTCCTTTTATAGTTGAAAAAATCTTCATCAATCTGTGGGGAAGAGACATTTTACAACAATTAGGGTTAAAAATGAGTACTTTGTTTTTTTAGGCAGGGCTGCTGTTGAAGGCCTGCCAGCACTTTCACGAGTTCCTATCCAATGGAAAACTGATACACCAGTGTGGATAGAAGAGTGGCCCTTAGGTAGCGATAAAATTCAGACCTTATTACACATAGTACAGAAGCAGCTTGACCAAGGACACTTACAACCTTCTCTAGGTCCTTGGAATTCTCCAGTATTTGTTGTAAAAAAAGAAATCTGGACTTGACTGATTTAAGAAAGGTAAATGAACAGATGGAAACTATGGGAGCTCTTCAACCTGGTCTTCCATCTCCTACTCAGTTGCCTAGAGAATGGCCTCTTTGGGTTATAGACATTAAGGATTGTTTCTCTTCTATCCCTCTAGATAAGGAGGATATAAAAAGATTTGCCTTCTCAGTGCCCGGAATTAACTTAGCTGAGCATTATAAAAGATATGAATGTACAGTTTTGCCACAGGGAATGAAAAACAGCCCTACTATGTGTCAAAGGTATGTTGCTGCTGCTCTTAGTCCAGTAAGAAAAGCATTTCCAAAAGTAATGTTATTACATTACATGGATGATATATTAGGATGTGCACCTGAGGAACAAAAGTTAGAAGCATGTCTACAAAAGACCATAGAAACACTAAGGAACTACAAATTGCACATAGCTCCAGAAAAAAATTCAAAGACATATTCCTTTTCAATATTTAAGATATGAAGTATATCCTAAGGTGCTTACAGTACAAAAACTCTCCTTAAGAACAGAGAAGCTAAACACCTTAAATGACTTCCAGAAATTGATAGGAAATATCCAATGAATGTGTCCCATGCTAGGCTTGACTTCCTGTCAATTGCAACCATTATATGACATTTTAAGAGAGACAGTGCTTTAAATTTACAACGCCAGCTTACAAAAGAAGCTCAAAAGGCTTTGAGACAAGTTGAATTGGCTTTATCCAATGTGGTTGAAAGAGCCACTCAAAAACCCTTGGAAATATCAGTTTTTGATACACAAGAGGCACCCACAGCAGTCCTTCATCAAGGGGACAGTGTGATAGAGTAGGTGAACCTCCCAGCACACCCAGAACAAAGCATTACTCCTTACCCAGTGCTTGTGGCTAGAATTTTATAAAAGGCCATTAAGTGAGCAATACAATTATCTGGGAGAAGACCTGACAAGATATACACCTTTTATATTCATGCACAAGTTAATGTGTGCTGTGAAACCATCCCAGAGTGGCAAATTTTATTAGCCATGGCTCCAAATTTTACACACGGGTCTCCACTAAAGATAACCAGACTGGTACATAATTGGCGATGGATTCTTGAAGAAAAGGTTTTTTAAATTCCTCTTAAAGGACCAACTGTCTTTACAGATGCATCCAAACATAATATTTGTGCTGTATACTCTCGTGATTTAACTATAAAGAGAGTAGTTAGAACTCCTTTTCAGTCCACTTAGCAAAATGAATTGTATGCAATCATTCTAGCTCTTACTTATTATCCAGGAAATATAAATATAATATCTGATTTGGCCTATTCAGTAGGTGTGGTACAAAGAATTGCCACAGCCCAAATAAAATTTGTAGCCTCCAATATATATCAGCTCTTTAAGGAACTTCAAGAGCGAGTGAGAAAGTATCCAGGTAAGATTTATATCTTAGATGCCCACTCTCATAGTGTGGACTTCTGGGTCTTATTTTTGATGATAATTCAAAGGCAGATAGCCTTCTAATAATGTTAGCCAATACTCCTTTATTTCAAGAAGCCCAAGAATCTCATTCTAAATATCATCAGGCTGCCTGAACTTTACTTCACAATTTGGAATAACAAGAGAAGAAGCTAGGAGTATAGTAAAAGCCTGTACAGCTTGCTTTCCTTTCTATGCTCCTACACTACCTTCAGGGAAGAACCCTCGTGGTTTGAGACCTAATGAAATTTGGCAAATATACATCTTTTGATTATCTATCTTTTATCCACATTGTGGTAGACATCTTTTCAGGATTCACTTTTGCAATACCAACAGCAAAAGAGACAGCTCGAGTGGTCACTGAATTCCTTATATAAGCATTTGCAATTATGGGTATGCCACAAGCAATAAAAACAGACAATGCACCTGCACGTACTTCTAAACATTTTGCACACTTTTGTGCACATTATAAGATTTCACATACCACTGGCATACCTTTTAATCCTCAAGGTAAGGCAATAGTAGAGAGAAGAAACTGAGATATTAAGACACTCCTCCAAAAACAAAAGAAAGGGGGAGCCACAGATAACCCTAGAGAACTTCTAAATTTTGTTCTCTATACCATTATTTTTTAAATTTTTGACAAAGATGCACTGACTCCAGCAGACAGATTTTATAACCCACTGGAAGGGCAGTGTGCAGTGCGAGCAGCTCCACTGTCAAAGATAATCGCTAGGTCATATAGAGAGACGCAGAAAGTGGTGAATGGAACAGACTAGATGGGTTAACTGCTTGTGGGAGAGGGTTTGCTTGTATCTCTACAGATGGAGAAGGAATCAGATAGGTTCCAACAAGCTGTATTTGCCTTGTTCAACAGAGAGAGATGGAGCAGACCCTTGAAACGAAGGAGAAGACCCAAGAAACATCAGGTGGTTCTGTTGCTAACTGTGCCCACCACTGAAGAGCATGGCAATTATGGCATTTGACTCATGGACATCAAAAATTGTTGGACTTGAAAACTCTCAGGAATCATTGGATTCTCTGAGACATGATAAGACTTTGTAGGACTTCAAAACCTGTAGGAATCACTGGATTCACTAACATATAAAAAGACTTGCAGCACTTCAAAAACTTGTGGGGATCATTGGATTCCCTCACACATGAAGCAATGGACAATATATTGGTTTTGGACTAACTCTTGGTTGCTGAAGAAGGCGTATGTGTGGCTGTTGTTTACATACCCTCCTTCTAAGACTTCTGAAAATCTTTTACAAGACCATGTTGATTTATATTGTTTGTTATATCACTACTTGCATGTACAATTCATGTTTCTTACACCACATTGAGCTTGCACTGCTATGGGGAGAGTCATCACTTATAGCCTGTGTGTTATTGCTATGTGCTCATGTAATACCTCACATGCTGATGGGTTTGTGCAAACCTGTCTCTAATAAGATCTTTGAGTCCAGAAACTCTCTAGCAATCCCCACTTCCCTTTGGTGCTTTTCAACTCCCTTCCTGAGATGTCAGGGAGGGTGTGATTATCTCCTTTTTAGTGCTTTCATTTTCCTTCCTGAGAAGTTGGGGGTGGGGGAGCATGATCACCTCCTTTTTGGGGTTCTCATCTCCCTGAAAAGTCAGGGATGGTGTGACCACCTGTGTTCTAAAACAAAAGAAAGTGGGAGATGTAAAAGGCTACAACTGAGCAGATGCAAGGTAACCTAGAACTTGAGGCTAATTACCAATTGGACAATTCTCTATTAACATGTTTGGAGGATGACCCTACTTAAGTATTCTGTGCTGGCTCAATCTGTGGGTGTGGACAAATAAGGGGAAGTGAGATCAGTGGGTGGAGTAGGAGGAGGAGGGTCATTCTTTGGAGGTATAGAGAGAGAGGAAGGAGGTGGAGAGATTCCTATATCTAAACCCCTGAGAGAGACCTTAAAAGAAGAAGAATAAAGACTTTTGCTTATCCTGACTCCAGCTGATTCTAAGATATCCAGGGTCACAATATCAAGTAACTTTAGAAGTCATTGAATTGAACTCTTTCATTTTACAGATAAAGAAATTCAATTAATTGCTTAATATTATACAGGTAGTGAATTATAGGGCAGAGAATATATAATCCAGTACTATTATTTTATAGATGAGGAAACTGATGTTCGAAGAAGTGAAATAACTTAATGAAACTGATATATAAATTAAAATAAAGAGCTGATCATTGAACCCTACTAGTCTTCTTTACCTCAGTATAGCTGAAAAAAAAAAAAACAACCCTAATATTTTCCTTAGTTTTCCTCAAGTCTTAAGTAATAACTTAAGAACTTTAATGAACCTTAGATTTTCTAATACTTTTTTGGAACGTCAAATCATAGACAAAGCAGAAAAAGGCTAAATAGTCCTACAAATGTTTTCTAGTTGTGATATTTTATATGGACTGCTGTTTAATTACCTTTAATTCCATTAAGCTTACAGAGCTCCACAAATAAAATTTATAGGAAATGTATTGTCATCTCCTCCTTTATCTATACCCAGTCTCTCTATATTTCCTAATGCTCTAAACTATGTCAGTCAGTCAACAAGCACTTACTATGTGCCATTAATTGTGCAAAGCACTGAGGTTATAGAAAAGAACAAAAACATAGTGTCAGATGTCAAGGAATTATAATAGAGAGAGAACTAGAGGGAGTTTATATTTTAATTTTTAATTAATTTTTAAAAATTATAATGGAAGGAGAAATAGAGGGAGAATGTATACATGTGTGTATACTATATATGTATTTATATATCTATCTATAGATAGATAATTATGTCTATATCTATCTATATATTTATTTTTCAGATGTTTATGTACACAAATAAAATAGAGTAGAAGTTTGAACTAAAAAAGAAACAAGAGTTAAATCAGTTTAGAAATTTAAGTTTCTGCTCTCATTTCCCCTACCTAGTTAATGGACAGGCTTCAATTATCTCAATAATTGTTTCAAGATCTAATATAAGCAAAGTTAAATGGAATGTTAAGAAATCATTTGGTGAATTTGTCTCAATTGAGAAAATATAAGCCTTCAAACTTTTTTTTTATTTTGCTTCTTCTCAGTTATAGGATGTGTGTTTTTAAATAGATCAAGATAATTGGTTCCTTGTGTCTACTTCATTTTTATGAAGAGTAACATGGATAAATCTGTAAGTTTAATTGAACAAAAACATAATTTTAATTTTTTTTTAAAAATGAAGCATCAATAACTTTAGCACCCAAGAATACAAATATATTAGAATTATTTAGTTTATAATATTTTTATTATACCATTAATTAAATATGAACCCAAGATATTACATTCAGGTTATGGGGTTATAGATTAATAAATCATTTAGCATTGAACAACCAGATTGAATTTGATCTAAATAAGTGATAAAAGAAAGCTATGTGATACTTGTCTGATGACTCATGTAAAATGAATCAGTTATATCAACTCTATTTCTGGTGGACAGGTGTCCAAAAACAATTGCCCTTGTTAGCCTTTCCAGGAAAACTAAGTATCTCAAGAATATGGAAAGGAAACTACTTTCTCTGAAATGTTAAATTCCCAAGGGTCCTACTTACAAAGAAAGAATGAGTTCAAGCTTTGCTTCATATAGCCATATGCTTAGCCTATAAAAATTCTTTGAGGTTAAAGGGATCATGGTGGGCTTAATAAGGTCTAAGAATGGGCTTAATGCAAATCATATGGTCATCCTAAAAGAAATTCAAAATTTTCTGCTTCTCATTTCTTCTCCCTTATTCTTCTTTTCTTCTGATTAAGCATTCTACTTTAAAAACAATTCAGATGCCATGATTTTTAGGTCCTCCAATATCCTTCCTAAAATGTACTGGAAAAGCTGTACCATAACACTGTTTTGTTATTTTTTGTGAGGGAGACATGGAATATATTTGCTACAAGATGATGTGTATATCCTACATAATTAGACAATCAGATAGAAGTATGACTGAGGAGAAGAATAGAAATTAGCTGACACTGGTAATTCTAGAAGGGAAAAAGTTAAACTTTGTGGTCATAGTATTTTTAAAAATCAATTGCAAGACTAGCAATGATACTCTAAACATATATAGTATATATTTAACAAATGTTAATTTAATTTGTTGGGATTAATTATATGCCTAGATATATATTTAATGTATTTTTAAAACTTGGTGGGATACATTGAACCATCTTTTGGGGTTAGAAATAGTTTGACAAGCTCATTTTCTGGTATTTTATTTCAAATGGGAAATACTAGGAGACAGGAATCCAAAGCAACAGTGCAAATATCTTAGCTATCAATTAGAACTCTTGGGTTCAAAGTTTTGCCAAGTTACTTCACTTTTCCATTAATTTATTGTTTAAACATTTCTAAAAATAAATAAATAAAGCCCTGATTTGTAGTCTTTTTCTATTTCTGACGTGTAAACTCTCACTAATAATCAGCTCTTTGTTTTTTTTTTTTTTTTTTTTTTTTTTTTTTGAGGCTGGGGTTAAATGACTTGCCCAGGGTCACACAGCTAGGAAGTGTTAAGTGTTTGAGACCAGATTTGAACTTGGGTCCTCCTGAATAAAGAGCTGGTGCTCTATCCACTGCACCACCAAGCTGCCCCAATAATCAGCTCTTAAAAGTTGGTAGGAGCTTCCCCTTAGTGTATGGAATACCATAACCTTGTAAGAAATTACAAATATGAAAAATTCAAAGAAACATGGGAAGAGTTGTGTGAACTGATTCATTATGAGGTAAGGAGAACTAGGAAATTAGTGAATGAATGAAAAATTATTAACTACAATCTATGTATCTGTGCATGTGTATATATCATATATGTGTGATGTGATGAAAGGAAAACTAAAATGTAACCTTGTTTTTGAAAGTTGATTGTTAATTTTTGTAGGAATTCATATTTAAATTATATAAGAATTTATACCATGAATTAATTTATTATTTTGTGAGTTTTCTAGAAGTCATTGAAAATGAGGTTTTTTTTCCTAGAAAGTCATTGAAAAAATAATTCAGATTAAATTTGAAAGTATGTCATATATGTATATTTTTCCATATATAAATATTTAAGTGTATATTTCCTTAAATCTAAAAATTTGCCAGCACATCCTTGTTGTGAAGAATAGCTAATGCTGTTGATAGATTCAATATCCAAGAAAGTTCTCAATATTAGAAAGGCTAAAATTACAGGTCAAATAAATTCAGATGAAATTCAATTAAAAGGTAAAGTTTTACATTCAAAAAGTCACCTTTCTCCACAAGATTGAGGAAGTATACCTAGAAACAAATTAATCTAAAATACATACATATATGCATATATAGTGGTTATGTTAATTTAATCACAAGAAGAGTCAAGATTGTAATGTGGAGCTAAAAAAAAATGATGTAAAAATCAAAAGATGGACAGTGGTAACAATTAGGGAAGTCACATCATGTGAAATACTTGGTACAGCTTTTCCAGTACATTTTTAGGAAGGACATTGGAGGGCCTAAAAATCATGGCATCTGAATTTTTTTTAAAAGCAGAATGCTTAATCAGAAGAAAAGAAAAATAAGGGAGAATTCAGACATCCAGATGGAATAATGGCTAGTGTGCTGGGATCAGAAATAGGAAGGCCTGAGTTTGAATCCAGTCTCAGAAAACTTTTGCCATGTAACTCTAGGCAAGTCACTGAGTCAATTTGTATGCCCATGTCCCTCATCTATAAAATGTAGAAGTTGAATCCTATAGTTGTCCCTTCCTCTCCTCAGCCCATGATCATAGCTTAATTGTCTGAAAGTTTTTTATTTTTTTTTAATCTCTCAAAGGATACATTTGGCATGGCTCTAAAAAGGAGAACTAGAATAAAAGTATTACAAAGAGATAAATTAAGGCTTGATGTTAGGAATAACTTTCTAATAATTAGAGAAATAGAAAGCATTGTCATAGTGAAAGACTGGATTGTCATTTTTCACTCATGTCCAACTTTTTATGATCGCATTTGAGGCTTTCTTGGCAAAGGTATTAGAGTGGTTTGACATTTTCTTTTGTACCTCATTTTACAGATGAAAAAACTGAGGCAAACAGGAGTAAGTAATTTACACAGAGGCACACACCTGAGACCATATTTGAATTCAGGGTGAAGTCTTTTTGACTCCAGGTCTGGCATTCAACCCACTGCTTCACCTAATTTTCAATTACAGGAAATAATATGGCTCAGATAGCACTTTTCTAAAAGACTTCTAGAAAAGGTAAGAAAACCATTTGTATTTGTTGTAGACAAAATTCTTGTCCATATAATCATTGACCTAAACAAGTTCTGATATTTCTTACAACTCTGTGATTCTATTATTCTGTCTGCAACAAATGACCATACAGGTCCTTTATTGAATTATAAACCCTTCCAAGTATTTACTACTCTATAACATTAACAGGGAATTCCTCCAGCAGACTATATAATATGTTACTTTTACAAAAGAGCATTTTTGGAATTCCCTAATTTAACATTGCCCAGGATCTCTTTGGAGGAAACTGGGGAAATATTGTAATTCATACTACTGAATCTTATACTTATAAAGCAAAGAATTTACTACAAATATAAGTTGCAAATACTAAGAACTCAGAAAGAAATGCAAGGTCTTAAATGAGGTTAGAAACATTCAAAAGCAACAATAGAAATAGTCCATATGCATCTAAATTTTTCTAATTTCTTACAACTACCTAATGATGATTCATTTTTCTGGTTAACTTATCTTCTAAAACCCAATGTTGATTCAAAAAAATGCTAATTTGCATTGGCACAGTGATTTAATTTATTGGTGTATTATTACTATGATGTGTACCCTGGTGTACCCATGACTACAAATAAATGTTTGCTGATAGAATCCCAGCAGGGTTTCTGATGACTTTTCATTTTGTTGAAGCTTATCCAGAAAATTACTGTATAAAAGCTTTGCTATTAGTTCTTTCCCTGAAATATCATTTAGTTGCACCTGGACAAATTCATGGCAATTATACTAACTATACATAGAGGGCATTCCAAAAATCTCATCAGCCCTAATTTTAAATCATTGTCTCAAATTTATCACTGCACTGGTAGAAATACACATGTGCATTAAATTATATGTATCCCAGTATAAAAACATTAATATGAATACTTGGAGTCAATGTATCTTATATGAATGTTATTAGGAATGAATCTTTAAAATGATATCCTACATTGCACTGAACTGAACAATTTAATAAGCTCTTATATTAACAACTGATTTTCTAAATCAGAACTTTATAACTTACTTATCTTACTGATTAGATTTTGAAAACTATATCTAAAAGCAAATTGGAGTTGGCATCATATATACTTAAAGACATTCTCAGAATATAGAAATAATTTTAAATAACTTCATATTAATAACAAAATACAGTAAAATGAATTATAAATTCTGGTAGTAGAGAACAGAAATAATATTCTGCTTAAAGACCAACTATGTCCTTTCTTTTATGCCAGAATTTATTATAGGAAATTGTCATATTTTCTGAAAAAGTTATTTTTAAATGTTGGTATATCTAAATTTGTGTGAAAATAAAATACATTTTATAATGGAGTCTACTGGACTTCAAGCATGTAATATTGTGTTAAAATAAGCCCAGCATTTTAAGATGTTAAAAAATTAATTTCAGTTGAAATGATTTTGAGGATTTCTAATGATAAATATATGCACATATACATAAGTATACTTATATATACAACTCCTTTTTAGGTATAGCTAGAATTGGATGTTTAGAATACGTTAAGATTCTGACAGAGGTATTGTATTTTATGCTGGGAACCTACAATACCAAAAGTATTATGAGGGAATAAAGTATATCCCTTTCCTTTCACTTCCCCTGCTCTTCCTCTTCCTCCTCTTTCCCCTTTCCCTTCTCCTTCCCTTTCTGTTCCTTGCTCCTTTTTTCCTTTGGTCTTTTTTCGTGTTTCCTATTCCTCTTCTACTCTCTTCCTCTTCCTTTTCCTTTTTTTCTTTTTCCCTTCCTTCTTTTTTTCTTTCCTTTTTCTTTCCTTCTTTTCTTTTTGTGTTTCTTTTTTTTTATTTAGAATTTTTTTCACAGTATATATGCATGAGTAATTTTTTTATAACATTATCCCTTGTATTCATTTTTCCAAATTATCCCCGCCTCCCTCCATCCCCTCCCCCCGATGACAGGCAATCCCATACATCCTACATGTGTTACAATAAAAACTAGATACAATATATGTGTGTAAATACCATTTTCTTGTTGCACATTAAGTATTAGATTCCGAAGGTATAAGTAACCTGGGTAGATAGACAGTAGTGCTAACAATTTACATTCACTTCCCAGTGTTCCTTCTCTGGGTGTAGTTATCTCTGTCCATCATTGATCAACTGGGAGTTGGATCTTCTTTATGTTGAAGATATCCACTTCCATCAGAATACCTCTCCATACAACATTGATTGTGGTTTGATTTGTCTAAATCTGAGAGTGCAAGGTTGAGATCTCCCACTATTATAGTTTTACTGTCTATTTCTTCTTCCAATTCTCTTAACTTTTCCTTTAGAAAGTTAGATGCTATACCACTTGGTGTATATATGTTTAGTATTGATACGGCTTCATTATTTATGCTACCTTTCAGCAGGATATAGTTTCCTTCCTTATCTCTTTTAACTAGATCAACTTCTGCTTTTGCTTGATCTGAGATAAGGATGGCTACCCCTGCTTTTTTGGCTTTACCTGAAGCATAATAGATTCTGCTCCAACCTTTCCTGTAAACAACATATTTTAGGTTTCTGACTTTTGATCCAGTCTGCTATCTGTCTCCGTTTGATGGGAGTGTTCATTCCATTCACATTTACAGTTAAAATTACTAATTCTGTATTTCCTGCCATCATATTATCCCCAGATTATGCCTTTTCCCTTGACCTCCCTGAACCCCTTCCCCAATATTTAATTTATAGACGCCACTTGTGACGCACAGCCCTCCCTTTTTTAATATCCCTCCCCTCTCCTTCTAAGTTCCTTTCCTTATTCCCCTTTTCCTTTTCCCTTTTCCTCATTCATTTCTATTTGTTCCATCCTGAATTTTAAGGAGTTATTTTCTTCATTCACAGTTTTTAGTTCTTTTTTTAAATGCCCAATTTCGTTTTTAAATGAATTATTTTGCTCTATTGAATTTTTTCCATTTCCCTAATTTTTTTTTAGAGAATTATTTTCTTTTTCCAATTCAGAAATCCTATTTTCTTGAGACTTTTTTGTCTTTTCCAATTCAGAAATCCTACTTTCCTGTGATTTTTTAACCTTTTCTAATTCACAAATTTTGTTTCCCTGAATCTCCTGTGAATTCTTTATTTTTTCCAACTCCAATTTCAGAACGTTGTTATTCTCTATCATAGCTTCCCTTTCCTTTCCCCATTTTTCTTCAAACTCTCTTAACTTTTTAATAGTCTCTTCGAGGAGAGAGTTATGTGATGGGGGACAGGTATCGTTCCCCTTTAGGCTGTTATCTGCTGACTCTTTGTTGTTAACTTCCTTGGGGTTGGATACCTGCTCTTTCTCTGTGTAGAAGGAATCGATCGTTTTTCTTGATTTTTTACTCATATTTAAAAAATCTTTTGGGGTCTGTCCCTGGGGTAGGAAATTATTTATTTATTTCTTTACCAGCTTCCTCCCAGACAGGATGGATGCAGTGGTTCCTGCGCCTGAGCTAAGAGAGAGCTCTGGGAGAGAGTTCCCCTCCCCCTCCCTGGAAGTGCCTCAGAGGTGATTAGCAGGGCTGCCCTTTGAGGGCGCTGTGTTCTAGCGGCTTCCCTGAGGTTTGAGACTGAACAGTAAAGGCAACACAAAGCCCAGCCTGTGCATCCCGGTGGGGTGTGGATGTCAGCAGCAGGTGACGTGAAAAGCCCCTGCACTCAAAGTGGAAGTGTCTGCCCTGAAACCGCGGTCCCTATTTCAAAGGTTCAGCTTCTCTGGGACTTCCAGGGGCTGAGTTCCACAGCCTCCAGCCAAGCAACTAACTATGTGTTACCTTGGGCCGTGTCTGCCCGCTTTTCAATCTCTTAACTACCCCCAGATGAAGCACCAGACAGCCTAAGTCGGCCACACCCACAGTGCCGAGATCTGCTGAGTCACCCCCAGGATTGGGGAAGATCCAGTCTCTGCCTTTAAATTTTAAGGTGGCTTGATTTCTCTTCTGAACTGCTGTTTTATAAGCAGAGAAGAGCTAACACCCTGTGCCAGATTCTTCTATCTCAGTGGCTTCTCTGATCCCAGAGCCTTCCCCAGCGTGATCAGCACAGTGTGCCAGCACCCAACCATCTGTGCTGGCCTTTCTTCTTCCTCCCCTGGGAACTGACCTTTTCTGTTGAAACTCCAGATTCTCTTCAGCTGGTAAGCCGTGCTTCCAG
The DNA here is from genome assembly GCF_048593235.1 of Sminthopsis crassicaudata. Classification (NCBI taxonomy): domain Eukaryota; kingdom Metazoa; phylum Chordata; class Mammalia; order Dasyuromorphia; family Dasyuridae; genus Sminthopsis; species Sminthopsis crassicaudata. Next base: position 189,335,129 of record NC_133619.1, read on the forward strand.
TCCTTGTGGATTCTATCAGTCCAGCGCTATTTCTGAGGCTGATTATATCTAGTTGGTTGTGAGGGAAGAAAGGAGCTTACACAGTAGCGTGTATCTTCTCCACCATCTTGGCTCCGCCCTTGTCCTTTTTTTCTGATAATTGTCTTTGGTAATCTCTATTATTTGGCTCATACTTATATATGAGTTGTAGAATTCATTATGTTTTCCTTGTTTGGTAGTGAGGGAAGAAGGGTGCTCACAGAGTCAGGTGTATCTTCTCCGCCATCTTGGCTCTGCCCCCCTTTTTGTGTTTCTTAAAGAAGCTTAGGCGTATTATTATATTAGTTATATATATATATACATATATATATATATATGTGTATATGTATATATATATATATACATACATATATATATTAATATATTAGTTAATACATTGTATGACATTTACTATGTTTTGGTTGAATAACAGAAGTAGAGAAGTCAAATATTGAACTGTTTTTTATCAACACTAGGAATTTGGATATATTCTCATCTAATTTTCACAGTATTCCTTCATGCAATACTTCTTAAAAAAGGTACATTTTTACTAAACATTTTACCTAATTTTGCCAAATATTGTCCCCAATATTCTATGATATTATTAAATTATTTATTGAACAATCAAATCTTTGGGGGGAATTTCCGAGAATTGACAAATGACACTATCAATGCATTACTTGTCTGACACAAGGATATTGCAATATGACAGGTGGTTTTAACTATAAATGTTCACATTTCAATATAGGTGGTGTGATATATATATATAAAATCACTGTATCAGATAATAGAACAGGAAAACTGTGAAAGCACAAATGTGCTATTTTTCATAAGGTAACACTCAGACTCAAATACTATCTCTAAGGATGTACATTTGAAATATTCTTAGATTTCAAATTTTTGAATATAGTAAAAAATTTATAGTAATAATTTCCAAATAGTTTGTTAAAATATATGTCAATACATAGTTAATTATGTGCTTAAACTTTAGTACAATGTCCGTTTTTATACTTTACAATCTTTTTTATTAATCAACATAATCTATTTTCTCTCAATCTCATCCTTTTCTCCTTATTTTTAAGTGTTCTAAAAATGCCATAAACCTTTGTTGATTAGAGAAATGCAAAATAAAAGAATATGTATATCCTTTTATGCCAGATTGACTAAAATGATTGAAGAGAAAGTGACAAATATTGGAGAGGGTGTGGAAAAATTGGGACACTAATTCATTGCTGGAAGAATTGTGAATTCATTAAATTATTTTGGAGACCAATCCAGAATTATTAAAGAGTTATTAAGCTATCCATGCACTTTGAACCAATAATACTGTTATTTTATTTTTAAATGATTAGAGAAAAAGGAAAATAACCTATTTGTTAAATATTTACAGTAACTCTCTCTATGGTGGCAAAAAAAAATGAAAATCATAGTCCATTAATTGGGGAAAGGTTTGAAAAATTATGCTATGTGATAGTAGTGGAATATCCCTGTACTGTAAGCATGATCTTATAAAATGATCTTAGAAAAACTTGCATAAGTAAATGAAGAGTGAAATTATTAGAACCAAAAGGACAGTATATAGTAATAGCAATATTGTTGTAAGAAAGATTTTGTATGAATCAGTAATTTTGAGAATTCAACATACTCAAATTAACTATAAAGAACATATAAAATAATACAGTATCCTAAATTCAAAGAAAAACCATAAATATTTAGAATATTTTACATGTATATGTAATATTTGTGCTTAATGGAAGCCATATCTGTGGTGGAGGGCATAGGCATTTAAAAATAAATTTGCATGTAATTTTAATGTATATTTGAGAAGAATAAAAAGATATTCATAGTAGATTTGAAGCTTTGTGTATAAGCATTGTTTTGTGGTAGTATGTTATGGAAATGCTTGTTTTATTCCATAAATTAAAAGTAAAACTATTTTTCATCAATATTCATTAGGTAAATTCATCTTTAATTTTCTTTCTCTCTTTTAACCGTACCTGCTTTAGCTATCAACACCGTATCTATGCCATAAAAGGAATTTGGAAAGACTCCTTCTTTCAGATGCTTCAAGTCATTATTAATCAGAAAAATGCAAGTAAAGACAATTCTGAGATACCACTACACACCTGTCAGATTGGCTAGAATGACAGGGAAAGATAATCTAGAATGTTGGAGAGGATGTGGGAAAACAGGGACACGGATACATTGTTGGTGGAATTGTGAATACATCCAGCCATTCTGGAGAGCAATTTGGAACTATGTTCAAAAAGTTATCAAACTGTGATCCAGCAGTGTTACTGCTGGGCTTATATCCCAAAGAGATCTTAAAGAAGGGAAAGGGACCTGTATGTGCAAGAATGTTTGTGGCAGCCCTCTTTGTAGTGGCTAGAAACTGGAAACTGAGTGGATGCTCATGAATTGGAGAATGGCTGAATAAACTGTAGCATATGAATATAATGGAATATTGTTGTTCTGTAAGAAATGATCAACAGGATGATTTTTAAAAGGCCTGGAGAGACTTACATGAACTGATGCTGAGTGAAATGAGCAGGACCAGGAGATCAACAACAATACTATGGACAATAGTTGTCCTATCTATGGGCTGCAAAAAGCGGCTGAGCTGTGGAGGTGCTCTGGGAAAAGCTCCACCCGGAAATGACTCTGACTCAGGTTTGGGTACTGTGGGCTGAGTATGGAAATGCCCTGCTAGGAGCCCTGCTGTGAGGATTAGTGACTGCCTTGGGGGCTAGAGACTGAGCAGCGAAAGTATCATTGCCTCCTACAAAAGCCCATGTTGAGTATTAGCAGTTGCCCTATCCCTCATGGCACCAGAAGTGACTCTGCCTGGGGAGTATAGTGAAGCTGGGGAAATTCCAATGCCCCAGGCCAAGCCCCCCCCACTGTGCCCATCACAGTGTGCTCCTAGCTTTAGAATGCCACTGCAGAGCTGTGTTATGGTCTGTGCTGAATTACTTCTGGTCCTGGGTGGGCACAACCAGATCCTGTTAAGGTCTGGCATACTTCAGAGTATCCTCTAACCTAGGCTCTAATTTCTCTGCTGATCCACTACTCTGCCACCAAAGCAAAGCTGTCAGGCTATGGCAGAGAGGTCTGTGTAAATCTGCCAACCACAGAGCCCACCCCTGTTTGAGGGATACTGGGAGGTTTTATCCCTGCCTGCACTAGTCTGTTCCCACCACTCAGGACAAACCTTTTCTAGTGATTTTCCAGATTAACTTGAGCTGGTAAGTTGTTGTACTTCCAATCTTCATGAATTTTACCAGTCCAGCGTTATTTTTGAGGCTGGTTTTAAAAACTGGTAATGAGGAGCTCAGAAAGTCGAGTGTGCCTTCTCAGCCATCTTGGCTCCACCCCCCCTTGCCTTGCTTTTTTCAGTTAGAAATTAGAGATATGTCAAACCTCAAACAAAGGTTAAAGTTTACATATAAATCTGTCTATGGCTCATGCCATTTTTGCTGAATGCCTTTTGGGTTGTAGTCCAACATGGCACTCTGCCTCATGGTATCTTTCCCCTCACCCTTCCCCCATGTTGCATGGTATCTTCCTTATCTCCTGTTTACCCCCCTGCACTGATGTGGTTGATGTAGCATCAGATAATGATAAGCACTAATATTGGTGTTTGGCCACATGAAAAACTCACAATGGCCATTCTTTTTAACTAAAGATAGGTTTTCCTATCTTTTGTTGGAATAATAAATATGAAATAGAGTTGGGAGAACTCTAGAAAGGGGTTTTAATAATTAATAATGGAGAATGCAAGTTCTCTAGTGCAACTTGCCAGGAGAAAAGAAATACTCCAATGAGATTGGGGCATGTATTTAGTTGTCAGGCTGAATCTTAAAAGAGATTTAGCACCCTAAAAGAGTTAGTTTGCTATAAGGAGAAATGGCATCTGAGAGGACAGACACCATAAGGCATAGTGACATTAGGAGAGATGCCAGGCAATATGGGGGAGGGATAAAGGGAAAGATGACATCAGACAGAGTGATATGGCCTACTGACCCAAAGAAGTGCAGCAAAGATAGCATGTGCCATAAGCAAATTCATAGGAAAATTTTAACCTCTGAGATATGATTGAAATTCCTGATAGAACATAGCAAGGGGAAGATGCCCATGACTCTCATAATGGGTGAACCACAGGGGTTTGACTTAACTTGGATTTCTGACAGGACTACTGGCACCATGGAATTAAATTGATCTTTATCAGAGTCTTTGCCCTGTATGCCCCAGGGAACAATTTCATCAATGTTGCAGTTTCTCTCTGCCAAACACATTCACCATTCAGGACCTTATTAACACCATACCTTATTTTTCTCTCCTCTCATCCTCCACCATGCTCTGATTCTTTTTTCTTTTTTAGGGTGTTAAATATCTTTTGCTATTTGGTCTGCCAGATAAAAGTCATATTCCAACTTCATGAGTGTTCCCTTTCTCCTGGTCATGAGTTCCATTAGGGAATTTGTCCTTTTAATCATTAACTATTAAAACCTCTTTCCTTGAATGGTCAAATAGGTGGGGGAAAGTGTTGTGATACAGGAGCCACCTGCCAGTGACTGCTGAAGATCTAACTCAGAGCTGTAGAATGGATCCCTTCATGTGAGAGGATGATGATGATGATGATGATGATGATGACGATGATGATGATGATACAAGGAGAGAGAGAGAGGCAGTTGCTCTTCTCTGACCTCTCCACTGAGAGGCTGTTGCATTGTCTGACCTCTCTCCTCTTCTCTCTGCCTCCAATTTATTTCATTCCCAGTCAACAAAGAACACCTGTGTCAGTAAAAGCTGCTTTGCAACTCCTTCAGATGTTATGATTGACAGCTGTGGAGGATTTAAGAGAATTGACCCGCCCCTTCACCTCTGCATGGTCCTTAACAATTCTCCATTTTTTGTTTTATGAATATTTCCCCCCACAGCATAGTCAGTAAGTTTGTGCATTTGCTGTTATGTGAGCCCGCACACTGAGGAATGCAAACAGCACTATCATGTCTGGATGGTTATAGGGTGAAATATTATATCAGGTGTTGATTGTGAGTTGTCATAGAGGCAAACTTTCAAACAGAGAAGGAGACTATAGTCAGAACAAGCACTTAAGTCTCTCATCAGGCCCTTTGATGTGTTGGCCCATTTAGTTATCCCAAATAAAAAAGCTGCACTGGGTCTCTCTCTTTTCCCTTTCCTTCCCCATGGGTAACCAAAGAAACTTTGGGAGTATCCTACTCACAAATAGCTCTCTGATGTTGCTGCTTGATTCTTGTGCTTCTGATGCCCCATGTTCAGGTGGCATATGTAGTGTTCAGACTAGCTTTCTGGGAGATCTATGGACAAACCTTGGTCTTAAGTGGAGGAGTGATGAAGGCAGGAGAACCACCACAAAGACAATCAAAGATGAAATCCATATATTTCAAGTACTCTCAGCCCTTAAGTACCTTACTATGATAACATCACTACAGCACACTGAGCATGTGCCAACTGTGCAACCATTATATCATCATATAATACTGCACAAGTGCTAATTAAAAAGATAGCATCATTACATCACACTAAGTATATGTAAACTAGAGAACCATTATCTCATCAATCACACTGAGTAAGTTCTTAATTATAAGCCCCCTACTCTTGTTTCAAGTATACTTTTCCCAGAGTTCATCCACTATCTGTGGTCCTCTACATCTCCCACTTTCTTTTCTTTTCTTCATGTCCTCCCTGATTTCTCAAGAAGAGAGATGGCCAACAAAGGGAAATGAGGAGTCAAACCAGATATTGTTAACTTGTTTTTTCTGGACTGAAGGGTCTTAACTGAAACAGTTATACATAAATCCATCAGCATGGAAGGTATTACACAAGCACATAGTAATAAAACACAGTAGTGATGTAACAAACAATATGAATCAACATGAGGAATGATACACATCCATAAGTCCTAAGAGGGTATATAGATAACAATCACATATACACTTCCTTCAGCAGCAAGAGATAATCCAAAACCAATCTATTGTGCATTATTTCATGTTTCAGTGAATCCAATGATTCCTGCAGATTTTGAAGTCTTGCTGCAGTCTCATTGACAATTCAATTTTTGAAGTTCATGAGTCAATTTCCATAACTGCCATGCTCTTTCCGTGGTGGGAACAGTCAGCAATGGAACCACCCAATGTTTCTTGGGTCTTCTCCTTTGTTTTAAGGATCTTCTCCATCTGTCTCTGATGGACCAAGTGGATATGGCTCGTTGGCACCCATATGATTTCTTTTCCATCGGTAGAGATACAAGCAAACCCTCTCCCTCAAGCAGTTAACCTATCTAGTCTCTTCTATTCACCAATTTCAGGATCTCTCCACATCACCGGGTGATTATCTAATGAGAGTGGAGCTGCTCACATTGGATGCTGCCCTTCAAGCAGATTATAAAACCTGTCTGCTGGAGCCAGTTCATCATTATCAAAAATTTAAAAAAATTTAATATTATAAAAAGCTGAATTTAAAAGTTCTCTAGGGTTACTTATAGCTTCCACTTTCTTTTGTTCTTGGAGAAGCATCTCTGTTTCTCCTCTTTATTATTGTCTGTCCTTGAGGATTAAAAGATATGTCAGTGGTATGTAAATATGATACTGGGCACAAAATTATGCAAAATGTTTAAAAATATATGCAGAAAATATGTTTATAAATATATGCAGGTCAAGAAATTGAAACTATTTCTAGCCATTTGAAAAGATATGCAAGTCATTATTAATTAGAGAAATACAAACTAAGACAACTCTGAGATACCACTACACACCTGTCAGATTGGCTAGGATGACAAGGAAAGATAATGGAGAATGTTGGAAGGGATGTGGGAAAACTGGAACACACACTGGGACACACTGTTGGTGGAATTGTGAATACATCCAGCCATTCTGGAGAGCAATTTTGAACTATGCACAAAAAGTTATCAAACTGTGCATACCCTTTGATCCAGCAGGGGGCTTATATCCCAAGGAAATTTTAAAGAAGGGAAAGGTACCTGTATGTGCAAGAATGTTTGTGGCACCCTCTTTGTAGTGACCAGAAACTTGAAACTGCAAGCCCTGCAATTGGAGAATGGCTGAATAAACTGTGGTATGTGAATATTATGGAATATTATTGTTCTGTAAGAAATGACCAGCAGCATATATACATCTATTGTATTTAATGTATACTCTATCATATTTAACATGTATTGGTCAACCTGCCATCTGGGGGAAAAGGTGGGGGGAAGAAAGGGAAAAGTTGGAACAAAAGGTTTTGCAATTATCAATGCTGAAAAATTACCTATGTATATATCTTGTAAATAAAAAGCTATAATAAAAACACACAAAAAAATTTCTTCCTCCTTCATAAGTCTGAGAGGTAAACTATCCTATGTCCCTCTAATTTATTTATAATCTCATTCTTTATGCCTAAATCATGAACCAATTTTGATCTTATCTTGGTACAGTGTAAGTGTGGGTCCATGTCTAATTTCTGCCATACTAATTTCCAGTTTTTCCAGCAGTTTTTGTCAAATAATGAATTCTTATCCCAAAAGTTGGGATCTTTGGGTTTGTCAAACACTAGATTGCAGTTATTCAACACTTTGTCCTGTGACCCTAACCTATTCCACTTAATAGAATAGTCTATTTCTTAGCCAATACCAAATGGTTTTGGTGACTGCTGCTTTATAATATAGTTTTAGATCAGGTATAGCTAGGCCACCTTCATTTGATTTTTTTTCATTAATTCCCTTGAAATTCTTGCTTTTGTTCTTCCATGTGAATTTTGTTATTATTTTTTCTAGGTCAGTAAAATAGTTTCTTTGGAGTTTGATTGGTATAGCACTAAAAAATAGATTAGTGTAAGGAGTATTGTCATCTTTATTATATTCACTCAGCCTATCCAAGAGCATTTAATATTTTTCCAATTATTTAAATCTGACTTTATTTGTGTGGAAATTGTTTTGTAATTTTGCTCATATACTTCCTGACTTTCCTTTGGTAGATAGATTCCCAAATATTTTCGACAGTCATTTTGAATGGAATTTCTCTTTGTATCTCTTGCTGTTGGATTTTGTCTGTGATATATATAAATGCTGAGGATTTATGTAGATTTATTTTGTATCCTGCAACTTTACTAAAGTTGTGAATTATTTCTAGAAGGTTTTTAGTAGAATCTCTGAGGTTATCTAAGTATACCATCATATCATCTGCAAAGAGTGATAATTTGGTTTCCTCATTACCTACTTTAATTCCTTTAATTTCTTTCTCAACTCTTATTGCTAGCATCTCTAATACAATATTTAATAATAATGGTGATAGTGGGCAACCTTCTTTCACACCTGATCTTACTGAGAATGGCTCCAGTTTATCCCAATTACATATGATGCTTACTGACAGTATTAAATATATGCTCCTGACTATTTTAAGGAAAAGTACATTTATTCCTATACTCTCAAGTGTTTTTATTAGGAATGAATGTTGGATTTTATCAAATGCTTTTTCTGCATCTATTGAGATGATATGGTTTTTGCTAATGTGGTTATTGATATAGTCAATTATGCTAATAGTTTTCCTAATGTTGAACCAGCCTGCATTCCTGGTATAAATCCTATTTGGTCATAGTGTATTATCCTGGGGATGATTTTCTGTAATCTTTTTGCTAATATTTTATTTAAGATTTTAGCATCAATATTCATTAGGGAGATTGGCCTATAGTATTCTTTCTCTGTTTTCCACCTATCTGGTTTAGGTATCAGTACCATGTCTGTGTCATAAAAGGAATTTGGTAGGACTCCTTCAATCCCTATTTTTTCAAATAGTTATATAGCATTGGAGTTAATTGTTCTTTAAATGTCTGGTAGAATTCACATGTAAATCCATCTGGTCCTGGGAATTTTTTTCTTAGGGAGTTGATTAATAGATTGTTGTATTTCTTTTTCTAAGATGGGACTGTTTAATCAATTTACTTCTTCCTCTGTTAATCTGGGCAAGTTATATTTTTGAAAGTATTTTTCCATTACATTTAAGCTATTGAATTTATTGGCATAAAGCTGGGCAAAGTAATTCCTAATTATTGCTCTAATTTCCTCTTCATTAGTGGTGAGTTCTCCCTTTTCATTTTAAAGATTAACAATTTGATTTTCTTCTTTCTTTTTTTGAATCAGATTTACCAAAGCTTTATCTATTTTATTGTTTTTTCATAAAACCAGCTTTTAGTTTTATTAATTAATTCAAAAGTTTTTTTTAATTCATCTCTCCTCTTATTTTTAGAATTTCAGGTTTAGTGTTTGACTGAGGGGGTTTTAATTTGGCTTGCTGCCAGGGCAAAGTAGCCAACACTGTATTAAAGCTCTCCCTGAAGAAATGGCTGAGATCACACCTCATCCCCCCTCAAGTCCGCTGTACTATGAGTTGCTTGCCTTACTGTGCTGTCCTGCCTTCAGTTTGTGCCCAATATAACCATCTCTACCCTCGAGCAAAAACAGATCTTTTCTGGGGAATTGTGAGGATATCTTCTCTTGGTAATTACTTGTGTTTTTTTTTTTTCAGTCAAGCACTAATTCCAAGGCTTGTCATGAAATAAATTACTCTGAGAGAAAAGACAGAACTTAAGTAGATGTGTGTGTCCTCTCTGCCATTTTGGCCAAGCTGTCTATATGCTCTCTTAAAGGTGTGAATCTTGTGGTACATGTGTAAGTATAGGTACATGTACTAAACTAGAGAACTGTTAAGCACTATGCTAAAGAACCATTGTCTCTATCAATTCCACTGACTTAGCACCTTGTTTTAAGTTTTGGCACGTAACAGTGAGCCAGTGATAATATATTTGAACTAAGATGTTGATATTGTGTTTCAAATTAATTGTTATAAAAATAAGCTATTCTCAAACAAAATTTCATTTGACAATTTGACAAGTGATGTGAAAATGAATTTTCTGCACATTTTTTCTTCAAGTCTATTCTAGTGCATGTCTACATGGTTACAATAGCAGTAGGGACAATAGCCATTCAAAAAAAAAATCTTATTATGGGAGTAGGTATACGTTAGTTATCTTCAATAACTAATTCATGTATTAACATTACTGAACTTTAGAAGTGCATCTGATTCATCATTTTGCATGACTATATACTATAAATGCTTGTATTTTTTTCATCTTCCTTTTTAAGCCAGATATTATAACAGCATCAATTTATCCCAGAATAGATAGTATAGTTAGCACAGTGCCTAAGTCCTCCAAACTTCAAGTATACAATCATCTTCTTTTCCTCCTCCTCCTACTCTTCCTTCTCATTCTTCTTTCTCCTTCTTTCACATCCACCTGTCTTTATTCTCCCCTTGGCCTCATTCTTAATTAAATACTTCAAAACAATGCCTCTTCTATTGATGGCTCAACCTGGAATTTTCCTCAGTAATTGAGGCCTCTCTGCCCTGGAGTAATTTACCCTCTCTATTATTTATTCTCCCTGAATATATCCCTCCACAAAGATCAGTCCCTTTGATAAATTTCTTCTAAAGCCTCTGATATATGGAATGGCCCCAAACCATCCTACCTTCATTCCTTTCCCAGTCCTCTTCCTGATTTTGAGGATTTCAAAACAATCTGGGTATCCCCCATGCTTTTCAGTTTAATTTTTATGTATTGTATTCCCTATTTGAAATGAAAGCTCCTTGAAGGCAAGGCTGTAAGGGGCCTTTAAATGGGCGGCGCCACAGTGCATCGGGAGATTGAGGCCCAGAAGTAATTTCTGTGGATATTAGGACTGCCCTTGGGTAGGATCCTGGCCATATTGAGATAGCTTCGTAAAGGGTGACTCTCTTGCTGATTGGCTGTGTGTGTGATCTCACAGGCCCTATGTAAGCCCACTGCAGGCAGCAGTCGCTCTCTTTAACCTGGCGCTCTTCATCCTGGCTCCCTAGCCTGGGTGGCCAAGCCGAGATGGGTAGCCAAAAGAGGTAAGGATTTTGGTAGTGAACATATGGGTCTTCTGACCAGGTGTTCACTCAGGAACCAACAAGTCAGGGCATCAGTCAGGGCATTATGTGAGTAGGTATAATAAAGGCTTTTAAGATTACGGCTGTTCTTGAGCGCACTACCCGGTTATTAAGCTATAGATCCAAGAGATTGTGGCCAGAGACCTTTGAAGGTCTCAGAGGAAGCGAGCCAGGTAGAGTTCACACTGCAAAGGTCAGTGGTCAAAGGTACTCTGTTGGGCTTAGGACAGACTAGTAATTGTAACTGCCAGGAGGGCATATTACAGTTTATGGACAGGCTATTTTTCTTTTTGCTTTGACTTGTATCACCAATGCTTAGCATAGTGCCCAATACATTACAAGTGCTTTGTAAATGACTGTTTCCCTTTTTGTTAGTCAGAGCAAGTGAATCAATTACTAACAACTTTTTAAATTAACTTCAGTAATTAAATTAAATATTTATTAGGAACTTACTATGTGTTTAATAAAGCAGTTGCTTAGAATCTTGTCAAATAGAATTTCTAACTAAGAATTTCTAAGGGTAGGCAAAACAATTCAGTGAGAAGGTATTAGTTGGAGGAATCTCTGCAGCCCTTACCTCCTAGAGATGTTCAAGCTCTCCATTTCATCATTTTACAATAGCCTCAGTGTTAAATGTCAAGATCTCTGTTACACTCCAAGTGTAATTGTAACCACTTGAACCAGAATTAATGACTTCAGGAATAGGCTCCAAGTTGTCAGTTTTAAGAATACTATATCTCTGTCTTGAGATTCTTGTCTTAATTTACATTTTATGGCCAGCACATAATGGGGTGCATGGAGTGAGATGCCTAACCTAATCACTCCCTAACTCCAACTCTAAGTCATCAAATATCATATCAATGACATCCAGAAATTGATGAGTAATAGTAGTAAAATGCCTGTCCTAACTACCTCAATTCTATCCCTAGGTGAAAGAGAAGATTCTTTTTCTCAATTGCTACTTAGCCTTAAGCTCTGGGTGGGTGTGGCCCCATTCAAATTGAGACCTGTTGAAGACCTTACATTAATAAGGTCAAGGTATCCAGAGCTATCCATTATATCTAGAGAGCAATATCTAGTCTTCCTGATTTATCTCTGGCCATTGGACCCGGATGAGGGGGAAGTGAGGTAGGTGACTTTGCACAGCCCTCCTTTACTTAAATCCAATTTACTCGAATGTCATGGCATGACCTTCCTGGTGTCATGTTTCTCTTTTAGAAATGAAAAGCAAACAATAACAACAACAACCTCTAAGATGAGTACTCTATTAAGGCACCATTTGTCATTTCCTTACTCCCCCCCAGTTCTTTGCTAAATTCCTTTTGGAACTTAACCCACAAGCCAATGGTGTAAAAATAAAAATTTTGCCTCTTGATTTGAAGATGGCTGAAGTCTATAAATTCTTTTTAAACACTTTGCAACACCAGCCCAGAACTCCAATATTTTGAGGGATTCAGTGCTTCTGTACCCCAACTATTCCATGCTCAGAGAAGGATTATTTCAAATTAGTACATCTATCACAATCTCCAATGCCATCCAGCAGCCATGAAGGACAGTATGGAAGTTGATGTTAAAATCTTGTCATTTTCCTCATCTTTAGACCACAATGACTAAAGTCTCAACCATCTCTTTTCAGAGGGTAGCCAAGGTAGAGAGATTTATAGGAACTTCTCAATTTGTTTAATTAAATTTCAGTTTGTTGACTTTTGGAAATTTCATATGGACCTTACCTTTTCTAGTACCTAGTATCACCTTTTAAACTAGAGTTCAACTAGAGCCAAAATTTCTACTTGATCTTTGTCCAGAATTTTAAGCAAACTTTGCTTATATTTTATTGCTTATACAATTTTCAGTAAGAAAAAAAGCCTTATTTATGAAAAAGAGAGGGTACATGAAAAATTCTATAATATTATTTAAACCTTTATTTTCAAAAGTCACATCACTCTACCTATATTTTTTATGTTAAAAAGTTCTTTGAATGACTACTCAGGATGATACATATAATCTTTATCAAGCACATGAGAGAGTTTAGAAGACATGGGTCTCCCATTTCTGACAAGTATTAGCTACTAGGCCACAAGCAGGTTATTTGCATTATGTGCTTTTGCTTGGTATTTACAAAATCTGTAAAATGTAAATGTTGTTTATATAACTATGTTAACTTTTTAATAGAGTTCTTCTGAGCATCAAGTGAAATAATGGCTATAAAGACTTTTGAAAACCTTAAAGCACTTTTTGAGTTTCTGCTATTATTGAACAATATAGTTCAGGCTATCTTTTTTTATTGGAGGAGGAAATGGTGGGTTAATCATTTTCAGGGATATGAACATTTAGATAATTGGATTAGGGTTAGATTTATATTGTGCTAATTAACTGGCCATAACAGCACAGTTGTAATTGTACATTGAATATAGTTTTATATTTCTTGTTCTTATTTACAAAAGAAAACTCCTTCAGTTTCTACCTTTAAAACACCTTAATCAAATTAATTTTTAATTTGTGTGTCCCTGAAATATATTTTTCCCTTTGAGTCTTCAATAGACTCAAAGGTTCCCTATATTACCAAATAGTCATGCTAATTTTTTTCTCCTGAATTGTTTAAAGAATTCTGATAATAATTTAGACTAAGGACCAAATTACCATTTAATATTATTTTTCTATGTCCTGGATACATTACCCTAACACCTTATTTCTTTGAAACTTTAAATTCTATAAGCATTTTCCCCAGAGACTGTATGCCTTAAATTTTACATTGTAGGAATGTATTGCATAAAGTGCTATTTAACTCTTTGAACTGTCAACTGAACTCTGCACACTACACTTATTTGTTCTCATTTTCTACCAAGGAAAAGTGCAAAGTCAAACATCTTATAAAAAGGCAGCATAAGATTCATGTAAATGAGACCACATTTCCTCAGACTCTATCTTCCATTTAGTAGTGCAGTTAAGTTCTCCGTCTCACTTAGCATGTTTTGAAATGTACAAATAGAAATTGAGAGCAGTGAAAATGCCATTCATTTGTGGTTTTCTGCAGAAAAAAAAAGGAATCAAAACAGATTATGCTGTTTCCTTTAGAAAGCAGAGACTTGATTAATTAAACAATTACTTTCTCTCAAAGAATACAAAAGAATAAGTGCAGAAACAATGTCAAGATGAGTTCATGGAAGCAGAAAGTAATCAATAAGAACTGACCAATTATCGCTTCAGACATTAGAGCTAAAAGAGTCCTTAAAGGTCATCTAGTCTGACCTCATTATGCAAATGAAAAAACTGACTCCTAGAGAAGTTAAATGACTTGTCCCATATTACATATGTAATACAGAAGTGGGATTTGAACCCTAATTATCTGACTCCAAAACTAAAATGCTTCCTTCATCCCCTTAATCCCCCTCCACACATACATACACACTATTTTTTGAAGACTTTAAAATCTTTTCCTGTAACGAGCTGTCGTCTCTAGAAGCTGCCGGATCACTCTCTGGGAAGAGATCTGCTGTGTCTTCTACTCAAATCTCTCCGACAGATTCTTCTTCCTGTAACGAGCCGTTGTCTCCAGGCAGTTGCTGTTAACTCTTGTCCAGAGAAGTGACTTCCCTTCCTGCAGGGAGCCCCGTCAAGCCTGATGCAATGCAGAGTCTTCTTCTATCTCTGGGAGTCCTCTCTTTTATTCTCCCAGAGAATGGGCGTGGGATAATGCAAGGGCTTCTGGGAAGAACCACCTCAGCCAATGAGCCTGCTCCTTCTATCAAGTCAACCTGAGTTCTCACCTTGTAATTGTCCAACCTGAATTCTCACCTTGTCACTATCCAGACAACCCGAGTTCTCACCTAGTAATCCCAACATTTTCCCTTTTTCCTTTTCCCAAACTCACAGTTTGTTTTCTGATGGTGGAATCTTTGGAGGAAATATTTTGAGTCAAAAGTCTTGCTATTATTCTTCACAGTATATTCTATTATATAATTATGTTTTCCAACGTTATCAAGTATTAGATTGGCTCTGAAAAACAACAATGAAACTAGAAAAGACCACATTTATGCTGTGGCTCACCCTCTGCTGCATTGAAAATACAGATCCTAAGAGTTTGTCAACACATTCTTAAATGGAAGGGAATTGGCTAATAACTGTGTTGACAGCATCAATTAAGAAGAAAAAATTTTGTAATTTTCCATATAATTTATGCTTTGTGAACAGTAAAGTATGTTAACTGAGAGTAAAATCTTAATTCTAGATTTTTAAATTAAATAATATAGATCATCAAACTGTCCCTTTATTTAACATGTGAAGACTTAGTCTTAAATTGTCATGACACAAATGATTTTTTTTCATTGTTAAGGATATGCCATTTTTTACATGTAGATTGTCATTTTAATGGCATAATTGAAAGAGTAGGGGAAAAGATTTGCTTACTCAAATATGTCTGGAATTTCATCTGGTATAGCAGAGTAGTTAAAGCATTGATATACTGAGGTTTCTATTCTATCCCTCTGTATAAGGAGGATATGAAAAGATTTGCCTTTTCAATGCCCAGTGTTAATTTAGCTGAGCCTTATAAAATATTTGAATGGACAGTTTTCCACAGGGAATGAAAAATAGCCCTACTTTGCATCAAAAATATGTTGTTGTTGTTCTTACTCTAGTAAGAAAAGCATTTTCAAAAGTTATGTTATTACATTAGATGGATGATATCTTGTGGTGTGTACCTGAGGAGCAAATGTTAGAAGCATGTCTACAAAAGACCATAGAAACATCAAGGAACTACCAATTGTATATAGTTCTAGGAAAAATTCAAAGGCACGTTCCTTTTCAATGTTTAGGATAAGAAGTATATCCTAAGGTTCTTACAATACAAAAACTTTAATCACAGAGAAGTTGAAAACCTTAAATGACTTCAAGAAATTGATTGGAGATATCCAATGGATGGGTCTAGTATTGGGCTTAACTACCTATCAATTACAACCATTATATGACATTTTAAGGGAGACACTACTTTACATTAACCCCACCAACTTACAAAAGAAGCTCAAGAGGTTTTGAGAGAAGTTGAAAGATTTACTCAAAAAGCCTTGGAAATATTGTTTTTGCTTCAAAAGAGGCACCCACAGCAGTCCTTCCTCAAGGAGACAGTGGACCCTCCCAGTACAACCAGACTAAAGCCTTACTCCTTACCCAGTATTTGTGTCTATAATTTTATTAAAGGCCATTAAGTGGAATAGCACAATTATCTGGGATAAGACCTGACAAGAAATACACATTTTATACCAATGTGCAAAATGCATTTCTGTGTATGTAATGTATGCTGTGAAACTATCCCAGAGTGGCAAAGTTTATTGGCCAGCTCCAAATTTTACACAAGGGTTTCATTAAAGATAACTTGGCTATTGCATAATTGGCAATGGATTTTTGAAGAAAAGATATACCAATTATGTTTACAGATGCATCCAAACATAACATTTTTGCTGTATACTGTATAGTTGTCATGACAACTATAAAGAGAGTAATCAGAACTTCTTTTCAATCCATTCATCAGAATGAATTGTATGCAATCATGCTAGCTCTTACTTATAAATATAATATCTGATTTGACTTATTCAGTAGGTGTTGTACAAAGAATTGCCACAGCCCAAATAAAATTTGTAGCTTCTGATATATATCAGCTCTTTAAGGAACTTCAAGAGCAAGTAATAAAGCATTCAAGTAAGATTTATATCTTGCATATCCACTCTCATAGTGGACTTTCAGGTCCTATTTTTTATAGAAATTCAAAGGCAGATAACCTTCTAACCATATTAGCCAATATTCCTTTACTTCAAGCAGCCCAAGAATCTCATTCTAAATATCATCAGGTTGTGCAAGCTCCATATTTGCAATTTGGAATAAAAAAAGAGGAATCTAGGAGCATAGTAAAACCCTGTACAGCTTGCCTTCCTTTCCATACTCCTACACTTCCTCCAGGGAAGAATCCTTATGGTTTGAGACCTATTGAAATTTGGCAAATGGATGTGACTCATTATAAATATTTTGGTTGTCTGTCTTTTATCCATGTTGTAGTAGACACTTTTTCAGTATTTACTTTTGCAATACCAGCAGTAAAAGAGACAGCCCAAGTGGTCACTGAATTCCTTATCCAAGTTTTTGCAATTATGGATGTGCCACTAGCAATAAAAACAGATAATGGACTTGCATATATTTCTAAACATTTTGCACACTTTTATGCACACTATCAGATTTTACATATCACTGACATACCTTTTAATTCTCAAGGACCAGCAATAGTAAAAAAGGAGAAACAGAGATATCAAGATGCTCATGCTCTTCCAAAAACAAAAGAAAGGGGGAGTGTAATATTATTTTTTTTTATTTTTGATAAGAATGAACTGGCTCCAGCAGACAGGTTTTATAACCCTCTGGAAGGGCAGTGTCCAGTGGGAGCAGCTCCACTCTCTTTAGATAATCACCTGGTGATGTAGAGAGATCCTAAAAGTGGTGAATGGAAGGGACTAGATAGATTAACTTCTAGGGGGAGAGGGAGACAGTCCATCAGAGGGAGATGGAGAAGACCCTTAAAACAAAGAAACAAAGAAGAAGACCCAAGAATCATTGGGTGGTTCCATCACTGACTTTGCCCATGACTGAAAGATCATGGCAGTTATGGCAATTGACTCATGAACATCAAAAATTGAATTGTCAATGAGACTGGTGCCTGCAGTTTTCAAAATCTGCAGGAATCACTGGATTCCCTGACATATGATGAAATTGTGGTAGGACTTCAAAATCTTCAGGAATCATTAGATACCCTGACACATTAAATAATGGACAATAGATTGGTTTTGGACTATCTCTTGCTGCTGAAGTGTATGTGTGATAGTTATTTATATGCCCTCCTTCTAGGACTAATGGACATGTATAATTTCTCATGTTGATTCATATTGTTTGTTACCTCACTACTAGCCTGTGTTATATTACTATGTACTTGTGTAATACCTCCCATGCTGATGGATCTATGTATACCTGTTTCAGTTAAGACCCTTCAGCCCAGAGGAAATCTGCTAACATTATCTGGTTTGACTCCTGACTTCCCTTTGGTGTTTTCACCTTCCTTCCTGAGAAGTCAGGGAGAGAATGATCACCTACTTTTTGGTGTTTTCATCTCCCTTCCTGGAAAGTTAGGGAGTGGATGATCACTTTCTTTTTGGTGTTTTTACCTCCCTTCCTGAGATAGGTTGATTAGCAGTCTATTGGCATTTTGCTGGTGAGATGGGATAAATCTTTGAACTAACATGATGACTGTGAATATAAAGAAAAGGAAGTAAAGAGAGAGATATGTGACTTTAGAAATGACAATTTTTGAAAACAAATTTGAAAAGTGGGATAAAGAAAAGTAAAGAGTCAAAGACAAAATCAAAGTTGAAACTTGACAAAAACAGGGTAATTTAGAAAAGAGTGAATTGGAAGTAATAATAATATAATGGGCTTGCTCTATATAACTAAAAAGGGGTAGGGAGAAATCTTTATTTACTGCTTATTATCTTAGACAAAAAGAGCCTTTCCTTTGAATAATAACTCCCATGGATACTCTGAAAACAGAGGGTAGATATGCTGAGAAATTTATCCAAAGGCACTTGCTAAGCTGCTACCCTGAAAGGTCAACTTGTAATTCAGAAGTGAGAAGATGAAATACTGAACAGCATAGGAAGGAATAGTGGGAAAATATTAAGAGATAAAGCTAGGATAGAGACAAACTCCTTAACTTACTTTTGTAGGAAGGGTAAAATGCAAATTGTCTTCCCACCTTTAAAATGCATTTGTTAGGGTCAAACTATGGCCACCTTGGGGTTAAACCACTCACTTCATAGGAAACTTAATCCCTACTTTGTATATTACCTGTTTAGAATTCCTTTTCTGCACAGTCTTACAAGTGGATAAAATAATCTCAAAAATCACAGAATTTTAGTAGACACTTACAGCATACATCTTGTCCAAATTATCCCCTAAAGGAATATCTATTTTAACATACTTCCTAGGTATATTTAAAAGGGCTATAATTTGACTGAAGCAAATTAAAAGCATAGTATGCCTTCAGTTCTATGTATTTTCAACATGAATCATCTCTGTTTTCATTATTATTATTAATGTTCTGCAGAAAAGTATTTTTACCTGCCTTAAAACTTAAAATCTGAAGATTAAATAGAAAAACTCCAAGAATATAGTTTATGATATGAATTCATTTTTTGATTCTGCCCTTCTTCAAGGACTTGTGTTGATTCATTCTTTAAACCTTTTTATACAAATTTATAGCAATTATACCTAATGAAATAACAAGATGAATTTGAAATAATATCATACTGCAGTTTTTAAATGAACTGCAGGTCAAAAGTATACAGATTAATATAATATTTATATTAAAACATTCCAAATCTAACTCTGCTCAAAAAGTTATCAAACTGTGCATACCCTTTGACCCAGCAGTGTTACTACTGGGTTTATGTCCCAAAGAGATCTTAAAGAAGGGAAAGGGACCCATATGTCCAAAAATATTTGTGGCAGCCCTTTTCATAGTGGCTAGAAACTGGAAATTGAAGGGATGCCCACCAATTGGAGAATGGCTGAATAAATTGTGGAATTTTATTGTTCTGTAAGAAATGACCAACAGGATAATTTCAGAAAGGCCTGGAGAGACTTACATGAACTCATGCTGAATGAATTGAGCAGGACCAAGAGATCATTATATACTTCAACAAAAATACTATATGATGATTAATTCTGATGGGCGTGGCTCTCTTCAACAAGGAGATGAACCAAATAAGTTCCAATAGAGCAGTAATGAACTGAGCCAATTACACCCAGTGAAAGAACTCTGGGAGATGACTATGAACCACTACATAGAATTCCTAATACTCCTATTTTTGTCCCCCTGCATTTTTGATTTCCTTCATAGACTAATTGTACACTATTTCAAAATCCGATTCTTTTTGTACAGCAAAATAAGTGTTTGGACATGTATACATAAATTGTATTTAACTTATACTTTAACATATTCAACATATATTGATCAACCTGCCATCTGGGGGAGGGGAGGGGAAGGAGGGGAAAATTGGAACAAAAGGTTTGGCAATTACCAAACTGTAAAATTACCCATGCATATATCTTGTAAATAAAAACTATAATAAAAATAATTTAAAACAAACAAAACAAACAAAAAATTCCAAATTTGATGAGAAGAGACTAATTATCCATAATATATTTTACTGAAGATACCTAATTTTCAAAGCAATTTGGGGTATATAATAAGATGATTGATGGGCAAGTAAACTCTTTGAGCCTCAGTTTTCTCATTTATGAAATGAAGGGGTTGCACTGGATATCATATTAATTCAGCAGGAAGGAAGCATTTAGTAGGAAGCAAGCAGGAACTTACTATTTCAACCTCCTCTCTTTGGAATAGGAAAGGTAAGGGGAAAGAAAGTAAAATACATCTGAAATACATCTAAGTTTCTCGGAGGGAAAGACCAGTATATATGACCAAAAAGCTATAAAATTGTGAATAAACTTTTGATTCTGTAATACTGCTACTGGTATATACACCAAAACAATTTTAAAGGGATAAATGACTTATTTGTTGAAAAATAAGTCTTTATTTTTGGTGGTCTTTTTTGATGGCAAAGAATTCAAAATTAAGGTGATATGTATTAATTTGGAAATGTCTAAACAAATTGTTCTATATAATTGCAATGGAATATTACTGTGTTATAAGAAATGACAAGCAAGATAATTTCAGAAGAACTTGGAATTTCAGAAGAACTAACCCAAAGTGAAATGAGCAGCATCAGCAAACACTGAACACAGTAACAGCAATATTGTACAGTGATCAACTGTGAATGTCTTAGCTATTCTCAGCAATACAATGATTCAAGACAATTCCAAAGGACTCATGATGAAAAATGCTATTCACATCCAGAGGAAGAACTGGTGGAGTTTGAAACACACTCTTTTTTTTTTTTTTTTTCATTTTGTGTGTGTGTATGTTTTTTTGGTTTTTTTTTTTTGGGGGGGGGTTCCTTTTACAACATGACTAATAGAGAAATGTTCTTTACATGATAGCCTATGTATAACATATCTAATTGCTTACTATCTCAGAGAAGGGGAAGGGAGGAAAGGTGCCAGACAATTTGAAACTTAGTTTTTAAAATAATTATCATAAATTATTTTCATATATAATTGGTAAAATTAAAATGTTATTCAAAAATAAGGTCAGGATCATCTTCCTTAGCAGGACTTGGTTGAATAAATAACTATGTAAGTGAAAGTTTCCAATAACTGAACAATTGAAGGTAGCCAGCATGCCAAAATGTCATCCATTACTATTACTATAGCAACCTGATTTCCATCTGCATGGGTGTGCTAGGCTTCCAGTTCTCCCTTATCTGAAATAGCTCTGGCTTTTTCCAGAAGGGAATGACAAATACTAAGAGTCCACTGAATTATTAAACTAAGATAGAGCTACATTCATCTAATTCTATTTTGAAGTTTATGATATTATTGACACCCTTACCGCTATTTGGTGATTTACATAGCACCATTCTCTCCTAGTTCATCTTCAACCTTTCCTAGAACTCCTATTTTATCTCCTTCTATGCTGACTAAATTTGACTATTAATAGGCATCCTTTTTCTCTATTTGCTCTCTTTTGATTTCATCATCATTTGAATCATCATCTTTATTAAATAGTTCAAAATCCAGCTTAACATTTCTTCTGAACTCCAGTGTTGCATATTTTCACCTTTATATTCTAGGTCTTAAATCAACTTTCTTCAAAGCAGATTTGATCACATCATCCCTTTACTCTGCCCCTCTTTCAAACTTTCATGTTACAGTGGAGAAATCATTATCACTCTTCCAGTTATTCAAGTTTATAAACATTAAGTCAACCTTTACATTCTTGAGAGCCCTAAATCTTTTCTTGATTTAGCAACCAAAATCTTTGCTGAAGCACACCTCAACAATAAACTAAACCCAGGTTGAAGATGACCAATAGACCTCAAATTCAACAGTGAGTGGGGGGGGGGCATTTTTAACCCAAGCATGTGAAGATTTCTAACCACCATGCATAATATGCATAATAATAACCATGCATAGATGAGGGTAATTTCTTTCAACGGTCATGAAGGCATCTGAAGGAGGCACTATAATAAGTGCTTAAAGCTTGGTCAGACATCAATGACACTGCATCCCAAGCCATTCCCAGTCCCGATCATTGTCTTGCTACTGGATTTTGATGACTCTAGAAGAGAGTATAAGCCTGATTACTTCATGGAATTCTGTTTCACTTAAATCTAATTCATGCAAAAGTCAAGACATTGCTGTATAATGTCATTGACACTCTTTGAAAACAAAGAATAAACAAGGCTCTTTAACATTCTGATTGCCCTTTGGATTCGTTCTAAGTTTTCAAAGTCCTTATACTCTATTATCTAGAGCTGAGCATGCTTAGCACATCATACATAGTCTGACCATTAGCCATGAATGGAATGAGGTAGAAAATTCAGCAAAGATAAGCTCAGACTATAATAATGTTAATTATATTTTTATTTTTATATTTTTACAAGGATAAGAAGATTTATTTTTCAGCCATTCTTCAATCATGTCTCTCTCTGAATTCATTTTGGGTTTTCTAGGCAAAGGCACTGGATTAGTTTTCCATTTTCCTCTATAGATTAATTTATAAATGAGGAAACTGAGGCAAACAAGGTAAAGTGATTTGGTCAGGATAACAAAGCTAGTATGTTTCTGAGAGCAGATTTAAACTCAGGAAGATATATTCTGTGACCTCAGACCTGGCACTCTATTCACTGTGATACCCAGCTGTCCCTCAAATCAATAAATAGAGGAACATTAATGTTCAAGGATAAACGATGAACATCACATGCAATAGCTATTAGATTTGACTTCCAATGTCTCACATTTCTAATTTCTAATTTTATACCTTGAAGATATAATTCCTTGGTCCTATGGCAGTGGCAAATTTCTCATCATGCCCAAAAAATGACTCCCCTTCCCACAGACTCTTTTTATTCCCTAAGTGTTGACTAATTCAGAAATCCAGGAATCATTTAAAAAATGATAAAAAAAAAATACAGCCTATGAGGCATGGGGTTAAGTGGCTTTCCCTTTCCTCTATTTTACATTCTTTGTGTTTCATATCATTAAATTTTCTTTTGACGCCACATTATGGGAATTTCTCTATCCTGACTCTGTGCACACAAATGAGATGTTGGTATACTTTTAGCAAGTCTTATTGAGACTGTCACAATCCTTATTCTTGGAATAAGTATTTAATTTCTTAATTAATGTGGTGCCATAGAATATTAATTCCTTGGTTGTTATTGCTGAAAGTTCACTAAAAGTCCAAGGTGTTTTTTTTTGTTCTGTACAAAAACTATGATACTTTCATTTTGTGCTTGTAAAGTTTTAATCCAAGTGTATCACTTTAAATGTTGTCCTTTCTCTCCAATTTGACTAAATCCAATACTCTAGCCTTTCAAAATCTTTATTTGGGATGAAGGGATATTGATTCTGTGATCCATTGTTTAACTATCTTTCTCAGCTTTCTATAATCTGCAAATCTAATAAGTCTTAACTGCTTTTTCCATGTAATTGATTGAAAGGTTATAAAGCACAAATTCCTAAAGCAGTCTACTGGAATAGACATTAAATCATTAATAAAGAAACAAACTAATAATAAATAAATAGAGTATGAGTCTCTTATAGCTATTCAACCAATTTCAAATAGCTATAATTATATTATAAATTATATCAACTCTCTCCATCTTTTCCAGGAGAATACCTTAGCAAAAACTTCGCTCAAATCTAAATCTAATTCAGGATTCTTTTCATTCAGTAGTTTAATAAACTTTCCTTATCAAAAAGAAAATAAGGGGGTGTACTGGACCAGTTCTTGATCAAGTCATACTGTCTTTTTTTGTTTGCTAGTTTATCACCACCTACTTCGCTTAGTCTTGACTCAATCATTGTTATCATTGTTATCATCATGGAAAACTCATCATCTTGCAAATTAATTCAACTTTAATGCTCTCACTTCATGAATACCCTCAGTTGTTTCTGCCCCTTTCATTGGAAGGCTGAAGAGATAATCAAATTCACAACAGCTTGCTCCCACACTAAAAACCCTCTGACTCTTCCATTCACATATTTTAGCTTCTTTTTGCACTATCTTCCATTAGATGGTAAACTCCTTGAGAACAAGGGCCATTTTCTATTTTTAAATTTGTTTTCCTATTACTTAGTATAATACACAGTACTAGTAGGCATTTAATTAATATCTCATTCTATCTTTGTAATCTCTGCTTACTGGTCTAGACTGCAATGTTTATTCTTCTTAGTCCTACAGTATTTCTTCTGTTTTCCATGTTCTTACTAATACCCCTGACACTGGTTCATCAATCATACCTACCCCATTTTTAATTACTTGAGAATATTAGCTGACAACATTGGGTTAAATGGCTTAAATTTATCAGGAACAGCTAGTCATTGTTTTGCTAGTCAATGTTTTACTTTCTTCTGATTTATGAATCAATTCTCTTCTCCTTCCCTTTGCTTTTTACACTACATAAGTCATTCTTCTTGGTAAAGAAAAGAAAAGGCCAAAAAAAGAAAAATAATCAGTCACAACTTCATTGCTCCATGCTCAGTTTATGATAATCCCATTTACCCCAGAGGTTGGTTCTATGACTCTTTTAACCCTTATTTGTTTGTTTGTTTGTTTGTTTTTTAACTCAGATTTAACAAAAAACAATATTTATTTACATCTCTAATTTCCTTTGCCAGTCCTGAGTCATACTAAACTTTAATACCACTGACTTTTGATAGAAAAATGCAATACTCTGATTTTCATCAACTGTTACCTGTTTTTCTTCTATTTTCTCTTGATAGCATTCCTCACTCCCTTTTATGCATCCTAAGTCTTTTAAATAAAATTCAGAGCTCTATAATTCTCAAGAGATTTTATTTTTGCCATGTATTCATATGTTAAACCATTCAGCTTCTTCTATTTGTTGCCTAGACTTGGGACTTTTTGAGATCAGGAAAATTTATCTTAGATAAAATTTTTATTGTTATGTATTCTTTCACAGTAACTACTCTGTGCTGTCTACCTTCCTGGATATGCATAAGCTATTTTCTCACTTTCCTTTCATTTTTAGCTTAATATCTTTTGGATTAGATTTTTTTTAAAGATGAAAAATACACATACACACATATAGACAAATATAATCATATTTGCTTATTGTCTCTTTTCTATGATGTGGTCCAGAAATTCAAGTCAAATTCTTAGGCAGTTGTCCATTTTCTTTTCTTTTTTTCTTTTTTTTTCCTTTCTTGCTGGGGCAGTTGGGGTTAATTGACTTGCCCAGGATCACTAAGCTAGGAATTAAGTGTCTGAGACCAGATTTGAACTCAGGTCCTCCTGACTTCAGGGCTGGTGCTCTGTCCACCATTTTCTAAATTAGATCTCCCCTTCCTTTGTATCCCTTATCTTTTAAACAATAAGAACTTTTAAAAATTATAGCTTTTTTATTTTCATAATATATACAAAGGTAGTTTTCAACATTTACCATTGCACCACTTCCTTCCCTAAACAGCAAGTGATTTAATATAGATTAAACATATACAATTCTCCTAAACATTTTCACATTTATCATGCATTTTTTGTCTTTAAAAATGAGAAATAACAATTGTATTCCTGTGGTCTTCATTTCTTCTTCCAGCTTTCATAATTTTTAGTAATATTTTTTCGGACTCTTTTGTCAGTATTCTTTTTGTCTCTATGAATTAACAGAAATGCTAATTGTTATTTGTTTTAACAAATTTGAAGAGGTTCTCTGCCATATCTTAGATATTTATCCTGGAAAGACAACATATCTCTCTATTGTTCTGAGGTTGACAAATCTTTCCTTACCAGAGTAAGAATCATCAGCTATTGCTACTTTTCTTTCCTTTACCTGATCACCAATGATCTCTTCAATTACTCCTATTTCTATATAAATCACAACATTAGAACCATAGTAGCTAGTTTCTAGTTCACGTCTTTCATTTCACATTTGAGAAAACAAGGGACCAGAGAGCATAAGTGACTTGACCAACACCACCAGGTAATTTAATGCCAGCAGTAGATGTATTGTCTTCAAGAGATGGATCATTATTATTTACACTACAAAGCCATGATAAAATTGAATGAGATGCTTTCTTCATAATGTTTATTTCAACTGAAGACACTGAAGCAATAAAAGTTTGAAAATACTGGACATGCTTATGAAAAAAATTAAAAATCATGTGAAGCCTGGAGTTTAAAATTAGGCTTAAACCAACCTAAATTGAAGTAGTTGATTTCTTGTTCAAATGATAACACAATTTTAACTAATCTTGAAAATGATGGTAGCTTTAGAAATAAAATTGTATTTCATCTGTGAATTTAGCTCTTCTTAATGATTAAAAAAGGCACTATATCCAAACTGATCCCAAGAATTAATCAATGAAAAATAACAAGAGTTTCACCTAGACTGACTGCATATGAATAAAAATAGTTCTCTAGTAATGCATATTACTAGTAAATTTCTAGTAAGAAATTAATAAAGAGATATTTTAATATTTATGCTGTCATGCATAACATTATTATATGGCTTATTAGAGAAAGTAAACAGCCACCAAAGGAGACCACAGAAATAGCTCTGTATCAGAACCCAAAGAAAAAACAGGCTATGGTGGGAGGAAGAAAAAGGAAAACCATGAGAGAAAAAAAGTGAACATAACATATGTTGATTTATATTTAGTCTCTCTGGATGAAGATGGTGTTTATTGAGATTGCCTTGGATCACTGACTTAGATGACCAAATCTGTCATAGTTGATCATTGTACAATTTTGCTGTTACCAGAAATAATGTATTCCTGGTTCTGCTTGTTTCACTCAGCATCAGTTCATGTAAATCTTCCCAGGACTTTCCAAAATCAGCTTGTTCATCACTTTTTACAGAACAATATCCATTACTTTCATATACCATAACTTAATAAGTCATTCCCCAATTGATGAGCATCTATCCAGTTTGCAGTTCTTTTCCGTCACCTGCTACAAACATTTTTGTACATGTGCATCCTTTTTCTTCTTTTATGATCTCTTTGGGATGCAGACCCAATAAAGATATTGATGATCAAATGGTATGTGCAGTTTTAAAGCCTTTTTGGCATAGTTCCAAATTACTCTCCATAATGGTTAGATCATTTCAATTCTCCACCAACAATGCATTGGTCCCAGATTTGGCCTCTCCACCCTGTGCCTCCCTATTCTGCACTTGTGCTAGACAGTTCTGCACCCCACTTCCCTTGTTGATACAGACATTTCCTGAAGTTCTTCCAAAATATCTTCTGCTAGAAATTTGTTATATTACAAATATTTTTGGGTTCTGTCACTCCAAAACCTATAATGTCTGTGCTAGCTTTCACACTGTCCTTGATTCAAGTATACCTTTCCAGAGTTGCAGCCCTCTACAAAAACCAATTCAGAGGTTTGATCTGCTATTGATTCTGAGGGAAGTCAGGAAGAGCTCTGGCAAAGACCTCTCTATTTGTTGCCATCATCTTGACTCCACCATCTGTTTTAAAGTGTTTTTAATAGAACTGGATGCTGTATTTTGTCAAAAACTTTTATTGCTTCTATTGAGATTATCATATAATTTCTGTTAGTCTCGTTATTGATAAGGAAAATTATGGCAACACATTTCCTGATATTGAACCAACCCTGCATTCCTGATATAAATCCCACTTGGTCATACTGTATTATCTTGCTAATTAGTGTTGTAATCTCTTTGTTAATAATTTAAAACTTTTGCATCCATATTCATTAGGGAGATTGGTCTGTAATTTTCTTTCTCTGTTTTGGCTCTTCTTGGGTTAGGTATTGATAACAAATTTGTGTAATAGAAGAAATTTTGCAGGACTGTTTTTTAACCTATCATATTGGAATAAATTGATTTTATAAGTTTTATAGAATTCACTTGTAAATACATCTGGCCTTTGAATTTTTTTTAGGGAATTTATTAATGGCTTATTCAATTCTTTTTTCTTAAATGGGACTGCTTAAGTAATTTATTTCCTCTTTTGTTAATCTGGGCATCCATTTCAATTAGACTGTCAAATTTGCTTACTTCAATGAAGATCCATCTCCTGCCCTGAAAGATGATGCTCAGTCTCACTGGGTAGTTGATTCTTAATTGTAATCCCAGTCCTTTTCCTTTCAGACTATGGCTTTTAAGATCCTTTAATTCTTTATTGTGAAAGCTGCCAGATGCTGAGTAATCCTAAATCCTTGATTCGTGAATTGTATTTGTCTGGCAGTTTACAGTATTTTTTTTTCCTTGAGATTATTTAGCTGTAGTTCTGCAACAATGTTGCTTCAGGCTTTTCTTGTGGGATCTCTTTCTGCAAGTAATTGCTGGATTCTTTCAATGGTTATTTCCCCTTCTGGTTCTAGCATATCAGAGCAATTTTTCTTGATGATCTCTAGAAGAATGCTATCCAGGCTCCTTTTTTGGTCACATCCTTCAGGTAGACAAATAATCTGTTTTCCAGATCAATTATTTTTCCAATAAGATATCATGCATTTTCTTCCATTTTTTCCCATCTTTTTAACATTATTTGACTGATTTTTTGCTGTCTCATGGAGTCATTGGCTTCCATTCACCAGGCTTTAGTTTTTAATATATGATTTTCTTTCATTAGCTTTTGTGTCTTTTATTCCATTTGATTAATTCTACTTTTCCAGGTGTTGAAGATTGATTTTTTTTTTTTTTTTTGCATTTGGCCAATTTTGTTTTTTAAGGAATTCTTTTCTTTAGTCAATTTTCCCCTTCCTTTTTCAAGCTGTTAACTCTCTCTTGCATACCTCTTATTTATTTCCCCAATTTTTCTTTTACTATTCTTATTTTATTTTTAAAATGTTCCATGAGTACTTCCAAGAAGCCTCTTTTGGCTTAATAGCAATTTGTATTTTCCTTTGAAATATTTTTTGTGGACATTTTGCCCTAGTCTGAGTTGGTGTTCTGGTCTTCCTTGTCATCATGTTAACTTTCTATGGTTAAAGTTTTTTTGTTCCTTCCTTCCTTCTTTCCTTCCTTCCTTCCTTCCTTCCTTCCTTCCTTCCTTCCTTCCTTCCTTCCTTCCTTCCTTCCTTCCTTCCTTCCTTCCTTCTTCTTTTCTTTCTTACTTTCTTCCTTTCTTCCTTTCTTACTATTTTGTGACTTTTAAGGCTGGTCTCTGCTCCTGG
Source organism: Sminthopsis crassicaudata (assembly GCF_048593235.1). Classification (NCBI taxonomy): domain Eukaryota; kingdom Metazoa; phylum Chordata; class Mammalia; order Dasyuromorphia; family Dasyuridae; genus Sminthopsis; species Sminthopsis crassicaudata. The sequence goes on from NC_133619.1 coordinate 189,364,481, forward strand.
AGTATAGGGCTCATTGTCCCAAGCTTCTTGTGCCACATTGGCTTTGAACACAGCGGTTTTGGTGTATTGTTCACAGTGGGAGGTCCTTTCAGGTAACAGCTGGTTTCCCTGGGATAGTAATTTGCCTTCTGTAGTGAAACTGAAGGCTGCCCCTCTTGTCTTATCGGCTACTGAACCTGGACCAAGGGTCTCATTTGATGATCTGCTGTGATTAAGACCCTCTCATTGTCTTTTCTGGACACCCTCTGGGATAGGGTGAACACCCCTTCCATCCCAGTGAAACTGATTTTTCGTGAAGTCCTTTTAATCCATATTACCCTGGAGAATGGTTTCATTCCATCAGACTCAAATCAGAGACTGGAGTTCACATGGTTTTCCAGGAAAACTTGAAAAGCATAAGCAGTTTCTGGTCTTCACAGTAATTTTGGCTGTGCCCCAGAAATTAATATGCTAAGTCAAATGTTAATCACCTTGTTTGAATAGTATAGATTCTAGACATTAATTACAATTTTTTGCACATGTGCTCATATATACACTTATATGCCCACATGCACAAAATGGTGACCTAAATAACTATAACCTTCAATCCAGAGATCCCATTACTGCAATATAACACAATCAAACAAAAAAAAAAAAAGAAGAAGAAGAAGAAGAAGAAAAGAAATCTTCCATATATACTAAAATATTCAATGATCATTTTAATGGTAGCAAAGAGCTGGAAATAAAATTAGAGTAATGACTAACTTAATTCTGATACTTGAATAATTCAATAAAATACATTTTGATGTAGATTTCAGAAAGTAGAACCAATAAATAAACATAAAAATAAGTATTACAATAATGTAACAGAAAATTAAAGATGAAACAAACAAAAATAAAATGAACTAATTTCTCTAAAATTATAATTACCAAGTTTAGGCACAAAACAGAGTAGAAAGAAAACACTTTCTCCCCTTAGTTACAGAAGTAAGGGATTATCAATGTGGAATATTTAACATATGGTTAGATGTGATTAGTAAATTCTTTGTTCAAGGGACATAATACATTAAGAAATAACACTGTATTTAAGAGTCTAGCTTCAAAGGCTCACTAAACTTACTATTTATATGATCTTGGGCAAGTCACTTAATCTCTCTGGGACTCAATTTTTTCATCCATTAAAAGAACTATTGAACTAAATGGCCTTTGAAATCCCTTCCAATTCTAATACTATGGATGGTTCTATGACCCCATGGTTTTCTTATTCTTTCATGATCATGGATATGTGAAAATTAACCTGTGCTTAAGGAGAGATATGTACAAAAAGGAATTATAGTAAAAGACAACAATTTAAATAAATATTAACATAAATCTCTCAAGACCAGCAACTATTGGGTTTTTCTGTTATTTTGTTTTGTTTTGGGTTTTTTGGGTCTTTGGGTTCCTACTAATAGCCCAGAAATGCATTTTGCATATAATAGATACCAAATAAATGCTTGTTAAATGGAATAGAAAGTTTCATTTTGAGAGCAACACAAATTTTTCACTAGATTTATATTGTGAGTATAAAAATGACAATTCTGCCTAAATTGGTCTACTTCTTCAAAGCCAAGCCAATCAAACTGCCAAAAATTATTATGTAGGACTAGAGGAAATAATGACAAAATTCATCTGGAAGAACAAAATGTCAAGAATATCAAGAGAATTAATGAGAAAATACAAAAGGTGGTGGCTAAGAAAGAGTCTTGGGTCAGTGGAATAGATTAGATATACATGATACAATAATGAAGGTCTATAATAATCTAGTATTTGATAAACCCCCAAGCTCTAGCTTCTGAAATAAGAACTCACTATTTGAAAAAAAAAATTGCTGGGAAAACTGGAAAATAATATATCAGAAACTTGGCATAGATCTACATCTAACACTCCATTCCAAAATGAGGTCCAAATGGTACATGATTTGAACAGAAAGAATGATACCATAAACAAATTTGGAGAGCAAGGGATAATTTGCCTATCAGCTCTTTGAAGAAGGGAATTTATGACCAATGAACTAGAGACCATTATGAAAGGCAAAATGGACAACTTTGATTACATTAAATTAAACAGTTTTTGCACAAACAAAACCAACAGAAACAAGATTCAAAGGGGAAGTACAAGGCTAGGAAAAAATCTTTACAGTGTTTCTGATAAAGTTCTTATTTCTAAAAAAAAATAGATAGATAGATAGATAGAGATATAGATAGATATAGATATAGATATAGATAGATAGATAGATAGATATAGATATATATGTCAAATTTATCAGAATACAAGTCATTCCCAAATTAATAAATGGTCAAAAGATAAGAACAAAAAAAATTTAGATGATGAAATTAAATCCATAGTTACATGAAAATATTCTATAAATCACTATTGATTATAGAAATGCAAATTAAAACAACTTTGAAGCACCATCTCACACCTCTCAGATCAGCTAAGATGACAGTAAAAGATAATAATGAATGTTGGAGGGGATGTGAGAAAACAGGGACACTAACATATTCTTGGTGTAGTCATGAAATGATCCAATCATTGTGGAGAGCAATCTGTAAGTATTCTCACAAGCAGTATGAAACTGTGCATACTCTTTGACCCAGCAGTGCCAGTACTAGGTTTTTATCCCGAGGAAATCATTTAGGAGGCAAAAGAAGCCACATGTGCCAAAATGTTTGTAGCATTTCTTTTTTGTGGTAGCAAAGAACTGGAAAATGAGTAGATGCCCATCAAATGGGGAATGGCTGAATAAGTTGTGATACATGTCCTATAAAAAATTGATGGACAAGCTGATTTTAGAAAGTCCTGAAAAGATTTACACGAACTGATGCTGTGTTAAACAAGCAGAACCAGGAATATATTATACACAACAATAGTAAGAATGTGCTATGATCAACTATGAAATATTTGGTTTTTCTCAGTGGTTCAGTGATCCAAAGTAATCCCAATACACTTTGAAAGAAAATATCACCTGTATCCAGAAAATGAACAATATAAATTAAATATTAATCAACACTTGCTATGCTCTCTTCTTTTTTTCCCTCTCCCATGGTTTTTCACTTTTGCTCTAATTTTCCTCTCCAAACATGATTCAAAAAGCAATGTGTGTTTAAAAATTATTTTAAAAAAACTTAAGGGAAGTGGAGCCAAGATGGAACAGAGGACCACACATCTTTTTGCTGAGCTCTTCCATTAACCCTCAGACTAACTAGCAAATCCAGCCTCTGAATTAGCTCTGGACCAACAGAATCCAGGAATATTGGGAGTGTAACAAATTACCAGCAGAAGATAATTTCGAAGATCTCCAGAAAAGCTCTGTTTCAATCTACAGGGAGGGATATAAGCCAAGCTGAAGCAGGCTGGGCACAGATGTTGAGTACAGGCAGCAAATAATCCCTGGATCTACAGAAAAGAATCTACGCAGTGTTAGTTACTCTGTCCTGGTTGCAAGCCAGTAGATCAGCAGAGAATTTATAAAACATACAACACAAAGGCAAAAGATAAATAGTGAACCCCAAAATGCCAGAATTTCATGGGACCTGGCCATGCACACCCAGCACCAGAAGTCAGTCAGCACTGATTCAACACAGCTACTGCCTGTCACTTGTAGAGGAAGCTCGGACAATCTCCCTGCCCTAAAAGCAGACCTCAACTTAAAAAAAAAAAAAAATTAGCAAATAAGCAAAAAGAACTCTGACCATAGACAGTTTTTATGGTGAAAGAGAAGAAGAGATTTCAAACTTTGAGGCATATTGTCTCCAGATAAAGCCCCAAAGGGTGGTATAAATTGGCTCCCATCTCACAAGGCTCTCTTGGAAGACATTATAAAGGATCTTAAAAGAGACCTACAAGAAAAATGAGGAAAATAAATGAAAACTTTGCAAGAGGGTTTGGAAAAAGAAACACAGAAATTATGTGAAGAAAACTCCTTACAAAAATAGACTTAATGAAGTGGGAAAAGCATATAAGCCTTAAAAAATAGATTTGATTGTTGGAAAAATGGAAATGGAAAAAGAAAACAACTCCCTGAAAGACAGAATTTGTGAAATGGAAAAAAAATTCACAGAACAAAACAACTCATCTAAAAATTCAATTGGGCAAATACAAAAACAATGAAAAAAGGTAAATGAAGAAAATAATTCACTAAAAATCAAAACTGAACAAATGGCAGTGAATTACTCAATGAGACATCAGGAATCAGTCAAATAAAACAAACAAAAATGAAAAAGGAAGAAAATGTAAACTACCTACTTTGGAAAACAACTGACCTGGAAAATGGAGAGACAATCTAAGGCTTATTGAACTTCCTGGATGAAAAAAAGAAGGAATTTAGACATTATCTTACAGGAAATTATCAAAGAGATCTGCCCTGATGTTTTAGAATTAAAAGGTAAAATAGCCATTGACAGAATTCACTGATCACCTCCTGAAAGAGACTCCAAAATGAAAACTTCAAGTAATTTTGTGGCTAAATTGCAGAACTATCAGACCAAGGAAAAAAATATTACAAGCAACCAGAAAGCCACAATAAAGATTACTCAGGATCTAGCAGCTTAAATGTTAAAGGATCGAAGTGCCTGGAATCTGATATTTTAAAAGGCAAAGGAACTTGGAAGGCAGACAAGAATAAATTACCCTGCTAAACTGAGCATTTTCTTTCAGGAAGAAGATAGACATTCAATGAAACAGGTGAATTTCAATTATTTGTAATGAAAAGACCATAAACAAAAAAATTGACCTCCAAATATAGAACTCAAGAGAAGCATAAAATATAAAAAGAAAATAACTCTTCAGAACTATATCTCTATCTCTGTTTTGGGTATACATAGAGAGTACATGTATAATTTGATTTTACTGTTATAATATAGAAAAACTAAAGGTGGAAAGGGGATTGTCCTGGAAAAAGGGGAAAGTGGAGGTAAAATGAGAGAAATTACATCTCACAAAGAGGAAACGAAAATACATTATACTTGAGGGAAAGAAGGGAGGGGGTGCACATTATGTGAATCTCATCAGATTTGGCTCAAAGAGAGAATGTTAGACATATTTGGTTTCACAGAGAAACCTCTCTAACTTTATAAGGAAGTTGGTGGGGAAAAGGAAAAGGAAAGGGGGAGGCTAATAGAAGAGCAAAGAGAAATAGTAGGGGAAAGATATGAGAAAGGGGAGAAGTTATAAAGGGGGAGAGCTCCTTGAGGCAAGTGGAGCTCATAAAAAAGTACTGGGGAGGAGGGAAAGGGGAAAAGGAAAGAGAAAAGCATAACTTGGGTAAATAAGATGGAAGGAAATACAGAATTAATCATTGAACTGTGAATGTGAACGGGTGAACTCTCCCATAAAATGGAAGCAGATAGCAAACTGAATTATAAGTCAGGACTCTACAATATGTTTTTTACAAGAAACACATTTAAAGCAGAGTGATACATACAGAGTGAAGGTGAAGTGCTGGAGCAAAATCTATTATGCTACTGGCAAAGTAAAAAAAAAAAAAAAAACAAAAAACAAAACCGGAGTGGTCATCATGATCTCAGATGAAGCAAAAGCAAAATTAGATCTAATTAAAAGAGATAAGGAATGAAACTATATCTTTCTAAAGGGTACCATAGATAATGAAACATTATTAATACTAAACATATATGCACCAATTGGTATAGCATCTAAAGTCCTAAAGGAGTTAAGAGAGTTGCAAGACAAAATAAATAGCAAAACTATAATAGTGAGGGATCCCAAACTTGCTCTCTCTGAACCAGTTAAATCAAACCACAGAATAAATAAGAAGTTAAGGATATAAATAGAAAGCTAGAAAAGTTATGTATGAGAGTTTCTTTGGAGAAATTTGACTGGAGACAGAAAGGAGTACACTTTTTTCCTGGCAGTTCATGGAACCTATACAAAAATTGACCATATAATAGGACATAAAGACCTCAAAATCAAATGCAAAAAGGCAGAAATGGCAAATGCATTTTTTTCAGATCACGATGCAATAAAAATTATACTCAATAAAAGGCCAGAGGTAAAAAGACCAAAAATCAATTGGAAACTAATAATCTAATCCTAAAGAATAAATGGGTCAAACAGACATAATAATTTCACCCAAGAGAATGACAATAATGATAGAAAATACCATAATTTGTGGGATACAGCCAAAGCAATAATAAGGGGAGATTTTATATTTCTAGATGTGTACTTGCATAAAATAGAGAAAGAGAAGATCAGTGAATTGGGCTTGCAACTAAAAGAGCTAGTGGAAAAATTAAAAACCTCCAATCAAATACCAAACTTGAAATTATAAATGTAAAAGAGATTTAAAAATTGAAAATAAGAAAACTATTGAATTAATAAATAAAATGAGATGGTTTTATGAAAAAAACAACAAAATAGATAAACTTTTAGTTAATCTGATTAGAAAAAGGAAAGAGAAAAATCAAATTATTATCCTCAAAAATGAAAAGGGAGAACTTTCCACCAACAAAAAGCAAATTAGAACAATAACTAGAAGTTATTTTGCTCAACTTTATGCTAGCAAATTTGATAATCTAAGTGAAATGGAGGAATACCTACAAAAAATATAGATTGCCCAGATTAACAGAAGTGGAAATAAATTACTTTAAAAGTCCCATTATAGAAAAAGAAATAGAACAAGATATTTTTAAAAAAAAGACTTACATTATATTCAAAAACACATATGAAAGACAGATTAATGAGTGGATTTACAAAAATTCACCTGTCAAACCATCTATTTTTTGATTAGGTGACTTGCAGACATGCTAAGAGTCCTTTCTGCAAAATTGCCTGATATACTTCCTGTTATACTTAAGTAATCTGTCCCCATCTATTCTGCATACAAACTACCAAAAAAACAGGAAAACTGTTTACCTTCCTTTTTCAAGAACAATGTAAGTTGGAAAAGTAAGGAAAGTTGCTGTTTGAAGAGTGATAGAAACAGGAGTCAAAAATGAATCTTTAAATATTTAAATTATATTTTTGCTATGTTATCTTTTTATTATACATGCTTTTCTGTTTTTATATGAAATTCATTTTTAAATATACCCTTCCTTTCTTCACCTAGAGTCATTCTATATAACAAACAAACAAAAAAAGAGGCAAAGAGAACAGTTCAGCAAAGCTGATACACTGAAAAGATACATTGGCATTATAATCAGTGTTCAAATCTACAGTCCTCAATCTTTGAAAGAAAGGGAAAGCAGTGTCTTTTCATCTCTCTCTTCTGAGGGGTCAAACTTGGTCCCTATAAATTTACCACATTGAGTTTTGATTACTTTGATGTTGCCATTCTTTTCATTTCCATTACTGTAGTCATCTTTTATATTATTTTTCAGGTTTTCTGTTCATGTCATTTTGCATCAATTCATATATTTTTCCATTTATCTATATTAATCATTTCTTAAATTGAAGTAAAATTCCATTACATTCTTGTGCAACAACTTATTTAGCAATTCAACAATCAATAGACATCTACTTTGTATCCATGCCTTTGCTAATGCAGAAACTATTGCTGTAAATATTTTAGTGGATATGATCTTTCTTTTTATCATTAATCTCCCTACGTTAATGTTTATGTAGGCAATGAAATCTCTAAATTAGCATACAGAGATGAGGTTCACTTTAGTATAGTCTCTTTTTTGTTTGTTTTTAATTATTTTTTCTGGTGAGAGAAAAATCAGAACACAAAGGAAAAACCACCAATGAGGAAAAAAAAAAAAAAAAAAAACAACAACAGAAAAAAGTGAACATAGTATGTACTGATTTATATTGAATCTCCATAGTTATTTTTCTCGATGTAGATGACATTTTCTATCAGAAATTTATTAGGATTGCCTTGGATCACTGAGAAGAACCAAGTTTTTCATTGTATATTCTTGCTAAGATCAGATTGTTTATCATTTTTTTTTATAGAACAATAATATTCCATTACCTTCGTATAGCACAGCTTATTCAGCCATTCCTCAATTGATGGACATCCATTTGTTTTCCTATTCTTTCCTACCAAAAAAAGAACAACTACCAACATTTTTGTACATGTATTCCTTTTTCCTCCTTTATGATTACTTTGGGATACAGTCCCAGTAGTTGCACTGCTGGGTCAAAAAGTATGCACAGTTTTGAACCCTTTGGGCACAGTTCCAAATTGCTCTCCAAAATAGTTGTTATCTCCACAACTTCATGAAAAATGCACTACTATCCTAGTTTTCTCACACTCCCTCCAATATTTATTATCTTTTCCTGTCATCCTAGCCATTCAGAAAGGTGCATTTCTCTAATCAGTAATTTAGAGTATTTTTTCATATGAGTATAGATGGCTATGATTTCTTCATCTAAAAATTGTTTGTCCTTTGACCATTTCTCAACTGGGGAGTAATTTGTATTCAGTTCTTCATATATTTTAGAAATAAGACCTTTATTAGAAACACTGGATATAAAAAAATATTCCCCCAGCTTTGTACTTACTGCCCTTTTAATCTTGTTTCTGTTGGTTTTGGTTATACAAACACTTCTTAATTTAAAGTAATCAGAGTTGTCCATGTGGCATTTCCTAATGTTCTCTAGTACTTTTTTGGTCATAATTCCTCTCTTCTCCAAAGCTCTGATAGGTAAATTATCCCTTGTTCTCTTAATTTGCTTATGGTATCACTCTTTATTGCCCAAATCATGGACCTATTTTGACCATATGAGGTGCGAGATGTAGGTCTTATGTCGAGTTTCTACATTATTTTCTAGTTCTCTCTGTGATTTTTGTAAAATAGTGAGTTCTTATCCCAAAAGCTGGAGTTTGGGAGTTTATCAAATACTAAATTACTATAAGTCATTGACTACTGTATGGTGTTTATCTAGCCTATTCCACTGATCCACCACTTTATTTCTTAGGCAGTATCAAATGGTTTTGATGACTATGGCTTTATAATACAATTTTAGGTTTCTTACTGCTAAGCCACAAACTACTTTGACTGAATCTCATAGGTTTTGGCATGTTGTCTCATTATTGTCATTTTTAAAAATAAAATCTTGGGTTGTTTCTGTGATTTATTGTTTGACCCACTCATTATTTAGAATTAGATTATTTAATTTCCAATTTGTTTTTAGTCTGTCTCTGGCACTTTAGTGAAAATTAATTTTATTGCATTTGCAATATTTGCAAATGCAAGGAAGGATTTACTATTTCTTCCTTTATGCATTTGCTTGTGAGGTTTTTATGCCCTAATATACGATCAATTTCTGGGTAGGTGCCATGTAATTCCAAGAAAAAGGTGTATTCCTTTTTGTCCCTATTAATTTGTGTGTGTGCTTGAGGTCATACAAATAGATGTTTATTATGAAAGAAAGAATCCTTGTAGTTCAAGGCTTATTATTCTGCCTCTCTGAAAAGGCATGAGAAGGTATGTATAGAGTAGAAGTTGTGGCTCAACCCCCAAAACACCCTAGTCCTATGTGGCTCAGCCTCTGCCTTATGAATAAGGTCATGGATCAAGAGAGAAGACTCCTCAGAATGGAGATTGCTTTTTCCCGGCTCTGAAAATCTTTGTGCACCTATGACTAGGGGCCATCATAAAGATCAGACCTCCAGTTCCGATTCACTGGGGTTTTCTTTCTTCAGGGCAAGCCAGGAGATATAATTCCCTGGGGGGGTTTGTAGCAATTTAGGGCAAATGTAGGGGAGGGAAGCAAAGGAATAACTTTAGAGGGGATACCTCTTACAATGGCTCCAAAACAAAAGACACACCCCCATACACATACACACACATATAAGAGGGCCAGCTATATAGCTATGGGCCTGTGGTAGTAGGGGAGAAGCCTTAACAACAGGCATTGGGGGGTAAAGCTATGGATTTCCCTGCTGAGGCCCAGGTGCCTTGGGAAATTTTTGGCTTTGGTGGGATTCCATGTATTTAAAGATGAAAGAGAATTTCAGAGCCCTATAGTCTCATCTGACACTTAAGAAAACAGAGACTCAGAAATGGTAAATAACTTTCCATACTCACACATAAAAAGGAAAGAGTCAGGATTTGAAGCAAGAACCTCCTTCCCATACATGATGTTGACTTTTTTTTAAAAATTGCTGGAGATAAAAGGGCCACTGTCTTTCTTTTCCTAAACAGCTATATGTAAAAATCAGGCTCAAACTATGTTGAATTTCTCAAGCAATAGAGTGGTGATCTGGGGCAGGGCAGGGATGGTGAGAGAGTTCATAGTTAATGTGAGGCATATTTTATCCCACACATACACCTAGCGTTGGAATAGGGATGGACAAAAATTAAACCCTAGGAGTTGTCTAGATTCTGATTCTGAGCCCCAGTTTGTTAATGAATTCCTTGTATGGCTTTTCCTAATTCAATGGTTCTCTCTTGTCAAAATCTTGCTCTTACCAAGGATGGATACAGCCTGCATAGAAATCCTTGGTCTGGCTCCTGTTTTAAACATAAACTTGAATCTTGGCTCTGACTTCTCCCATCTTTTACAGACCTCTGGCTGTGAAGGATAATTGCAAATCTGAAAGAAATGGTCATCTGATCAATGAGGAAAGAAACAGGGGTGACCAAAGAACTGATGAGTAGGGGATACAGTCCTGGGCTTCAGTAATTGATTGTGTAACTCTCTCTTGGGGTGGAGTGTGGCAAAGCAAGGATGTGATATAAATGGTTTGGTCTGGAGTTCTATCCTGGGAAAGAGGAGAAAAGAGATTTGTATGAATGTCTCTGTGCTAGTGTATGTCCATCTTTTTTTTGTCATCATCTCTTCCTCTGTCCAGTGTCTGTTTCAGTTTGTCCCTTCCACACTAGGAATGTGTTTCTCTTTCTTTGAAAAGAGACTCAACATTTGTCAATACATACATGTATGTATATGTGTGGGTGTGAGTGGCTATATCTATAGGTGGATGTGCCCCCAGGTGTCCTTGTGATTTGAGCCAGGAAGTAAGAGGTCTCTGGGCAGTTGGAGGGCTTGAAAAGTTGTTCAGCAGCTCAGATAAGTGCTACTTTCACTTGTGGATGTGTAGCTGGTAACAAAGCCAATCATGAAGATGACCCAGAACAGAATGATTCCGCCTACTAATTTCAGGACAATGTAGATGTAGATCCACTTTGATATAGATCCACTCACAGCCCAAGCTCTCCAAGGTTGGCATGTTAATGCTGACCTGATCCTGGCTGTTGCTCCACCGACTATACTGGACAGCACTCTTCTGGGGTTCCATCCTTCCAAGATAGGAGTGAGAGCTTAGTTCGGAGCTCAGGTCAAGAACTGTAGATGAAGTCTGATGAAGTTGATGAAGTAGAAGATCTCTCTCCTCTTCCCTCTTGCCTCCAATTTATTTCATTCCCTATCCACAAGGAACATATGTGTCAGCAAAGGCTGCTTTGCAACTCCTGGAGATGTTATGATTCACAGCTGTAGAAGTTCTCAAAGAATTGACTTCCCCTTCGCTTAGGCATGATCCTTAAGGTCAGACAATTCAACTGCCTCTCAGTGGAGAGGTCAGAGAATGCAACTGCCTTTCATACTCCTTGTATCATCATCATCATCATCATCATCATCATCATCATCCTCTCACATGAAGGGATGCATTCTGCTGATCTAAGTTGGATCTCCAGCAGCCACTAGCAGGTGGCTTCTGTATCACAATAGTCCCACACTAATATGGTTTTGCTGTCCATTTCTTCTTGTAACTGACTTAAAATGTTCTCTATGAATTTATTTAAGCAGGTGGTGCAACAAATGATGATTTATATGATGAGGAGTTAGAAGATTATATATAAATATTCTGTTGACACTTGAAAGCCTACACATTTTATATAAAATACCAAATCACTTGGGAGCATCCTGGTCCTCTAAACTAACTTTCATAAATATCTTTTGTTCTAGTTCTCAAATGTGCTGGTACCCAACACTGTAAAATGCCCTATAGATATTAATTCTTTTCTCAAGTCAAAATTTAGCAGTATCATTGTGATAGCTTCCCCCCTCAAAAGCTTCCATTTTCTCAGCAAATTTTGTTTCATTAAGAGATATTTCTTAAAATTCCTTTAGTAACACCTCTTTAAAACTTAACTAGGACAAAGTAACAAAAAATTATACTCCATCTTGAAAAAATATAAAAATAAAAAGTACATATTATTTTAGACTATTTTAACCAATTGCAGTTATAAGCCCAGATAAAAATGCTGAGAATCTTACATCAAATTGACAGAGGACAGTGAAAGCAAATTTGTGGTGAATGATGATAATTTGTATTGAAAGAAATTACTGGCTATTTTATTAGGAATTATCTTTCTATTCATCTTTCTCTAAACTAATGGATGCAGTCATGGTTAAAGCTCATTTTTTAAGAGAAGAAAATGTGGAGGATAGAAAAAAATGTTATGGGGGAAATATTGCTATCCCAATTTTTTTAAAGTATAAGAAAAACAACAAAAATTAAAGAATATAATTTATTTTCAATTTGATCAATAGCTGCACATTTTATCTACTTGAAGGCTCTTATAAATAGCTACCCTAACTCTGAATAGGTATATGGGAATAGGTACTTTAGTAGAACATTTTATATAATAACATTTGTTTTAATGTTTTATTAGTCTTTTGTTTCTACATCATTCCTTTTCTTTTAATGCCATCCCTAAATTGAATGTACTCTCAAAATAAAGAGGAATTAACCAAAAAAAAAAATCTGATACAATGACCACATCTTTCAGCACATATATGTGGCCTCTTCATGATGAAAATAAGAAATGATGTTTCAACTATATGGATTTCAATGATCTTTTAACTTACATTTTTTTCTGTTACTGTCCAAATAATTCTTTTGGTTTTACTGAGTTCACTCTTCAAACAAATATTATTCTGCCCTGAATTTCTAAGATTCATCTTTTCTTACTAACTGATAATATTCTATTACATTTATATAATGTAGTTTTGTTATGATTTTAGTTATTCCCCATTGGGGATAAAGGAATTTTTAAAACTCTTTTTCACAAAGAGATACTTTTGTTTTTCATGTGTTTAATTTTTTTTTAATTTACCCAGAAGAGGGATATCTTGGCCAAAGGCCAACATAATATCAAATTGTTATCCAGAACGACTGAACTACATTCGTTTCTGTCACTTGTGGTCTTCACATTCACAGTAATGGTTATTGGTGGCCTGGTCATGTTAATAATTAAATGGGAAATTTTGAAGATTTGTTCCATACTAAAAATATGTTTATGTAAAAAAAAACTGAAAAAGAATTTATCAAGTAATAAATGCTATACTTTATCATTTACTACTATAAGTGGAAATATATGACTTTATTTAAAATGCTAAATTTTGTCAAAAGTTTTAATGTTCTAAAGAACTAAAGGCCATGTACTCTCCTTAGGAATGTCTTCTTTTTGTCTCTCTACTATCCAGACTGTCACATGATTTCTTTGTTGTAATCATTGTTTCTTGAATTCTTCAAAGTAGAAGGAAATATATGAAGCAGTTGCTGCAGCTACACAAAGCACAAAAGGACAAAACTTATATATGCTTAAAAAACAAAGGCTTCAGACAAAATGAAATTGGGAGGGGATATTGCAAGAATTAACTAATTAGATTGGTCTCTTCTAATTGGTTAGAATAATTAGAATGGTCTCTTTTACCTAATTAAAAAAAAAATCACTATGGGTTGGGAAGATACTCAGGTTCCTGGTCAAAACAGAAATAATTGCTGTTTACATTCACTTTGAGCCAATCAGAGCCTGATAATGACCAAGTACGGCTTAGCCTGAGATCTATTGTTGTTCAACCAATGAAAACTAGAGTGATTTGGATGTAAGGAATGGTCATAGCCTATAAATCCCAAGGTACCTTACAAAGTTTCAGCAATCAGTTTTTATATGTGTACAAAAGGAAGGGAAAGGAAAGGAAAGAAGAAAAGAAAGAAGAGAAGATGCAAGGAGAGGTGAAGAAAAGAGAGAAGAAAAAGGAGAAGGGAGTGGAATGGAGGGCAAGGGAGAAGAGGCAGGGGAAAAGGAAAAGAGCTGTGTTGTCCAAGTGGCCAGTTCCAATTGGTTCCCTACTGGGCAGGCTCCTAATCTTACACACAAAGATTGCTGTTTTCATTGTCAAAGAATACCATGACATCAGGGAAAATGTTGCCTTCACCGAAATGACCAAGTTGATTCTTGGAATCAGGGAACCTTTTTAAAAGTTTCTGTGAACTATGGATATCACACAGGATGTTCCACAGGCAATAAAAAGACTCATCTCACACTGTATATTGCTAGAAGCAGGACTTAAATCTCTTCTATATTAGACTGGCACCATGAATGACAGTAATATACCTATTAAGTTGAACCTACACTAATAATTTTATATTTTAGATAAGAATGAGAACTTTTGATTTGATAATATAAAAGTAATTGGTAACTTTGGAGAGAGTGTTTCAGTTGAATAATGAGATCATAAAGTAGACCTTAGAGAATGTAAATACAGTGAGAGTAGAAACAAAAAAGATGATTGCTAAAACATTTCTCAAGGAGTTTAGCCAAGAAAGAGAACATACATATAGAAATATAGCTTTCTTTCTATCCCAGTGTTTAACACAATTATTGGCATACAGTAGTGCTCGATAAATGCTTCTTTTAATATATTATAAAAGACATTTGAATGTCTGATAAAATGTTTAAATGCAGAAAATAATTTTATTGTCTATTTGCATTTTTAAATTCTTCTACAAACCTTGGCTCAATTTTTTTTCAAATAGAATGTTTGACAAGAAGTAAGTCTATTATAATCATTTGATTTCTTGAAATTATTGATTTTTCTCTTGAATATTCAATAAAAATTAAGTTTTTTTATTTTTATCAGTTTTTTTAAAGAATGCTAATGTAATCTAAGCCCCAAAGCTCATTACTATGGGACCCTCTCCTCATTGCTGGAGATCAATATCCTGTGTCTGCGTGAGGAGAGGGCCAGAGTTGATAAGAGTAGAAGAGAAGAGAAATCTGTCTCTTTAAGTCCTTCTGCATTTTAGTTTTTTAGGAAGATGATCCATTTTAACCTCTCAACTCTTGAGAGGGAAAAATGACTCTAGAAGGAAGCTGGCACTAGAGATAGAAATCTTCATTATGATTCTATCTATAGTTTACTACCTTAGAGACTTTGGGAAATTTCCCTTTTAGATGAGATATAATTCTCTTGGATGAGCTGAGCCACCTCATTCTCAGTGGGAGAGCTACTTCAATATTATGAGTTGTCTGGTACATATTGACACACATATATTTGTATCTGTGTGTATACACATATGCATATATAATATATAAATACTTGCTTTGGTCCTGTGGATAAATGGTTCTCTTGGCTATTTTTTAATACATATTCATTTTTGGAAGCAATTGAGGATTGCTCAGGGTGATACAGCTAATAAGTGTCTGAAGCTAGATTTGAACTTAGGTCATTCTGTTTCCAGAGCCAGTACCACATCTACCATGCCATCCAGCTGTCCCTTGTCTGTTCATTTTAGAACTAGTATTTGGTGGGATGAGTTAAGTCAAGTCATCTCAAGCTTGAGGCTCTCTTTTCTTGGTAAAGAATAGAATTAGGAATTTAGTTTGAATCTAAAGATTCTATGCCCTAGATTAACTAAAACAATTGCTAAATATTATTCTTGCCTGAGACTCCTCATCGTAGGAAGCAAAGTGACCTTCCTTTGGCCCCAATATCCTGCTTTCTCTCCTGGAAGGAATTGTAATTTATATGAAAATAATAAGTCAATTTATTTGGCACATTTAAGGGAATTAACTTGTGCATGAGGAAATGAAGGGCAGGGGTGAGATGGAAGAGAGAAAAGCAAAGATAATAAGGAAAAGATATTAAGAAAAAATATGGAGAGAACAGAAAGAAGAAAATAATGGAAATTGCTGTTCTCACTTCCCAGAATGCCATAAACGACACCTGATACTATATTAGTCCCAAGGAAGGCACAGGGAACTTGATTTAATAACCCATAGTTATTTTCTACCACCAGGTGCTCTCTTTAGCCATAGAATAGATGTGCATGTATTTGTACAGATTTTCAGTACAACAGATGTCGCTTTCAGTAACAATCAGTATTTAATAGTTTCTCTCAAACTTCCATGACTTGTAGCCTTTTCAAGTTAAATAATTTTACTATAAGTGTACTAGTTGACCTCAATGCCATTTTTATCCTCATTTAAGATATCTGACAGCATTGCTAAAAACATCATGAACAATACCATGTTCTGCTTTACCCCACTGGTTACTGGGAAAGCACAAAAGTATCCAGAACCCCTACTAGCATTTTGTCATGAAACTGATATAAATTACTGATAACCTTCTCCTGGCAAGCAAAGTTTTCCATTATTTTCCATAGTACTTCATGATTGACTGCATCAAAGACCTTGGTCAAGTTGGCAAGCATCGCATACACTGTTTAGTTCCTAGAATTTTTCTTGGAGTTGTTGGATAGCAAATACCATAACAACCATTCCTCAACTCTTTTTGAAGCCATACTGACTCTCAGGTAGAATCTTGTCAGAAATGACTACAAGAGAGAGAGAAACCCTAACTGTTATTGACAAAGGAAATTCTTTATAGAGATGGAAAATAGAGGTATTCTTGAACTTCTGAGGTTTAAGCTTCTTTTGCCATATAACACCACGCCAATGATTTGAAAACTAAAAGTATATTCATATATATTGACACTCTCTGTCAAATGCCACCATATCAACCATTTTAAATGGCAAAATTATACTAATAATTACTAGCATTTACATAGCACTTTAAGATTTATAACACACTTTACAATTATATATTTTTTCCCTCATAACAAGAAAAATGCTATTATTATCCTCATTTTATAAATGAAGAAACAATCAGAAGTTAGGTTGTAAAAATAAAAAAAAAATTTTGAATGTCTTCCAAAACATGTGCTCTTAAGTTAAAATATTATGTATCATACTGCACTATCATTCCATATTTATATAATTGTGATAGCAAATATTTGGTACAATTGTACCATAGGAAATAGGAATAGATCTCAAAATTGTAACTGAGATGCTGCTAGAAAACTGCAAAAATGAGACAAGCTGTATTATAGTACATCTGAACCATTATACATCATTTTCAGCCTTCTTAAAAGGTAATTGCTAGTTGTTTAATTTTTATTGTTTTTTTTTTTTTGTTTTGTTTTTAAAAAAGACCAGTGACATAAAGGAATAATGTCTTCACTTGTGTGCAAATCCCATTTGAGTAATGAAGAATTACTCAAAGTTGTCATCTTACTTTCTCTTTCAGAGTCATTTAAGTTGAGTAATGAGACAAAAGTCAAGACCCCTTTGAGGTCTGACCAAGCTCTAAACACTCCACAGCTTCTACTTCGGCTCTCTTCATGATTCCTGGAACAAATTGCTCCCGTTGACACAGAATGTGTCATATGCTTGAAGTAAACATCTCCATAAAGCACCCATGGGTTTGAGACCTGTCAGTTATCCTCATTTTGTTTTAACCAGGCTGTTTTTACTTGGACACACTTGAGCTTCTTAGACCTACCAGTGGAGTTAGTTGTCTGCCTGACACCAAATATGCATAAGTTGCCCTGAAAATGGCTCATCGAGTTTTCACACTCAGAGGTGTGAGTCTTCTTTGAACACTTTGTACACCCAAGCTTCTCTGTTATGTGAATCTAAATGACTAATTACATTTCATATAGTCAATAAGTCAGTATCCAGAAGAAATGTCAAAGGGATAGTATCCTTTTTGTAATGAAGACTTACCTCAAAGTATAATCATCAATAAGAATATTTGTAGATGCAGAATGCACTTTTGGGATAGAGAGGAGAATGTTTTTTATGATCTCAAAAGTTCTTTTCTGGAACTTCTCCATATGCTTATAGCATCATATATAAAGAAGTGAAAGGGATTTCAGTCAAGTGAGCTCATCTCTTCATTTTAATCTTCTCTTGGTTCCACTCCTGCTTCTCCAGACTTTTCCAACTTCTCCCGAACAGCCTTCTTACCTTAGAACATTACTCTCATTGTCTATTTATTCTGTTTGAGAAAGTGTTGAAGCCAGCTATACACAGTCACCTCAGTTAATTCAGCTCTTGACTCTCTGAACTTTTCTACCTTGCCTCTGCAAAAGTACCTTCTCCTTGCCCTGCTTTTTAGCTCTATGTTAATGTATTATTTTTACCATTGTAATATAAACTCTTTCAGGGCAGGAACTTTTAGTCTTTTTATTTATATATGTTTTCCCAGATTTTTACCATTCCTAGCAAATGCTCAACAAATATTCTATTTTTATATACATACACATATGTATATGCATACATGTCATATATATTATGTATAAATATATAAAGAGATCAATCTCTAACTTGAGATATCTATCTAGATATAAGTATGTATTTATCTCTATTGATATATTCATCTGTCTCTAGCTCTAGCTCTATAAAATATCTACTTATGTAGAAAGAAGCAAAGCTAGATGAATATATCAATAGACTAATGTATATTATATATAGTATTATTATATTATGTACTATTATATATTATGTACTCAATATATGAGTACATAATAATAATATAATATATAATAATAATAATAATATATGAGTACATAATAATAAGTATATTCCTGATATAAGTATCTCAAGGTAGAGACAGAGAAATATATCAAACACTATAAATAGATAAAAAACTGAGGCAAATAAAGGTTAAGTGATGTGCCAACATAGCTACTAAGAGTTTGAGGAAGGATTTTTTTTATTTTTTATTAATTTTTATAATTAGGGGGCAGCTAGGTGGTGCAGTGGATAGAGCACCAGCCTTGAATTCAGAAGGACCCGAGTTCAAATCTGATCTCAGACACTTAACACTTCCTAACTGTGTGACCCTAGGCAAGTCACCTAACCCCAGCCTCAAAAAAAAAAAAAAAAAAGAAAGAAAGAAATTTTTTATAATTATAACATTTTCCATATGCATAGGTAATTTTTTTTTACAACATTATCCTTTGTACTCCCTTCTGTTCCAAATTTTTCCCCTCCTTCCCTCCACCCCCTCCCCTAGATGGCAGGCATTAACATACATATTAAATATTTTATAGTATATCCTAGGTACAATATATATGTGCAGAACCAAATTTTGTTGTTGTTGCAAAGGAAGAATTGTATTCAGAAGGTAAAAATAATCTGGGAAGAAAACAAAACAAAAAAAAATGCTCACAGTATTCCTTTTCTGGATGTAGCTGATTCTGTCCATCATTGATTAATTGGAATTGGAGCTCTTCTCTATGTTGAAGATATCCACTTCCATCAGGATACATCCTCATAAAGTATCATTATTGAAGTGTATAATGATCTCCTAGTTCGGCTCGTTTCACTCAGCATCAGTTGATTTAAGTTTCTCCAAGCCTCTCTGTATCCCTCCTGTTGGTCATTTCTTACAGAACAATAATATTCCATAACATTCATAAACCATAATTTACCCAACCATTCTCAAATTGATGGACATCCATTCATTTTCAAGTTTCTAATCACTACAAAAAGGGCTGCCAAACATATTTTGGCACATACAGGCCCCTTTCCCTTTTATAGTATTTCCTTGGGATATAAGCCCAGTAGTAGTATGGCTGGGTCAAAGGGTATGCACATTTTGATAACTTTTTGGGCATAATTCCAGATTGCTCTCCAGAATGGTTGGATTCTTTCACAACTCCACCAACAATGCATCAGTGTCCCAGTTTTCCCACAGCCCCTCCAACATTCATCGTTATTTGTTCCTGTCATCTTAGCCAATCTGACAGGTGTGTAATGATATCTCAGAGTTGTCTTAATTTGCATTTCTCTGATCAATAGTGATTTGGAACACTCTTTCATATGAGCGGAAACAGTTTTAATTTCATCATCTGAAAATTGTCTGTTCATATCCTTTGACCATTTATCAATTGGAGAATGGCTTGATTTCTTAGAAATTAAAGTCAATTCTCTGTATATTTTGGAGATGAGGCCTTTATCAGAACCTTTAACTGTAAAAAATTTTTCCCAATTTGTTACTTCCCTTCTAATCTTGTTTGCATTAGTTTTGTTTGTGCAGAAACTTTTTAATTTGGTGTAATCAAAATGTTCTATTTTTTGATCAATAATGGTTTCTAGTTCTCCCTTGGACACAAACTCCTTCCTCCTCCACAAGTCTGAGAGGTAAACCATCCCATGTTCCTCCAATTTATTTATGATTTCGTTCTTTATGCCTAAATCTTGGACCCATTTTGATCTAATCTTAGTATGTGGTGTTAAATGTGGGTCCATGCCTAGTTTCTGCCATACTAATTTCCAGTTTTCCCAGCAGTTTTTGTCAAATAATGAATTCTTATCCCAAAATTTGGGATCTTTGGGTTTGTCAAAGACTAGATTGCTATTTTTATTCACTATCTTGCCCTGTGAACCTAACCTATGCCACTGATCAACTAGTCTATTTCTTAGCCAATACCAAATGGTTTTGGTGACTGTTGCTTTATAATATAGCTTTAAATCAGGTACACTTAGACCACCTTCCTCTGACTTTTTTTTCATTATTTCCCTTGCAATTCTCGAACTTTTGTTGTTCCATATGAATTCTGTTGTTACTTTTTCTAGGTCATTAAAATAGTTTATTGAGAGTCTGATTGGTATAGCACTAAATAAATAGATTAGTTTAGGGAGTATTGTCATCTTAATTATATTCGCTCGGCCTATCCAAGAGCACTGAATGTCTTTCCAATTATTTAAATCTGACTTTATTTTTGTGGCAAGTGTTTTGTAATTTTGCTCATATAATAACTGACTTTCCTTTGGTAGATATATTTCCAAATATTTTATACTATCGACCGTTATTTTGAATGGAATTTCTCTTTGTATCTCTTGCTGTTGGATTGTGTTGGTAATGTATAAAAATGCTGAGGGTTTATGGGGATTTATCTTGTATCCTGCAACTTTGCTAAAGTTCTGAATTATTTCTAATAGCTTTTTAGCAGAGTCTTTGGGGTTCTCTAAGTATACTATCATGTCATCTGCAAAGAGTGACAGTGTGATTTCCTCATTTCCTACTCTAATTCCTTGAATCTCTTTCTCAGCTCTTATTGCCGAAGCTAGCGTTTCTAGTACTATATTGAATAGTAATGGTGATAGTGGGCAACCTTGTTTCACTCCTGATCTTACAGTGAAAGGTTCTAGATTAATGCCATCACATATGATGTTTACTGACAGTTTTAAATATATGCTCATTATTATTTTAAGGAATAGTCTATTTATTCCTATGCTCTCAAGCATTTTTAGTAGGAATGGATGTTGGATTTTATCAAAGGCTTTTTCTGCATCTTGGTCATAAGTGTATTGTCCTGGGGATGATTTTCTGAAGTCTTTCTGCTAATATCTTATTTAAGATTTTAGCATCAATATTCATTAAGGAAATTGGTCTATAGTTTTCTTTCTCAGTTTTTGATCTACCTGGTTTAGGTATCAGTACCATGTCTGTGTCATAAAAGGAATTTGGTAGGACTCCTTCAATCCCTATTTTTTCAAATAGTTTATATAGCACTGGAATTAGTTGTTCTTTAAATGTTTGGTAGAATTCACATGTAAATCCATCTGGTCCTGGGGATTTTTTCTTAGGGAGTTGGTTAATAGCTTATTCTATTTCTTTTTCTGAGATGGGACTATTTAGACTACTTACTTCTTCCTCTGTTAATCTGGGCAAGCTATGTTTTTGAGGGTATTCTTCCATTTCATTTAAGTTATCGAATTTATCGGCATAAAGTTGAGCAAAGTAGCTCCTAATTATTGTTCTAATTTCCTCTTGATTATTGGTGAGTTCTCCCTTTTCATTTTCAAGACTAACAATTTGCTTTTTCTCTTTCCTTTTTTTAATCAGGTTTACTAAGGGTTTGTCTATTTTGTTGTTTTTTTCATAGAACCAACTTTTAGTTTTATTAATTAATTCAATTGTTTTTTTTACTTTCAATTTTATTAATCTCACCTTTTATTTTTTGAATTTCAAGTTTTGTGTTTGTCTGGGGGGTTTTAATTTTTTCCTTTTCTAGCAGTTTTAGTTGTAAGCCCAATTCGTTGGCCCTCTCTTTCTCTATTTTATGCAAGTAGGCCTCTAGAGATATAAAACTTCCCCTTATTACTGCTTTGGCTGTATCCCACACATTTTGGTATGATGTCTCATTATTGTCATTTTCTTGGGTGAAGTTATTAATTATGTCTATGATTTGCTGTTTTACCCAATCATTCTTTAGTATAAGATTATTTAGTTTCCAATTATTTTTTGGTCTATTTTCCCCTGGCTTTTTATTAAATGTTATTTTGATTGCATTATGGTCTGAAAAGGATGCATTTATTATTTCTGCCTTACTGCATTTGATTTTGAGGTTTTTATGCCCTAGTATATGATCAATTTTTGTATAGATTCCATGAACTGCTGAGAAGAAAGTATACTCCTTTCTGTCTCCATTTAGCTTTTGCCAAAGATCTAAAATATCAAACTTTTCTAGTATTCTATTTACCTCTTTGACTTCTTTCTTATTTATTTTGTGGTTTGATTTATCTAATTCTGAGAGTGCAAGGTTGAGATCTCCCACTATTATAGTTTTGCTACCTATTTCCTCTTGCAGCTCTCTTAATTTCTCTTCTAAGAATTTAGATGTTGCACCACTTGGTGCATATATGTTAAATATTGATACTGCTTCATTATTGATGCTACCCTTTAGCAGGATATAATGCCCTTCCTTATCTCTTTTAATTAGATCAATTTTAGTTTTTGCTTGATCTGAGATGAGGATAGCTACCCCTATTTTTTTGGTTTTGCCTGAAGAATAGTACATTCTGCTCCACCCTTTTACATTTAGTTTGAATGTATCACCCTGTTTCAGGTGTGTTTCCTGTAAATGACTTTTAATCCAGTCTGCTAACTGCTTCCTCTTTATGAGGAAGTTTACCCCATTCACATTTATAGTTAGAATGACTAATTCTATATTGCTTGCCATCATGTTCTATGCTTTTCTCCTTTCCTTTCCTCTTACCCCCCTACCCAGTATTCAACTTGTGAACACCACTTTCTTTTCACAGCTCTCTCTTTTTAGTATCCCTCCCGGACCTTAAAGTTCCTGCCCTTATTTTACCTCTTTTCCTCACAATTTCTGTTTTCCCTTCCCCTTAGCTTACTCTTTCCCTCTCACTTTTCAATGAAGTGGAAGAAGTTTCACCATAAATCAAATATGTCTATTGATACGCACTATGTTCATCTCCCTCCTTTCTTTCTCTCAGATATAATAGGTTACCTTTGCCTCTTTATGAGATGTAGTAACACGACTTTACACTTTTTTATGATATAATTTCTTTTCCACCTCTAGTTTCTAGGAAAAATTATACATATGTTCTTTACATATTTTTATGGCAGAAGTATAATTCTCAAGATTTCTTTTTACCTTTTTAGAAATCTCTTGAGTTCTGTATTTGAAGATCAAACATTTTATGTAGGTCTGTCTTTTTCATCAAGAATAGGTGGAATTCATTTATTTCGTTAAATGTCCATCTTCTTACCTGGAAAAAGATGCTCATTTTTGCTGGGTAAGTTATTCTTGGCTGCATACCAAGTTCCTTAGCCTTTCAGAATATCATGTTCCAGGCCCTTCATTCTTTTAATGTGGACACTGGTAGTTCCTGGGTTATCCTTATTGTGGCTCCTCCATATCTGAATTGCTTTTTTCTAGCAGCTTCCAGTATTTTTTCCTTTGTCTGATGGTTCTTGAACTTGGCCACTATATTTCTTGGTGTTTTGATTTTAGGGTCCCTTTCAGTAGGTGATCAATGAATTTTTTCAATGTCTATTTTACCCTCTGTTTCCAAAATGTCTGGGCAGTTCTCTTTGATAATTTCCTCGAAAATAGTGTCCAGGGTCTTTTTTTCCTCACGTTTTTCAGGGAGTCCGATTATTCTCAAATTGTCTTTCCTGGATCTGTTTTCCAGGTCTGTTGTCTTTCTAATAAGGTACTTGACATTCTTTTCAATTGTTTCATTTCTCTGGTTTTTCTTGACTACTTCTTGGTTTCTTCTTGATTCATTCATTTCTACTTGTTCAAGTCTAATTTTCAATGATTTATTTTCTTCACTCACTTTTTTTATATCTTTTTGTAATTGTCCAACTGTGTTTTTAAGTGAGTTTTTTTCTTCTATGGAATTTTTTTCCATTTTATCCATTTTATATTTTAGAGAGCTGTTTTCTTTTTCCAGCTCACTAATCCTGTTTTCCTTGGAGTTGTTTACCTTTTCCAATTCACTAATTTTGTTTCTCAACAATTTGTTTTCTTTATCCAGTCTCTCTTTAAATGCGTGGAATGACTTCTCCAGGCTCTCTTGCCAAGCTTCCCATTTCTCTTCTAGCTCTCTTTTGAGAGCCTTTTTGATTTCCTCTATGAGATTCATTTGTATTGAGGAGCAGCTCATATCCCCCTTAGGGGAATCCTCTGGGGACAATCTGCTTTTATTGTCCTCTGTATTTGAAGTCTGCTCTCTCTCCATACAGAAACTGTCAATGGTTAGAGCCCTTTTGAATTTTTTGTTCATTTTGTCAGAGCAAATGGAAGAAAACAAATTGGCAAGAGAAACAATTGGTCTGTTTTTGCGGGGATGGGGCTGGATGGTGTTAATGGGCTTCCTCTACAGACTGGGGGGGAGGGCAACAGCAAGCCACTAACAGGACAGCAATGGTTGCTCTGAGTCTGTGCTCTGAGGCTCTGAGAACGTGCTGAGTCACTCCAGGTGGGGGTTGGGGGTGGCTGGGTTAGGAGAGACGCAAGCTTTCTGGGGTTTTATTCTTCACCTCTGGTGTTTACACCCTCTCCGCTGCTCCTGGCTTGCTGCCAAGTGGGAATATCCACAGTAGGGTAAAAGTCTTTTTGCAGAAACGGCAGAGATCGTACTCCTCCCCCCTCTGGTCTGAGATGTGTGAGCTATCTGTCTCCCTCTGGCTTGCCTGCCCTCAGTCTTCGCCCAGTCTGTTCGACCCTCCCCCAAGCAAACACAGACCTTCTCTGGAGAATTTCAAGGGTGTCTTCTGTTGGTGATTATTTGTGGGTTTCTTTTCTGGTCAATCATTAACTCTAAGGCTTGTCATGAAGTAAGTCCTGAGAGAAAACACGGAGCTCAAGCAGCTGTTTGCCTCCACGCTGCCATCTTGGCCGGAAGTCCATTTTGAGGAAGGATTTTAACTCTGAGTTCAACATTTATATCTGACAAAATTTTATTCACAAAATCATTCCTAAGCAGCTAAATTGCACAACAGATAGAGGTTAGGGCTTGAAATCAGGAAGACCTGAGTTGAAAACTATTCTCAGTAACATACTAGCTGTATGACTTCTTACAAGTCACAACTTCTATTTGACTAAGTTCTTTAAGAATAAAATGGTAATAATGATAAAAAGCACATACCTTGCAAGATTATTATAAGGACCAGATATTATTTATAAAAGTGTTTAGTACCATGCCTCATTACCATATGATAGGCATTATATAAATAAATGCTTTTTCCCTTTCTCCCTTCTTCTTTTATGGTCATTTCCTACATTAGGAAAAAAATAAAAACTCCTCTGCCATAGGCAGCCTCTAACTATAACACCAAAAAGGATCCTGGCTAGAATAAAAACTAAGGAGAAGCTACAATTGTGGCTTCATAATCCCTGGAATAAATTTGGTACCTTTTTTATTCAGTCTTTGTATAAAATATGATTGATATACTCAAGAGATTTTATACTAGCAGTAAATGAATAGCATGCCTCAAAAAGATAGATTCTCAGACTATTTATTGATTTTTAAGCTTTTTATTTTCAAAACATATACATAGTTTTTGACATTCTCCCTTAAAAAACCTTGCATTCCGAATTTTTTACTCTCTTCCTTCCCTCCACTCCCTTCCCAAAAGCAAATAACCCAATAGGTGTTAAATGTGTGCAATTCTTCTATACATATTCCCATAATTATCATGATGCACAAGAAAAATCAGATCAAAAAGGAATAAAAATGAGAAAGAAGACAAAATGTAAGCAAACAACAACAAAAAAGTGAAAAATACTATATTGTGATCCACACTCAGTGCCCACAGTCCTCTCTCTGGGTGCAGATGACTCTCTCCAGCACAAGACCATTGGAAGTGACCTGAATTATCCCATTATTGAAAAGAGTCATGTTCATCAGAATTGATCATCATATATTGTCATTGTGGCTATGTACAATGTTCTCTTGGTTCAACTCACTTCACTTAGCATGCTGTTCATGTAAGTCTCTCCAGGCCTTTCTCAATTCATTTTACTGATCATTTCTTATCGAGCAATAATATTCCATAATATTCATATACCATAACTTATTCATCCATTCTCCAACTGATGAGCATCCACTCATTTATTTTTTAGTTCCTTATCATTACAAAAAGGGCTGCTACAAACATTTTTACACATATGGGTCCTTTCCCTTTTATATGGTCTCTTGGGATACATGTCCAGTAGAGACACTGCTAGAACAAAGGATATGATCAGTGTAATAGTCCTTTGGGCATAGTTCCATTTTGCTCTCCAGAGTGGTTGGATCAGTTCACAACTCCATCAACAATGTCTTAGTGTCCCAGTTTTTCCACATCCCCTCCAATATTCATCATTATCTTTTTCCTATTTATCTTAATCAATATGAGGTGTATAGTGATACCTCAGAGTTATCTTAATTTGTATTTCTCTGACCAGTAGTGATTTGGAGCATTTTTCATATGAATAGAAATTGTTTCATCTGAAAGTTGTCTCTTCATATCCTTTTACCATTTATCAATTGGAGAATGGATTGTATTTTTATAAATTTGAGTCAATTCTCTATAGATTTTAGAAATAAGGCCCTTATTTTACATATTTGGATGTAAAAAAAATTTTTCCTCAGTTTACATCTTCCCTTCTAATCTTGTCCACATTGGTTTGTTTGTACAAAATCTTATTAACTTAATATAAATAAAAGCATCCATTTTGCATTCCATAATGTCCTCTAGTTCTTCTTTGGCCACAAATTCCTTTCTTCTCCACAGATCTGAAAGGTAGACTATTCAGGCTATATACCTATGCAGGAGATGATTCTTATAATTCTTTGCACAGAATTATAAGATCACAGATTTAGAATTGGAAAGAATCCAAAAAAGTAATCTAGTGCCACTCATTTTATAGTTAGGGAAATTGAAGAAAATTTACATTAATGGCTCATCTGGAAATTGTATTAGAAATAAAAGGTAGAGTAAGCATATGGACTCATATCCTCCGATTTAAAAGCCTGAGATCTTTCCAATGGTGTGTATTGAAACTCCATAAGTCCAAATGGTAGTTCCTAAATATGAGGAATTTTTTATGAGTTAAAAAATTAAATATTTGGTGTTCTTTTATTTGAGGGGACATGACACCAAAGGGACTAAAATTGTTTGGAACTAGTTGAAGAAAAAATGTGAAGTTTAAATTTCCCAGATTATTTCATCTTCCTTTGTTATCTATTTATGCATTGTGCAAACATTCAAAATATTTAACTAAAGCCCAGTGGAAAGCACTAGGATTTGAATCTAAAGTAGAAAAAAATAGAAGTGAGAATGGTACTCAGAGAAGGGCAACATTACCTTAATAGTATTGCAGTCATCACAAATTACTGCTAGAGATTGGTGTCTATCTACAATGAAGGCCATTTAGACATCTTCCCTTTGATAATATTTAGAATAAATTGGGAGCAATGAAAACCAAGACCTTATATAGATTCATTTCTAAAGCATTATTTTAAAGATAGGATTCTTACTGATGTTAACATAGCATGAAATATCTTTGCATATGGAGCACTGCCAACTCTTAAAAATAGTATCATTAAACTTTAACTGATTATTATGTCATGTGCAGAATAATCTACAAAGTGTTATTTCCCTCAAAAGGAAATATTAATTCACTTTAGATGGTATTTTCTTTCTAAATGAAAGCCTTTGCACATTCCTGAAATATATATATTTTTAATGTTAAAATCTTCTAAGATTTCATATAAAATAGCAAAATCAAATTTGTTTTAGGGAGTTGTTGTTTTTTTTTAATTTCATGAGTATGGGAAAGAAAGGTTAATTAATTTCAGGCTGCATTTATCTTTAAAAGTATATACTACATTTCTTGGAGCAAATGAAAGACTATATTGATAATATAGGAATTAACTTCTAATATACTCACACAAGACTAAAGAGAGATGATAAAAGTAAAATTAGGCATACATGTGCACTATTTATTTTTATCTAGTACTAAGGCATTTTTAGCTAAGGTGGGAAATAGTGAAGATGTTATTAAAAATCTGTAATCAAAGCCTGGGGCAAGTAGCACAAAATACAATCTCAAATATACTTTTCAAGTCAAGTTCAATTGACTTATATAGAAAAAGACTCCAGAGCAAGACCTGATATCTTGAAATACAAGGTCATATAATATACTATTCCATTACCCTACATGGGGTTTGATCTCATGAATATTCCCTCAAAGTAACAGGAGAGGTACAGGAGATAGGGCTGAACAAGAAGAACAGTAACATACAGTATTTTCCTTTTCCAGCTCATCATTCTTTCTAACATAAAGTGCTGAACTCCATTGTCTTTATATATTGAAGGAAAAAAAAATTCTCTCAGTAGCCTTGGGGAAAGTCTCCAGTTGTCCTAAACTGGTTGTGGCTCTATATGGAATTCAATTACAGCTTGTGTCCTGAGCCTTTCCTTGTTCAAAAGTTCTCATATGGTGCCAATTTTCACAAAATTAAACATAACCAAAAATAAGTTGACCATGGGATCAAGGTGTGTTCTTTCTTAATGGACAACGAAGTATTTGTTCTAACATCAAAGCAAAAACCAACAAACACTAAAAACATTTTAAAAGTACAAACCTTAAGTGCTACATAATAAATATCCTAAATCTAAGGGGAAAGTTACTCTGCATTTTATTTGGCATTTTTAATTCTATGATTTTATCTTTTTCTGCTCATTTCATGGGATAATCATAGATTGAAAACATTTTGAACACCAAGGGACCTCAGAGATCATAATTCAGTAACTCATATGCAAGTGTAAAATGGGGGAAATGATTGGGGTGAAATGCCTCTGGTTTGTGATATCTGACCTAAATATTTGTTTAATAGGTTTATAGTTAAATCACACAATTCTTGACAGAAATTTTAGAATTATTTTGTCATTACTTAAAATCACATAGAAAAAATACTTACAGAGGGAATTCAAGAGTTGTATTAATGAATCCTTGTAGAATGAGGATAAGGACATGAGGGAGGATATGTTATTTCCAATGATAGTTTCCAACAAAATGGAAAATCATTGAGCTTTTCTGTTATTTAGTGGATGTAATAAAAATTTAGTTGTATAATGGTCACCTGTTTAATGATTTTAAAAGCCTTGGAAGTATCAATTTTTGTATCTATGTTAACATGTTGTTTTCTAAAACATATTCCCTTCTACATATAATATTCATCAGAATGCAAGTCTCATGCCAATATTATTTTTAAAGTATTACAAAATTATCTTTTAAAATAAATAGATCGGGAGTTATATTGTTTGTGCTGGCATTTTTATGTATTATAAATTTGATACATTGAAAAAGGTTCTGCAGTAATATAACACTATTTAGAATGTCAAAAAATTCTCATGGTGTAGTAACAAGAGCTCCACCTGTACACTATAGTACTGAGTACTGTTTATTAATAAGACATGATAAAAATGTAGCAGCTTCTAACATTTGGTAAAAGTTCCAGAGGGATTAAGGGAATCTTTTGATTTATATGGGATGGGAATACATTTAAAGTTATCTTTCTGAGAATGAGTTCTGCCAGAATTAACTTAATATGCCATCCTACTCTGGGGGTTGTCTCCAAGAATCTTAATGTTTCAACACGTTTTTACATGGGTTATTTTTGTATTTAAACAATTTTAACCTAAAGACAATACTTATATTAAAAAATAAAATATGCAATACCTGAACTGATTTACTTCATCTAGATTAATGAAGACAATTAATTACCTCAAACAAGGAAAACATAATGAATTCTACAACTCATATATAAGTATGAGCCAAATAATAGGGATTACCAAAGACAATTATTAGAAAAAAAGTACAAGGGCGGAGCCAAGATGGTGGAGAAGATACACACTACTGTGTAAGCTCCTTTCTTCCCTCACAACCAACTAGATATAATCAGCCTCAGAAATAGCACTGGACTGATAGAATCCACAAGGACTGGAAGCACGACTTACCAGCTGAAGAGAATCTGGAGTTTCAACAGGAAAGGTCAGTTCCCAGGGGAGGAAGAAGAGAGGCCAGCGCAGACGGTTGGGTGCTGCCACACTGCACCAATCGCGCTGGGGAGGGCTCTGGGATCAGAGAAGCCACTGAGATAGAAGAATCTGGCACAGGCTGTTAGCTCTTCTCTGCTTATAAAACAGCTGTTCAGAAGAGAAATCTCAGCAACTTTAAAATTTAAAGCCAGATACTGGATCTTCCCCAAGCCTGGGGGTGACTCAGCAGATCTCGGCACTGTGGGTGTGGCCGACTTAGGCTGTCCGGGCTTTCACCTGGAGGTAGTTAAGAGACTGAAAAGCAAGTGGACACGGCCCAAGGTAACACATAGTGCCTTGCTTGGCTGGAGGCTATGGAACTCAGCCCCGGAAGTCTCAGAGAAGCGGAACCTTTGAACTAGGGACTGCGGTTTCTGGCAGACACTTCCAGTTTGAGCACAGGGGCTTTTCAAGTCATCTGCTACTGACATCCACGCCCCACCGGGATGCATAGGCTGGGCTTTGTGTCGCCTTTACTGTTCAATCTCAAACTTCAGGGAAGCCCTAGGGACACAGGGCCCTCACAGCACAATCCTGCGGATCACCTGTGAGCACCTCCAGGGAGGGGGTGGGGAACTCTCTCCCAGAGCTCTCTCTTAGCTCAGGCACAGGGGCCGCTGCATCCATCCAGTCTGGGAGGAAGCTGGTAAAGAACTAAATAAATAATTTCCTACCCAGGGACAGACCCCAAAATATTTTTTTTAAGTATGAGTAAAAAACCAAGAAAAACTATAGTTTCTTTCTACACAGAGAAAGAGCGAGTACCCAACCCCGAGGAAATTAACAGCAGAGAGTCAGCAGATAACAACCTAAAGGGGAACGATACCTGCCCCTCATCACATAACTCTCTCCTTGAAGAGACTATTAAAAAATTAAGAGAGTTTGAAGAAAAATGGGGAAAGGAAAGAGAAGCTATGAAATTGGAGTTGGAAAAAATAAAGAATTGACAGGAGATGCAGGGAAACAAAATTAGTGAATTAGAAAAGGTAAAAAAAATCACAGGAAAGTAGGATTTCTGAATTGGAGAAGATAAAAAAGTCTCAAGAAAATAGGATTTCTGAATGGGAGAAGGTAAAAAAGTCTCAAGAAAATAGGATTTCTGAATTGGAAAAAGAAAATAATTCTCAAAAAATATTAGGGAAATGGAAAAAATTCAATAGAGCAAAATAACTCATTTAAAAACGAAATTGGGCATTTACAAAAAGAACTAAAAACTGTGAATGAAGAAAATAACTCCTTAAAATTCAGGATGGAACAAATAGAAATGAATGATTCATTGAGAACCCAAGAATCAGTCAAACAAAACAAAACAAAAAAAAAAAAAAATGAAAAGCTGGAGAATAACGTCAAATACTTAGTGGGAAAATCTATAGACCTGGAAAATAGATCTAGGAGAGATAATCTGCGGATCATTGGACTTCCCGAAAACTATGACCAAAAAAAGAGCCTGGATTCTATTTTACAAGAAATTATCAAAGAGAACTGTCCAGAGATAATAGAAACAGAGGGGAAAGTAGAAGTTGAAAGAATTCATCGAAATCCTTCTGAAATAGACCCTAAAAAAAGACCACCATGGAATATTGTGGCTAAGCTGTAGAATTACCACACAAAGGAGAAAATCCTGCAAGCAGCTAAAAAAAAAACAATTTAAATACCAAGGTGCCACAATAAGGGTCACACAAGATCTGGCTGCCTCCACATTAAAAGATAGAAGGGCCTGGAACCTGATATTCTGTAAGGAAAAAGATCAAGGATTGCAACCAAGAATAAACTACCCAGCTAAGTTTAGCATCTTTTTCCATGGAAGAAGATGGTCATTCAATGAAATAAAGGAATTCCATATGTTTCTAAGAAAAAAACCAGACTTAAACAAAAAATTTGATCTACATCCACAAGACTGAAGAGAAACAGAAAAAGGTACACAGAACCCTTGAGAACTATATCTCTGTTGTGGGTATATAGAAAGTACACATGGATAATTTGATTTTACTGATATAAAAGAAAAAAAAAGGAGGGGGTGTAGTAAAGGGAAGGGTGTAGAGGGAGTGATAAAAAGAGGGAAACTACATCCCAGGAAGAGGCATAGAAAATACAC
This sequence comes from Sminthopsis crassicaudata, assembly GCF_048593235.1. Taxonomy (NCBI): domain Eukaryota; kingdom Metazoa; phylum Chordata; class Mammalia; order Dasyuromorphia; family Dasyuridae; genus Sminthopsis; species Sminthopsis crassicaudata. The sequence goes on from NC_133619.1 coordinate 189,396,993, forward strand.
CATATCTGAGGGAATTTAGAGAGGGGGAGAATCATTGTGTAAATTTTACTCTCATCAGAAGAAGCTCAAAGAGTAAATAATTGTCATATTTGTTTTTCAGAGAATTCTCTATCACCTCATTAAAAGGGGAGAAAGGAAAAGGGAAAAGGAAAAGGAGAATAAGGGAAAGGATGTGGAGGGAGGGGGGAGGGACACTAAAAAAAAAAGGGAGGGCTGCGCATCACAAGGGGGGTCTATAAATTAAATATTGGGGAAGTGGTTCAGGGGGGTCAAGGGAAAAAGCATAATCTGGAGATAATATGATGGCAGGAAATACAGAATTAGTAATTTTAACTGTAAATGTGAATGGGATGAACGCTCCCATCAAACGGAGACGGATAGCAGACTGGATCAAAAATCAGAAACCTACAATATGTTGTTTACAGGAAACACACATAAAGCAGGGAGATACATATAGAGTAAAGGTAAAAGGTTGGAGCAGAATCTATTATGCTTCAGGTAAAGCCAAAAAAGCAGGGGTAGCTATCCTTATCTCAGATCAAGCAAAAGCAGAAGTTGATCTAGTTAAAAGAGATAAGGAAGGAAACTATATCCTGCTGAAAGGTAGCATAAATAATGAAGTCATATCGATACTAAACATATACGCACCAAGTGGTATAGCATCTAACTTTCTAAAGGAAAAGTTAAGAGAGTTGCAAGAAGAAATAGACAGTAAAACTATAATAGTGGGAGATCTCAACCTTGCACTCTCAGAATTAGACAAATCAAACCAAAAAACAAATAAGAAAGAAATTTAAAAAGTAAATAGAACATTAGAAAAACTAAGTAAGATAGACCTTTGGAGAAAACTGAATGGCAATAGAAAGGAATATACTTTCTTCTCAGCAGTTCATGGATCCTATACAAAAATAGACCATATATTAGGACATAAAGATCTCAAAATTAAATGTAGGAAGGCAGAAATAATAAATGCCTTCTTCTCAGACCACAATGCAATAAAAGCTACATTCAGTAAAAAGTTAGGGGTAAATAGACTGAAAAGTAATTGGAAACTGAAAAATCTCATCTTAAAGAATGACTGGGTGAAACAGCAAATTATAGAAACAATAATTTCACCCAAGATAATGACAATGATGAGACCATACCAAATTCTGTGGGATGCAGCTAAAGCAGTAATAAGGGGAAATTTTATATCTTTAGAGGCTTATTTGAAGAAAATAGAGAAAGAGAAGATTAACGAATTGGGCTTGCAACTTAAAAGGCTAGAAAAAGACCAAATTAAAAACCCCCAACCAAAAATTAAACTTGAAATACAAAAATTAAAAGGAGAAATCAATGATATTGAAAGTTAAAAAACTATTGAATTAATAAATAAAACCAAGAGTTGGTTTTATGAAAAAGCCAATAAAATAAATAAACCTTTGGTAAATCTGATCAAAAAAAGAAAGAGGAAAATCAAATTGTTAGTCTTACAAATGAAAAGGGGGATCTTTCCACCAATGAAGAGGAAATTACAGAAATAATAAGGAGTTACATTGCCCAACTTTATGCCAATAAATTTGATAACTTAAGTGAAATGGATGACTTCCTCCAAAAATATAGACTTCTTAGATTAACAGAGGAGGAAATAAATTGCTTAAATTGTCCCATTTCAGAAAAAGAAATATAACAAGCTATTAATCAACTCCCCAGGAAAAAATCCCCAGGACCAGATGGATTTACATGTGAATTCTACCAAACATTTAAAGAACAATTAGCCCCAATGCTATATAAACTATTTGGAAAAATAGGGGATGATGGAGTCCTACCAAACTCCTTTTATGACACAGACATGGTACTGATACCTAAACCAGGTCGATCGAAAACTGAGAAAGAAAATTATAGACCAATTTCCTTAATGAATATTGATGCTAAAATCTTAAATAAGATATTAGCAAAAAGACTTCAGAAAATCATCCCCAGGATAATACACTATGATCAAGTAGGATTCATACCAGGAATGCAGGGCTGGTTTAATATTAGGAAAACTATTAGTATAATTGACCATATTAATAATCAAATTAATAAAAACCATATGATCATCTCAATAGATGCAGAAAAAGCATTTGACAAAATCCAACATCCATTCCTACCAAAAACTCTCGAGAGTATAGGAATAAATGGATTATTCCGTAGAATAATCAGGAGCATATATTTAAGACCGTCAGTAAGCATAATATGCAATAGAAATAAACTGCAACCTTTCCCAGTAAGATCAGGAGTGAAACAAGGTTGCCCACTATCACCATTACTATTCAATATAGTACTAGAAACGCTAGCCTTGGCAATAAGAGCCGAGAAAGAGATGCAAGGAATTAGAGTAGGAAATGAGGAAATCACACTATCACTCTTTGCAGATGACATGATAGTATACTTAGAGAACGCCAAAGACTCTGCTAAAAAGATATTAGAAATAATTCAGAATTTTAGCAAAGTTGCAGGATACAAGATAAATCCACATAAATCCTCAGCATTCTTATATATCACCAACAAAACGCAACAGCAAGAGATACAAAGAGAAATTCCATTCAAAATAAATGTTGAGAGTATAAAGTATTTGGGAATCCATCTACCAAAGAATAGTCAGGAATTATATGAGAAAAATTACAAAACACTTGCCACAAAAATAAAGTCAGATATAAATAATTGGAAAGACATTCAGTGCTCTTGGAGAGGCCGAGCAAATATAATAAAGATATCAATACTCCTCAAACTCATTTATTTATTTAGTGCTATACCAATCAGACTCCCAAGAAACTATTTCAATGACCTAGAAAAAATAACAACAAAATTCATATGGAAGAATAAAAGGTCGAGAATTGCAAGGGAACTAATGGAAAAAAATTCAGAGGAAGGTAGTCTAAGTGTACCTGATCTAAAGCTATATTATATAGCAGCAGTCACCAAAACCATTTGGTACTGGCTAAGAAATAGAATGGTAGATCAGTGGAACAGATTAGATACAAAGGACAAAAAAGGGTACATCTGTAACAATTTAATCTTTGACAAACCCAAAGATACCAACATTAGGGACAAAAATTCATTATTCAGAAAAAACTGTTTGGAAAAGTGGAAATTAGTATGGCAGAAATTAGATATGGATCCACACTTAATTAACACCATATACCAAGATAAGATCAAAATGGGTACATGATTTAGGCATAAAGAATGAGATAATAAATAGATTAAAGGAACAGAGAATAGTCTACCTCTCAGACCTGTGGAGGAGGAAGGAATTTATGACCAGAGGAGAACTAGAGATCATTATTGATCACAAAATAGAAGATTTTGATTACATCAAACTAAAAAAGTTTCTGTACAAACAATACTAATGCAAACAAGATTAGAAGGGAAGTAACAAATTGGGAAAATATTTTTAAAAGTAAAGGTTCTGGCAAAGGTCTCATTTCTAAAATATATAGAGAACTGACCCTGATTTATAGGAAACCAAACCATTCTCCAATTGATAAATGGTCAAGGGATATGAACAGCCAATTTTCAAATGATGAAATTGAAACTATTTCCACTCATATGAAAGAGTGTTCCAAATCACTAGTGATCAGAGAAATGTAAATTAAGACAACTCTGAGATACCACTACACACCTGTCAGATTGACTAAGATGACAGGAACAAATAATGATGAATGTTGGAGGGGATGTGGGAAAACTGGGACACTGATACATTGTTGGTGGAGTTGTGAATGAATCCAACCATGCTGGAGAGCAATTTGGAACTATGCCCAAAAAGTTATCAAATTGTGCATACCCTTTGACCCAGCATTGCTGTTATTAGGATTATATCCCAAAGAAATACTAAAGAGCAGAAAGGGACCTGTATGTGCCCAAATGTTTGTGACAGCTCTTTTTGTTGTAGCTAGAAATTGGAAGTTGAATGGATGTCCATCAATTGGAGAATGGTTGGGTAAATTATGGTATATGAAGGTTATGGAATATTATTGCTCTGTAAGAAATGACCAGCAGGAGGAATACAGAGAGGCTTGGAGAGACTTACATCAACTGTTGCTGAGTGAAATGAGCAGAACCAGAAGATCACTATACACTTCAACAACAATACTGTATGAGGATGTATTCTGATGGAAGTGGATATCTTCAACATAAAGAAGATCCAACTCACTTCCATTTGATCAATGATGGACAGAAATAACTACACTCAAAGAAGGAACACTGGGAAGTGAATGTAAATTGTTAGCATTACTGTCTATCTACCCAGGTTACTTATACCTTCAGAAGCTAATATTTAATGTGCAACAAGAAAATGGTATTTACACACATATATTGTATGTAGGTTATATTGTTATATTGTATATTAGGTTATATTGTAGGTTATATTGTAACACATGTAAAATGTATGGGATTACCTGTCATCGGGGGAGGGAGTGTAGGGAGGGAAGGGATAATTTGGAAAAATGAATTAAAATATAAATAAATAAATAAATGAAGATAAAGCAAAGAGAAAAAAAAGAAAGAAAAAAAGGACAAGTTAATAATAGAACTCATTTGGTTATTGTGGTTGATTGTCAGTATTATCTGTGTTATAATTTTATTTATAAACCTGTTTTTATCTCTACTTTTCAGCCACCATATAAAACCCTACATCTTGGTTTTATTTTTAAGTGCTTATTTTATCCTCTGCTCTTCAGGAATTGATCAAACTACTACTGCTAAAGGTAAATGATTTTTTTTCTTTCTTATTTATTAAAGCTTCATGAATGTGGAGCTCTTTGAACTATATTATGAAATGAGCTATATCATATGGTTGAATAAAGTCAAAAAAGACACTTCATGCATAGACTGATAACTCTTGAGACTTAATGCCTGGTGCTATGAGATAAAACCATCATTCAATTCTTACTGAATACTCCATGCAAAATGATTACTATAATTTTGACCAATGGATTCATCAAATTTAAAGTACTTGAGGTTGACCTCTGTAGCACCTGTGAAACTCTCATATGAATCCTCAGAAAGATATATTTATTTTCCCACTTGATAGTATTTTATGTTTTTTTTTTTCCAAATATGTGTAAAGATAGTTTTCTTTTTTTTCTCTTTTTTTATTAATTTTATAATTATAATTTTTTGACAGTACATATGCATGGGTAATTTTTTTTACAAGATTATCCCTTGTATTCACTTTTTAAAATTTTCCCCTTCCTCCCTTTACACCCTCCCCTAGATGACAGGCTATCCCATACACATATTAAATGTGTTACAATATATCCTTAATACAATATATGTGTGTAAAACCAAATTTCTTGTTGCCCTGTAAGAATTGGATTCCGAAAGTATAAGTAACCTGTGTAGAAATACTGTAAAGGGCTAGAACTGAGCAATGCACTTGGATAATGAAGCACGTGAGACTAATTGCCAATTAGCCCTATTAACTTGTTTGAAGGTTGACCCTCCCCAGCTGTTCTGTGCTGACTTGATTGGTGGGACAAAGAAGGGGAAGTGACTTGTGTGGGAGGAGTAAGAGAAACTTGGGTGGTGGAACTCACGCTCACTCGCACTCGTGACCTTGCGTTGGAGGCGACGGTAAAGATCTAGAATAAAGACGTTTAGTGATCCTGACGCCTGCTGATTTCTGGGAAGATAGAGTTCCAGCAAAATACAATAGTGCAAACATTTTACATTCAATTGCCAGTGCTCCTTCTCTGGGTGTAGCTGTTTCTGTCCATCATTGATCAACTGTAACTGAATTGGATCTTCTTTATGTTGAAGATATCCACTTCCATCAGAATACATCCTCATACAGTATCATTGTTGAGGTGTATAGTGATCTCCTGGTTCTGCTCCTTTCACTCAGCAACAGTTGATGTAAGTCTCTCCAAGCCTCTCTGTATTCATCCTGCTGGTCATTTCTTACAGAGCAATAATATTCCATAACATTCATATACATAATTTACCCAACCATTTTCCTATTGATGGGCATCCATTAATTTTCCAATTTCTAGCCACTACAAAAAGAGCTGCCACAAACATTTTGGCACATACAGGTCCTTCCCCTTCTTTAGTGTTTCTTGGGGATATAAGCCCACTGCTGGATCAAAGGGTATGCACATTTTGATAATTTTGGGGGCATAGTTCCAAATTGCTCTCCAGAATGGTTGGATTCATTCACAACTCCACCAACAATGCATCAGTGTCCCAGTTTGCCCACAGCCCCTCCAACATTCATCGTTATTTGTTCCTGTCATCTTAGCCAATCTGACAGCTGTGTAGTGGTATCTCAGAGTTGTCTTAATTTGCATTTCTCTGATCAGTAATGATTTGGAACACTCTTTCATATGAGTGGATATAGTTTCAATTTCATCATCTGAAAATTTTCTGTTCATATTCTTTGACCATTTATCAATTGGAGAATGGTTTGATTTCTTATAAATTAGAGTCAGTTCTCTATATATTTAGGAAATGAAGCCTTTATCAGGACCTTTAAGTGTAAAAATATTTCCCGATTTGTTATTCCCTTCTAATCTTGTTTGCATTAGTTTTGTTTGTACTGAAACTTTTTAAATTCCATAGAGCAAAACAACTCATTTAAAAACTTAATTGGACATATACAAAAAGAAGTAAAAAAAAAAAAAAGCCAATGAAGAAAATAACTCATTAAAAATCAGAACTGAATAGAAATGAATGATTCTTTGAGACATCAAGAATCAGTCGAGTAAATTTTAAAAAAATGAAACACTAGAAAAAATGTCAAATATCTATTTAGAAAACTGACAGACCTGGAAAATAGATTTAGAAAACATAACCCTGAGGATATTGGACTTCCCGAAAATTACGATGAAAATAAGGGCCTAGATAATATTGTATAGGAAGTCATCAAAGAGAACTGTCCAGATGTAATAGAATAAGAAGGTAAAATAGGCAGTGAAAGAATTCATAGAACACCTTCTGAAAAAGACCCTAAAATAAAAACTTCAAGGAATATTATGGCCAAACTTCAGAACTACCAGACTAAGGAAAAATATTATAAGCAGCCAGAAAAAAAAAAAAAAAAAAACAATTCAAATATCGAGGTGCCACAATAAGGATCACTTAAGATCTGGCTGCCTCCACATTAAAGGATCAAAGGTCCTGGAATCTGATATTCTGAAAGGCAAAAGAACTTGGAATGCAGCCAAGAATAAACTACCCAGCTAAGCTGAGCATTTTTTTTTGCATGGAAGAAGATGGACATTTAATGAAACAGATGAATTTCAATTGTTTCTAAGGAAAAAAAGCAGATCTAAACAAAAAATTGGTCTCCAACCATAGGATTCAAGAGAAGCAGAAAAAGGTAAAAGGAACTCTTGAGACCTGTATTTTTGTTGTGTTTATACATAAAGACTATATGTATAATTTGCTTATATTGATATAACATAAAAAAGGAAGTAGAAATGGAAAATTGATAATGTCAGAAAAAAGAGGAAGGGGAGATAAAAAGAGGGAAACTGCATCCCACAAAGAGGCAAAAGAAACCTATCATATCTGAGGGAATTTAGAGATGGGAAGGAACACTCTCATCAGAGTTGGCTCATAGACAAAATAATTGACATATTTGTCTTACAGAAAATTTTCTCTCACCTCATAAAAAAGGGGGAGAAGAAAAGGAAAAGCATTTACTATTTCTGCCTTCCTGCATTTAATTTTGAGATCTTTATGTCCCAATATATAGTCAATTTTTGTATAGATTCCATGAACTGCTGAGAAAAAAAAGTATACTCCTTTCTATCACCATTCAGTTTTCTCCAAAGATCTATCATACCTAGTTTTTCTAATGTTCTATTTACCTCTTTAATTTCTTTCTTATTTGTTTTGTGGTTTGATTTATCTAATTCTGAGAGTGCAAAGTTGAGATCTCCCACTTTATAGTTTTACTGTCTATTTCTTCTTGCAACTCTCTTAATTTCTCCTTTAGGAAGTTAGATGCTATACCATTTGGTGCATATATGTTTAGTATTGATATGGCTTCATTGTCTATGCTACCTTTTAGCAGGATACAGTTTCCTTCCTTATCTCTTTTAATTAGATCAATTTCTGCTTTTGCTTGATCTGAGATAAGGATGGCTACCCCTGCTTTTTTGGCTTTACCTGAAGCATAATAGATTCTGTTCCAGCCTTTTACCTTTACTCTGTAGGTATCTCCCTGCTTTAAATGTGTTTCCTGTAAACAACATATTGTAGGGTTCTAACTTTTGATCCAGTCTGCTATCTGCCTCCGCTTAATGGAAGAGTTTGTCCCATTCACATTTACACTTAAAATTACTAATTCTGTATTTCCTGCCATCCTATTATCCCCTGATTATGCTTTTTCCCCTTGTCTTCCCTGAACCCCTTCCCCAGTATCGAATTTGCACAGCCCTTCCTTTTTAGTATCCCTCCCCCCTCCTTTTAAGTCCCTTCTCCTTTTTTGTACCCTTCCCTTATTCCTCTTTTCCTTTTCCCTTTTCCTCTCCCCCCTTTTAATGAGGTGAGAGAGAATTCTCTGAAAAACAGATATGTTAATTATTTACTATTTGAGCCTACTCTGATAAGAGTAAGATTCACACAATGTTCCTCCCCCTCTCTAAATTCACTCAGATGTGGTAAATTTTCTTTGCCTCTTCCTGGGATGTAATTTCCCTCTTTTTATCTCTCCTTTCCCATTTTCTGATACTATCCCCTTCCCTTTACTATTTCCCTTTTTTTATGCTATATCAGTAAAATCAAATTATACATGTGGACTTTCTGTATATCCACAACAGAAATACAGTTCTCAAGAGTTCTTTTTACCTTTTTCTGCTTCTCTTGAGTCTTGTGAATGTAGATCAAATTTTTTGTGTAAGTCTGGTTTTTTTCTTAGAAACAAAGGAAATTCCTCTGTTTCATTAAATGTCCATCTTCTTCCATGGAAGAAAATGCTAAACTTAGCTAGGTAGTTTATTCTTGGTTGCATTTGAAGTTCTTTTGCCTTTCAGAATATCAGATTCTGGGCCCTTAGATTCTTTAATGTGGAGGCAGCCAGATCTTGAGTGACCCTTATTGTGCACCTTGATATTTGAATTGTTTTTTCCTAGCTTCTTGCAATATTTTTTTCCTTAGTCTGATAGTTCTGCAACTTAGCAACAATGTTCCGTGGAGTTTTTTGGTTTTTTTTTTTTTTGGTTTTTTTTTTGTTTTGTTTTGTTGTGTTTTTTTAGGGTCTTTTTCAGAAGGTGTTTGATGAATTCTTTCAACGCCTATTTTCCCTTCTGTTTCTATTATCTCTGGACAGTTCTCTTTGATGATTTCCTGTAAAATAGAACCTAAGCTCTTTTTTTCATCATAATTTTTTGGGAAGTCCAATGATCCTCAGATTATCTCTCCTAGATCTATTTTCCAGGTCTATAGATTTTCCCAGTAAATATTTGACATTATCCTCCAGCTTTTTATTTTGTGTGTGTGTGTGTGTGTGTGTGTGTTTGACTTATTCTTGGTTTCTCAATGAATCATTCATTTCTATTTGTTCAGTTCTGATTTTTAATGAGTTATTTTCTTCATTCACATTTTTTTAGTAATTTTTGTATATGCCCAATTGAGTTTTTAAATGAATTATTTTATTCTGTTGAATTTTTTTCCATTTCACTAATTTTTTTTTAGTGAGTTATTTTCTTTTTTCCAATTCACAAATCCTTGGGAATTATTTATCTTTTCTAATTCAGAAATCCTACTTTCCTGTGATTTTTTAACCTTTTCTAATTCACAAATTTTGTTTCCCTGCACTTCCTGTGAATTCTTTATTTTTTCCAACTCAAATTTCAGGATGTTGTTATTCTCTATCATAGCTTCTCTTTCCTTTCCCCATTTTTCTTCTAACTCTCTTAATTTTTTTTAATAGTCTCTTCTAGGAGAGAGTTATATGATTGGGGGCAGGTACCATTCCCCTTTAGGGTATTTTCTGGAGACTGTCTGCTGTTAGTCTCCTCGGGGTTGGATATCCATTCTTTCTCTGTATAGAAGGTGTCAATCATTCTCTTCAATTTCTTACTCATTGTTAAATCTCGGTGGAGTCAGCCCTTTGGGTAGTAAATTTACCAGCTTTCTCCCAGGTGGGAGAAAGGGTGGAATGCCTCAAAATTGTGACTGGGCTAAGAGAGAGCTCTGGGAGAGATTTCCCCTCCCCCTTCCCTGGAAATGACTCATAGGTGGTTAATATGGCTGCTGTTTCGAGGAGTGCCCAGTGAGGAACCCCCACTGTGTGGCCTAGAGACTGCCCTGAGGTTAGAGGCTGAACAGTGACAGTATTCACAACCCCCAGCCACAGCCCCCCATGGGGTCATTGATATTAGCAGCTGACCAGCGAAAAGTCCCTGCACTAAAACCAGAAGTCTCTGCCTCCTGGGAAGCACAGTTGCTGCTGGGGGAGCTGCTGGGGGAGTTCCACTGGCTCAGGCTGAGCCCTGCACTATGTAGATTAGAGGCTGCCCCAGGCTGTGTTCCCTGATGTTCAGGTTCTTAACTGCCCCAAGGAAAAGCCCCAGACAGCAGAAGGCAGCTACACAGCTGTGCTGAGATTGGTGTTAGGTCACTTCTGGTTTGGGGTAGTTATAGGACCTGACTTTTTTTTTTTTTTTTTTTTAAGTGGCTTTGATTTCTCTTCTGATCTGCTGTTTTACAGAGTAGAAGTATCAACCTATGGCAGATTCCTTTATCTCAGTGGCTTCTCTTATCCCAGAGTTCTTCCCAGCCCATTTGGCATAATGTGCTAGCCCCTAGTCCAACCCTGTCTCTGCCAATCTTTTTTTTCTTTCCCTCGGAACCGACCTTTTCTGTCAAAATTCCAGATTCTCTTTGGCTGGTAAGTTGTGCTTCTAATCCTTTTTATCAGTCCAGTGTTATTTTTGAGTCTGATTTAACTAGTTGGTATTGAGGGTAAAAGGAGAGCTTAGAAATTCATGTGTATCTTCTCCGCCATCTTGCTAGAATTTTATATTTTTTAAAATGGGAGGAATTTTCTTTCATAGATTTGAGATATCATATGCTTCAGTGCTTTTCTTTCTTTCTTTCTTTCTTTCTTTCTTTCTTTCTTTCTTTCTTTCTTTCTTTCTTTCATTATTTTTTGGTTTATTTTAAAGCAAACTGGAAAGAATTTAAGTGACTTAACATGGGTCCCACTGATAGTGCATAAATGTCTGGGGTTTGAACTCAGGATCTATAATTTCAAAATAATTACTTTCTATCCCACCAACATAATTAGAATTTGTCTAAAGAGACTGTTTATAGCAAAATAATTAGTTTATTTCCCAGTTTATAGAAGAAATTGAGTTTGACAGATGCAGGTTGATAGTAAATGACTTTCTTAAGGTCAATTATTAGAGAGAGAAAGCACTAAAATCCACATCTCTTGTCTTTCAGCTAAGTGTTCCAGACACTACAGCATTTTGAATAGAAGAAATGTTGCTTTTATCTTTCTCTATCTACAGTTATCAAAAAATGGCAATTATTATAGACAATGCAGATGATAAAATTTCGATTAAGTTAAAGGTCAGGTGAAATTAATTATCCTCCCTTTTTCTATTTTTTGAAGGAAAAGTCACAAGATACTACATTTCTTTGCTTTTTGTTAGAACATTTCAAAAAAAAATACTCAGGTTGTCAAATAGAAGTTGTTTTTTATGGAGCTCTCTGCCCAGACAGTGCAGGCACACTTTATAAGGTTTTGTTCACTCATTCTAATCTTTCCAGTGAGCAACCTGCTACAGCATTATTTATGCATGTCTTATGAAGTTGGTAGTTCCATTTAATGATTTAGTGACTAGGTTGCTTTTTGTTGAGGACTGAATAAAGTGACAGTAGTCTTTTTTCCTTGGATTTTCTTTGGTATAGCACATATAAGATATTCTGCTAAAATAAATACCCATGAGAGTTATAAATACCATTAAGGACTCAAATTCAAAAGGAATGCTGAAGTTCAGGCTTAAAGGGGGGAGGGGGGATTTCATTGTTACAAATGCTGAAGTTGGCAGATATAATTGTTTCTTCAAATGCATTCTTTGCAATATCTGTAGGCTGTCAGCTCAAGAGGGCAGAAGTTGGGGGAGGGGAAAGCATTTTTCCTCCAAACAAAAAATAGTCTAATATTCAGTCACCAATGGCAGAATATAGAGGGGGTTTTCTGGAAGAGACAGTTTTTCCCCTCCTCCTACATGATCCTTTGGCAGACTATATTTTCAACTCTGTAATTATTCACTAGTTCCTCTTTTCATTTTGATGATTCCCTCCCTCTTAACCTTAAGGGAAATAAAATGATATTGTCTAGTGCCATTAAAGCAGACAATGACAAATTTTTAAGCAGGTAAGGGATAAAATGATAAGATAGAGAAAATTTGTTTGTTTGCCTAATACATAAAGGCTATGGGACCCTCATGAATATATTAATCTGGCTGGCAGACTATTATAACAAGAAAGCCAAACTTTAAAGACCTAGTCCATAGCCTCTAATCTTGCAGAAATGAACTCTATGATTTTCCATTAAAATTAGATGTTCTCAATTGTAATAGATGTCTTCAATAGACATCTTTATTATTGGGGAAAGTTAGGTAAATGGAAATTGAGCCCTGCCTTTTAGATTGTAGTTCAGGAGACTAAAAAGCTCCTTGATTGAATTTCAAGTAGGACTTACAGAAGTCTTTATATAATTTGCATTAATTGATGTATCAACATTTTTAAAAAGTCATGGAAAGTATGAAATTGAAGAAACAGTAATAAAAACTAGTAATTTAAAGCACATAGTACTAGCCTATCCAGTGGTCTGACACCATCCAGTTCACAGGTCCATGTAATGCATCTTACTAACAAAAGAATTCTAATTAACTACTCAAAAATGAGGGTGGAAATTTTCTAATAGATCTTTAACAAAATCAAGCTGGAGGGTGCATGACTATTTTATGAGATTTATGACTGTATTACTGCAGGTCTCTGAATGAAAACAGGGATAAAGGCAATCTCTGTGTTTATGACAGCTAAACAAAATACTCAGCAACCATAGAAAAAGTGGCTTTATCAAAATCATTTAAGCTAGGATATCAAATAGTTATGAAACTAGCCATCTTTTACTTCAAAGATCCAATAAAATCTAAATACATTAATATTTTACAATATATTTTCATGTACGCATAATATTAAATTAGAGAATCTGTACTTCACAATTTAGTGTTGGCTTCCCCCCCACACACACACACACACAATTCTATTTAACAAACTGCATTCAAAATTACTTGATAGTAGGAAGAAATTAATCCTTCCAATAATATCCCACAGTGCCTGTGGGCAAAGTGAAAAAAAATCTCACATTCATGCCAGTAACTTTCAGAGACTCAGGAAGGGAAAAGCTTTTTTTCAATTGCTTAAATTATTTTATTATTATTTAATTATTATAACTTTAATTATTAATGGTATCTCCTTGGGGGCAGCTAGGTGGCGCAGTGGATAGAGCACCAGCCTTGAATTCAGAAGGACCTGAGTTCAAATGTGGTCTCAGACACTTAACACTTCCTAGCTGTGTGACCCTGGGCAAGTCACTTAACCCCAGCCTCAGGGGAGAAAAAAATGGTACCTCCTCCATTTTTCTAAGAATGGGATGTCCTGATAGATTTTACCCATTGATAATTCAGTCAAGTTCTAATCTTTCTGATTCTTTGCCTACCATTATATTAACCTTATCTTTACTTTATCATAATCTATCATGTTAGAGTGGGAATAATATTCTATTTGGTATGAGAGGATTGGGATTAAGTCCAGCTCAATTTACTAGCTACTTTTACTTGTGGAAAGTTACTTGATCACTTGGAGCTTCCATTTCATCATCAGTAGAATAAGGGTGTACCAGTAGTGTTGGCAAGATGGCCTCTAATGTTCAGCTCTCTCCATATACACCTTATCAAAATTTGATCTATTAGAAGGACCAACATGACTTGGTTAATGGGCAGAGTCAGGAAGACAGGATTCTAATACCTTATCTCATTGGTACTAACGCTATAATGGACAAATCACAACCTCTCTATGGTTCAGTTTCCTCACCTTCTACTTCCTATCACTCAGTGATATAGTGAGATTCAAATAAAATGGTACACATAAATATTTTTCGAAACTTCCAAGTGGTATGTCAGTTACTATCTGTAAAACATGAGGGGAAAAGTTAGTCTAGTCATTTGAGGTTTAGGTATCTTTCAGCTCTAAATCCTAAGATGCTGATAATAAGGTGAGAAGGACTGTTCCAGAAAAGGTAAGGAATTTGACGGGTAATTATTATTACTTCATAACATTGAGTTGCTATATGAAGAGAAATAGATTTTCCTGGATTGGTGCCAGTAAATTTTGCCACTTACCTTTAGGTCAACATATGTCCAGTTGTTCTATTATTGGTTCTCCTTGACTTGTAGCTTATTCTCCTGTCATATAGTACCTTTCTGTGTTAGCTTATGTAAATCCCCTCAGTGTTCCCTCCCTCAAATTGAATTGTTCAGATGTCTACTTTTGCTCTTTTGTGTTTTAAATGCTTATTTTTAAATGTTGATAATTGCTAGAAAGTATGATCTTTTTTGTACCATAAGTGTTTGTACCATTGTGTTTGAGAAAGGTGATGGGAAAAAAAAATGGCATGGTAGATTGCAAAGAGAAGAGGCCACTGTCCAGGAATGACAAAAGCAACATTCATTTACACAATTACACTTAAGAAGAGAATGTACATCTATAGACTATACTCCCTTTTCATCTTATATCTTTTTCTGCCATGCAAGGATAAATCAATTCCATTCCAATTATGATTTGACTCATTCAATGAACACAAAATTCATTAAGTACTCAAAATAAATAACCTGAATTTGTACAATACAGAATATATATGATGAGAGGTGCATAAAAGCATATTTATTTTTTAAAAAGATGTGTGTGGGGAGGGAACTGTGACAATTCCAAGGAGCCAAAGATCATTTTCTACTAATGGAATCTGTAAATCTTTCAGAATATATGATATTTTATATAGATCTTAAGGGATAATGAGGAATCAATAAGTGGAGAGGGATGAAGATCAGTAGTCCAAGAATTAAAAATGATTTTGCCCAAAGACATAGAGGAGGCAAAATGAGAGATGTGTTTGCATAATGGCAAAAAGTGTTATTTGGCTGGAACATCACAAATATGAAAAGGAATCATATGAGATTAGGTTTTGTAAAAATGACAGTTTTGCTATGAAGCTATTTCTAGAAGATTCTTAATAAATATATACAATATCCAAAAGTCTTTGAAGACTCCCTGTGTTTATTATATGAATCAATCAAATTATAATCTTAGTAGAATTAGTTTGTGTTAGTGTGACAATAAATACTTTAAAGCTTACAAAATATTCTATAAAACTCTATAGGTAAAGGTAGAGGGCACTAGTATTATTATGACTGTTTAACAGATAAGTAAAGTTATACTTGAAGAGTTTTGTTTTATGCTCACTTTTACACATTTACAGATTAGAAGCAAAATTTAAACTTGAGTTGCATTTTTTTTCAAATCCAGAACTCTTTTCACTTTACCAAAATGTTGACATTTATTTGGTAGGCAAGAGGGAGTCATTAGAGGTTTTTAAACAGGATGGATAAATGATTGGAGCTACACAGAGAAAAGATTAATGCAGAGGCTTTTTTGAAATGGTAAGATACTGAAGGTGGGCAGCCAGGTTAAGAATCCTGTGAAAAGGTCTACATGACATTTTGTCCAAGATGGTATTAATGAGATCACAGAATGAAACAGTATGGTGTGGTAGGAAGAGGGCCATATGTAGAATCAGAGAGACTAATCTGTAACTTATGTTTCTGTGACTTGTATCATGCTGGAATAGAATCAAGGTTGCACAGTAAAGAACTCAGCTCTATTCTCCCAATATTCCACAACAAATAACTTTAAAATAATGCCTCAAATCAAATTCTGGAGCAGCAAAGCCAACAACAGCTCAAAGTGAGGAATTTACACATCCCACAAATTAGATTAGAAAAAGAGATCTCAATGAAGATCTCCGGACATTAGGCTGGAGGCTGGGTGACACTAGGTGGTTGCTAACTGGAAAAGCAACAATTTTGGGAGCACTGAAGATGAGATAGTAAAGAGATCTGCCAATTTGCCAGAAAGACACTACAGAAGACCCTTTGGCTAGCACTTGGTTGCCAGCTATTAGTCAAATCTATACCCACTTCTGGGTCATAATTTTTTAATGTATTTATTTTAATACATATTGCTTTATGAATAATTTTAAGCAGAAAAATCAGAAGAAAAAAAAAAACATTGGAGATATTTTAAAAAACCAGGAAAATTTAGTCAACATTGCATGTATTGATTTACATTCAATCTTTCTAGTTCTTTTATTGAATGTAAATAGAATTTTCTAATTCAAAGTCTATTGAGATTGCTTTGAATCACTGAACCACTGAGAAGAACCAAATACTTTATAGATTATTATTGAACATTCTTACTGTTATTGTACATAGTGTATTCCTAGTTCCACTTGTTTCACACAGCATCACGTAAAACTTTCCAGATCTTTCTAAAATCAACTTGTACATCATTTTTATGGAACAATAATATTCCATTAACTTCATATACCATAAATTATTCAGCCATTCCCCAAATCTTCTCATTTTCCAATTCTTTCCTACTACAAAAAAGAACTGCTACAAACATTTTCCTTTATGGTTTTCTTGGGATACTGTCCCAGTAGTGGCACTATTGGTTCAAAGAGTATGCAGTTTTATAGACTTTGGGTATAATTCCAAATTACGATCCAGAAGGGTTGGATCATTTCACAACTCCACCAAATGTATTAGTGTCCCAGGTTTCTCATATTCTCTCCAACATCCATCATTATCTTTTCCTGTCATCTTAGCCAGAGAAGTATGAGGTAATACCTCAGAGTTTTTCAATTTACATTTCTCTAATCAATAGTGATTCAGAGTATTTTTTCATATAACTATAGATGGCTTTAATTTCATCATCTGAGGAATTTATTTATTAATTTCATCATTTAAGGAATGACTTGTATTCTGATAAATTTGACCCAGTTTTTTATATATTTTAGAAATGAGACCTTTATCAGAAACAATAGCTGTAAAGACTTTTCCCCAGCTTTGTACTTCTTGTTTCTGTTGGTTTTGTTTGTGCAAAAACTTTTTAAATTTAATGTCATCAAGGTTCTCCATTTTGCCTTTTATAATGTTATGTTATATCAATATAATCAAATTATACATATAGTCTTTATGTATAACCACAACAGAAATATAGCTCTCAAGAGTTCCTTTTACCTTTTTCTGCTTCTCTTGAGTCCTATGGCTGGAGATCAATTTTTTGTTTAGATCTGGTTTTTTCCTTAGAAACAACTGGAATTCATCTGTTTCATTAAATGTCCATCTTCTTCCATGCAAAAAAAAAATGCTCAGCTTAGCTGGGTAGTTTATTCTTGGTTGCATTCCAAGTTCTTTTGCCTTTCAGAATATCAGATTCCAGGCCCTTTGATCCTTATATCCCTCTATAAGAGGGTCAGAATAAGTCAATAAAAGATAGAGTAGATAAAGTTACTTAACCAGGGTCACACAGCTAAGAAATGTTAAGTATTTGAGACCAGATTTGAACTCAGGTCCTCCTAACTTCAGGGCTAGTGCTCTTTCCACTGCACTACCTAGCTGCCTCTCTTTTGTATTTTACTCATTGACTCCCTTGATATTTTTGATCTTTTGTTTTTCCAAAAGAATTTTGTTATATTTTTTCTAATTTTTTGGGCATTTTGATTGGTATAGCACTGGAAAATAGATCAATTTAGGCAGAATTGTCATTTTTATTATATTAGTTCAGTCTACCCATGAGCAACTGATATTTTTCTAATTGTTTAGATCTGACTTTATTTATGTGAGAAGGGGTTTGTAATTGTGTTAATATAGTACTTGGGCTTGTCTTGGGAGGTAAGTTCCCCAAGTAGTTTATTTGGCTACAATAATTTTATATGGAATTTCTCTTTCTATTTCTTGCTAATGGGCTTTGTCAGCAATATGTAGAAATGCTGATGATTTATGTGGATTTATTTTATAATCTGCAACTTTGCTGAAGCTGTTAATTGTTTCTAGTAGCTTTTTGGAGGATTTTCAAAGGTTCTCTAATATATCAATATATCATCTGCAAAAGTGCTATTTTAGGGGGGGGGCAGAGCCAAGATGCAGAAATGACACATGCATCTTTCTAAACTTTCCTTTTCCCTCAATTTATTTTAACTAAATTCAGCCTTGGAATTAGTGCTTGACTGTCAAAACTCACGAATGTTGGGAATACAACACATTCTCAACAGAAAATATTCTTAAAATCCTCCAGAAAATTTCTGTTTTGCTCCGGTGCAGGGACAGAATGGAATTAGGCCAGGCACAGACCTCAGGAAGGCAGTGGGAGTTTGGGAAACAGCTCACATTGAACAGATGGGATGGGGGGGCGAGGTGTGGTCTCTGCTGACAGAAAATCTACGTGGAGAACTTAACCACAGTGTGAGCTGCTTTGCCCTGCAACAAGCCAGTAGATCAGCAGAGAAGCTATAAATACAGGGGGTAAAGAGTATAACCTGGCCACACCCACCAAGCCCCCAGAGTGACTCAGCATGACCCAGGTGCACTCTCAATCACTCACTGCTCCTAGTGCAGATACTACTTTCCCACTGCCACTGATTTCAACACAACTGCTAATTCCAGCACAGGCAGGGCTGTCCCACTGAATCTTTAACTGCCACTTTCTCTTATCTATAGAGACAGCTTGGAAATACCCCATTGCCCCTAATAAGCAGATGGTAGTTGTTTTTGTTTTTGTTTTTTTAATTTCTAAATGAGCAAAACAGCAAAGTGGATATTAATTATTGATAGCTTCTGTACAGAAAGACAGCAGACTTCAAACCCTGAGGAGACTAAAAACCGTTTGTCTCTAGATCCAAAGGTGGATATGAGATGGTCCTCATCACACAAGGTTTTCCTAGAAGAAATTAAAAAGGATTTTAAAAGAGAGCTAGATGAAAAATGGGAAAAGGAAAGGAAAGCTTTTTAAGAGGGTCAGAATAAGTCATTAAAAGATAGAGTAGATAAAGAAACTAACTCCCTCAAAAACAGAATTTGTAAATTGGAAAAGATAAATAACTCCCAGAAAAACAGAATTTGTGAATTGGAAAAGGTAAATAATTCCAAGAAAACAATTTTTGAATTGGAAAAAAGAAAATAATAATTTAAAAAATTTTTGGCAAAATGGAAAAAAAATTCCATACAACAAAACAACTTATTTAAAAACTCAATTGGACAAATACAAAAAGAAATAAAAACAGTAAATGAAGAAAATAATTTATTAAAAATCAGACTTGAACAAATGGAAATGAACAACTCAAGGAGACACCAAGAATCAGTCAAGCAAAACCAAAAAAATAAAAAATTAGAAAGAAAATGCTAAATACCTACTTGGGAAAAGAACAGACCTGGAAAATAAATCTAGGAGAGATAATCTAAGAATTACTGGACTCTCAAAAAATCATGATGAAAAAAGAGCCTAGACATTATTTTTCAGGAAATCATCAAAGAGAACTGCCCAAATATTATAGAAATGCAAGGCGAAATAGATATTGAAAGAATTCATCTATCACCTACTGAAAGAGATTCTAAAATCAAAACTCCAAGAAATATTGTGGATAAATTCCAGAACTATCAGACCAAGGAAAAAATACTATATGCAGTCAGGGAAAAAAAAATTCAAATACCAAGGAGACACAATAAGGATCATCCAGGATCTAGCAGCATCCACATAAAAGGATCAAAGGGCCTGGAATCTGATATTACAAAAGGCAAAAGAACTTAGTATGTAGCCAAGAATAACTTGCCCAGCCAAACTGAGTATTTTCTTCCAGGGAAGAAGATGGACATTCAATGAAATAGGTGAATTGCATTTAATCCTGATGAAAAAAACAGAGCTAAATAAAAAGTTTGACCTCCAAATATAAGACTTAAGAGAAGAATAAAAAGGTAAAAAGAACTCTTGAGAACTGTATTTCTGTTATGGATATACATAAAGAGTACATGTATAATTTGGTCTTACTATTATAATATAAAAAAGAAACTAGAGGTAGAAAGGAAATTGTACCAGAAAAAGGGAAATGTGGAGTTAAAAAGAGGGAAACTACACCTCACAAAGAGGCAAAGGAAACCTATTATATTTGAGGAAAAGAAGGGACTAGGGTGAACATAATGTGACTCTTACTATCATCAGATTTGGCTCAAAGAGAAAATATTACACATATTTGGTTTACATAGAAACTTCTCCCACCTCACTGAAAAGTAGGAGGGGAAAAAAAGAAAAGAGAAGGGTTAGGGTAAATAGAAGAGAATACAGAAATAATAAGGAAAAGATATAAGAAAAGGGAAGGAATTTGAAAGGGGAGGGAGAGATTCTAAAGAGGGAGGGCTGTGTGAGGCAAGTGGTGCTCATAAGTCTAATACTGGGGAGGCAGGTAAGGGGGAAAAGAAAGAGAAAGGCATAATTTGAGGATAATAAGATGGCAGAAAATACAGAATGAATCATTTTAATCACAAATGTGAATGGGGTAAATTCCCGCATAAAGCACAGGTGGATAGCAGATTGGATTAAAAGTCAGAATCTTACAATGCAATCCTATAATAAAAACAAAAAGTGTGTTTACAGGAAAAACACTTGAGGTAGGGTGATATATACAGAATAAAGGTAAAAGGTTGGAGCAGAATCTACTCTGCTTCCAGTGAAGACAAAAAAGCAGAGGTAGTTATCCTGATGTCAAAGCAGGCAAAAGCAAAAATTTATCTAATTAAAAGAGATAAGGAAGGGCATGATATCTTGTTAAAGGGTAGCATAGATAATGAAGCAATATCAATACTAAACATATATGTACCAAGTGGCATAACATCTAAATTCTTAAAGGAAAATTTGAGAAAGCTGCAAGAAGAAAGAGACAACAAAACTATAGTAGTAGGAGATCTCAACCTTACACTCTCAGAACTAGATAAATCAAACTACAAAATAAATAAGAAAGAAGTTAGTGAGGTAAATTGAACACTAGAAAAGTTAGGTATGATAGATTTTTGGAGAAAACTGAATGGAGATAGGAAGAAGTAAACTTTCTTCTCAGCAGTTCATGGAACCTATACAAAAATTGACCATATATTAGGACATAAAGACCTTAAATGCAAATGCAGAAAGGCAGAAATATTAAATGCATCCTTCTCAGATCACGATGCAAAAAAATTACATTCAATAAAAATCCAGGGGAAAATAGTCCAAAAAGTAATTGGAAAATAAATAATTTCATCCTAAAGAATGATTGGGTGAAACAGCTAATCATAAACACAATTAATAATTTCACCCAAGAGAATAACAATAATGAGACAAAATGTGTAGGATGCAGTCAATGTAGTAAGAAGGGGAAATTTTATATCATTAGAGGTTTACTTGCATAAAATAGAGAAAGAGAAAATCAGTGAATTAGGCTTACAACTAAAAAAGCTAGAAAAAGAGCAAATTAAAAATCTTCAATCAAATACTAAACTTAAAATTCTAAAAATAAAAGAAGAGATCAATAAAATTGAAAGCAAAAAACTATTGAATAAATAAAAATAAGAGTTGGTTCTATGAAAAAAGGCAACAAAATAGATAAACCCTTGGTAAATTCAATTAGAAAAAGAAAAGAGGAAAACCAAATTGTTAGTCTTAAGAAGGAAAAGGGAGAATTTTGCATTAATGAAGAGGAAAGTAGAGCAATAATTTGGAGTTACATTGCCCAACTTTACGCCACTAAATTTGATAACTTAAATGATATGGATGAATATCTTCAAAAACATAGCTTGCCCAGATTAACAGAGGAAGAAGTAAGTAGTCTAAATAGTCCCAGTTCAGGAAAAGAAATAGACCAAGCTATTAACCAACTCCCTAAGAAAAAATCCCCAGGACCAGATGGATTTACATGTGAATTCTACCAAACATTTAAAGAACAAATAACTCCAATGCTATATAAACTATTTGAAAAAATAGGGATTGAAGGAGTCCTACCAAATTCCTTTTATGACACAGACATGGTACTGATACCTAAACCAGGTAGATCGAAAACTGAGAAAGAAAACTATAGACCAATTTCCTTAATGAATATTGATGCTAAAATCTTAAATAAGATATTAGCAAAAAGACTTCAGAAAATCATCCCCAGGATAATACACTATGATCAAGTAGGATTTATACCAAGAATGCAGGGCTGGTTTAATATTAGGAAAACTATTAGTATAATTGACCATATTAATAATCAAATTAATAAAAACCATATGATCATCTCAATAGAGGCAGAAAAAGCATTTGCTAAAATCCAACATCTATTCCTACTAAAAATGCTTGAGAGTATAGGAATAAATGACTATTCCTTAAAATAATAACGAGCATATATTTAACACCGTCAGTAAACATCATACATAATGGTGATAAACTGGAACCTTTCCTTGTGAGATCAGGAGTGAAACAAGGTTGCCCACTATCACCATTACTATTCAATATAGTACTAGAAATGCTAGCTTCGGCAATAAGAGCTGAGAAAGAGATTCAAGGAATTAGAGTAGGAAATGAGGAAATCAAACTATCACTCTTTGCAGATGACATGATGGTATACTTAGAGAACCCCAAAGACTCTGCTAAAAAGCTATTAGAAATAATTCAGAACTTTAGCAAAGTTGCAGGATACAAAATAAATCCACATAAATCCTCAGCATTTTTATACATGACCAACACAATTCAAGAGCAAGAGATACAAAGAGAAATTCCATTCAAAATAACTGTCGATAGTATAAAATATTTGGGAATATATCTACCAAAGGAAAGTCAGGAATTATATGAAAAAAATTACAAAACACTTGCCACAAAAATAAAGACAGATTTAAATAATTGGAAAGACATTAAGTGCTCTTGGATAGGCTGAGTGAATATAATTAAGATGACAATACTCCCTAAACTAATCTATTTATTTAGTGCTATATCAATCAGACTCCCAAGAAACTGTTTTAATGACCTAGAAAAAATAACAACAGAATTCATATGGAACAAAAAAATGTAGAGAATTTCAAAGGAAGTAATGAAAAAAAAATTAAATGAAGGTGGTCTAGCTGTACCTGATCTAAAACTGTATTATAAAGCAAAGGGTCACAGGGCAAGATAGTGAATAAAAATAGCAATCTAGTGTTTGACAAACCCAAAGATCCCAACTTTTGTGATAAGATTTCATTATTTAACAAAAACTGCTGGGAAAACTGGAAATTAGTATGGCAGAAACTAGGCAAGGACCTACACTTAACACCATATACTAAGATAAGATCAAAATGGGTCCAAGATTTAGACATAAAGAATGAGATCATAAATAAATTAGAGGAACATAGGATAGTTTACCTCTCAGACTTGTGGAGGAGGAAGGAATTTGCTTCCAAAGGAGGATCATTATTGATCACAAAAAAGAAAATTTTGATTACATCAAATTAAAAAGGTTTTGCACAAACAAAACTAATGCAAACAAGATTAGAAGGGAAGTAACAAATTAGAAAAACATTTTTACAGTTAAAGGTTGTGATAAAGGCCTCATTTCCAAAATACAGAGAATTAACTTTAATTTATAAGAAATCAAGCCATTCTCCAACTGAAAAATGGTCAAAGGATATGAACAGACAATTTTCAGATGATGAAATTAAAACTATTTTCACGCATATGAAAGAGTGTTCCAAATCACTATTGATCAGAGTAATGAAAATTAAGACAACTCTGAGATACCACTACACATCTGTCAAATTGGCTAAGATGACAGGAACAAGTAATGATGCATGTTGGAGGGGCTGTGGGAAAACTGGGACACTGATGCATTTTTGGTGGAGTTGTGAAAGAATCCAACCATTCTGGAGAGCAATCTGGAATTATGCCCAAACAGTTATCAAAATGTGCATACCCTTTGACCCAGCAGTGCTACTACTGGGCTTATATCCCAAGGAAATACTAAAGAAGGGAAAGGGACCTGTATGTGCCAAAATGTTCGTGGCAGCCCTTTTTGTAGTGGCTAGAAACTGGAAAATGAATGGATGTCCATCAATTGGAGAATGGTTGGGTAAATTATGGTATATGAATGTTATGGAATATTATTGTTCTGTAAGAAATGACCAACAGGAGGAATACAGAGAGGCTTGGAGAGACTTACATCAACTGATGCTGAGTGAAACGAGCAGAACTAGGAGATCATTATACACTTCAACAATGCTACTGTATGAGGATGTATTCTGATGGAAGTGGATATCTTCAACATAGGGAAGAGCTAATGCAATTCCAATTGATCAATGTTGGACAGAATCAGCTACATCCAGAAAATGAACACTGGGAAATGAGTATAAACTGTGAGCATTATTATTATTATTTTTTTTTCTTCTTAGATTATTTTTACCTTCCAAATACAATTCTTCCTTTGCAACAATAACAACAACAAAATTCGGTTCTGCACAAATATATTGCACCTAGGATATACTATAAGATATTTAATATGTATGAGAATGCCTGCCATCTAGGGGAGGGGGTGGAGGGAAGGAGGGGAAAAATTTGGAACAGAAGGGAGTACAAGGGATAATGTTGTTAAAAAAAAAAATACCTATGCATATGTACTGTCAAAAAATGTTATAATTATAAAAATTAATTAAACAAAAGAAAGAAAGAAAAAAAAAGAAAAGAGAAAGAAAAAAGAAACAAGAAAATCCAATTGTTAGTCTCAAAAATGAAAAAGGAGAAGTTTCCAAAATTGAAAAGGAAATTAGAGTAATAATAAGGAGTTACTTGGGCCAAATGTATGCCAATAAATTTGGTAACCTAAGTGAAATTCATGACTACCTCCAAAAACATAGGCTTCCCAGATTAACAGAAAAGGAAGTAAACTGCTTAAGTAGTCTCATTTCAGAAAAAAGAAATAGAACAAGCAATTGATCAACTCCCTAAGAAAAAAATTTCAAGGACCAGATGAATTTTCATGTGAATTCTATCAAACATTTAAAGAACAATTAGCCCCAATACTATATATATACTATTTGAAAAAAATAGTGAATGAAGGAGTCTTGCCAAATTCCTTTAATGACACAGACATGGTACTCCTACCTAAACCAGGTAGGTTGAAAATAGAGAAGTTAAATTACAGACTAATCTCCCTAATGAATATTGATGCTAAAATCCTTAATAAAATATTAACAAAAAGACTTCAGAAAATCATCCCCAGCATAATACACCATGACAAAGTGGGATTTATACCAGGAATGCATAACTGGTTCAATATTGGGAAAACTATTAGTATAATTGACCATATCAATAATCAAATTAATAAAAACCATATGATCATCTCAATAGATACAGAAAAGGAAAGGCATGTGATAAAATCCAACATCTATTCCTATTTAAAAAAAAACACTTGAGAATATAAGAATAAATGGACTTTTCCTTAAAATAATCAGTAGCATCTATTTACCACAATCAGTAAGCATCATATGTAATGGGGATGAATTGAAACCATTCCCAGTAAGATCAGGAGTGAAACAAGGTTGCCATTACTATTCAATATTGTATTAGAAATACTATCTTTGTCAATAAGAGTTGAGAAAGAGATTAAAGGAATTAGAGTAGGTAATGAGGAAACCAAATTATCACTCTTTGCTGATATGATGGTATACTTAAAGATCTCTGGAGACTCTACTAAAAAGCTATTAGAAATAATCTGCACCTTTAGCAAAGTTGCAGGATACAAAATAAACTCACATAAGTCATCAGCATTCTTATATATCACTAACAAAATCCAATAGTTAGAGTTGCAAAGAAAAATTCCATTTAAAGTAACTACCGATAGTACAAAATATTTAGGAACCTATCTGCCAAGGGAAAATCAGGAACTATATGAGCAAAACTACAAAACACTTTCCACACAAAAAAAAAGTCAGATCTCATCAATTGGCAAAATATTAAATATTCTTGGAAAGGGTGGGCAAATAAAGATGACAATACTACCTAAATTAATCTATTGATTTAGTGCATACCAATTAGACTCCCAAAAAAACCTATTTTAATGACCTAGAAAAAATAACAACAAAGTTCATAGGGATAAACAAAAGGTCAAGAATTTCAAGAGAACTAATGAAAAAAAAAAATGTAATGAATGTTGCCTAGCTGTACCAGATCTAAAATTATATTATAACGCAGCGGTCACCAAAACCACTTGGTATTGGCTAAGAAATAGACTAATTGATCAGTAAAATAGGTTAGGTTCAAAGGATAAAATAGTCAATAGCTTTAATAATCTAGTGTTTGACAAACCCAAAGACCCCAGCTTTTGGGATAAGAACTCACTGTTTGGCAAAAACTGCTGGGAAAATTGGAAATTAGTATGGTAGAAACTAGGCATTGACCCACACTTAACACTGTTCACCAAGATAAGGTCAAAATGTATTCATGACCTAAGCATAAAGAATGAGATAATAAATAAATTAGAAAAACATAGGATAGTTTACCTGTCATACCTGTGAAAGAGGAAGGAATTTATGACAAAAGAAGAACTAGAGATCATTATTGATCACAAAATAGAAAATTTTGATTATATTAAATTGAAAAGTTTTTGTACAAACAAAACTAATGCAGACAAAATTAGAAGGGAAGCAATAAACTGGGAAAACATTTTTACAGTCAAAGATTTTGATAAAGGCTTCATTTCCAAAATATATAGAGTCTCTAATAGAGACATATAAATAGAATAGAATATAAATAAATAATAATATAATGTAATAATAATATAATATAAAATAATAATAATATATATTATATATTGTTACTCTAGGTCCTTGGCCTTCTGGAATAGGCTATTCCAGGCTCTCCAATACTTTAATGTAGAAGCTGCCAGATCCTGAGTAATGATGACTATTGCTCCTTGATATTATATATTTTTTTTTTGTCTGGCAGCCTGTAGGTTGTAATTCTGGAGTTTTACAACAACGTTTCTTAAGGTTTTCCTTGTGGGATCTCTTTCCAAAATTCTTTCAATAAGCATTTCCCCCTCTGTTTCTGGTATATTGGGGCAGTTTTCCTTAATGACTCCTTATAGAATGCTTTCCAGACTCTTTTTTTGGTGATGTCCTTCAGGTAGGTCAAAAAATTTTAAATGGTCTTTTCTGCATCTATTTTCCAGGTTGGCTGGTTTTCCAATGAGGTATTTAATATTTTCTTCATTCTTTTTAGTTTGTTTGATTGATTCTTATTATCTCACACAGACATTAGCTTCCATTTACCCTGTTCTAGTTTTTATTGTATGATTTGTAACTTTTTCCATTTGGTTAGTTGTACTGTTTAAGAAGTTGTTTTCTTCAGACATTTTTCCTTCCTTTTCTTAGCTGTTGTCTTTCTCATGCATATCTATCATTTCCTTTCCCATTTTTTCTTTTACCTCTCTAATTTGCCTTTTCTTTTATGAGCACTTCCAGGAAGCCTCTTTGTACTTTCATAAGCTGACCAGATTAACAGGAGAAGAATAGAACATTTAAGTAACTATCTTGGGGGAAAAAATGTTGAACAAGCTATATGTGATCTCCTTAAGAAAACAAAATTCAGGCCCAGATAGATTTATAAGTGAATTTTGCCAAACACTTACAGAACAATAATTCTAATATTATATAAACTATTTTTAAAGTTACAGTTAAGAAGAAATTGCATGAAATTTAAAAGGTTCTACATAAATAAAACTAATGAAATCATTACTTCAGGAAACTGAAAAAGTTTTACAGTAATTTTCTCTGATAAAGGCCTCCTTTCTTAAATATAAAGGAAAGTGAGCCAATTTTTTTATAAGAATAAAAATCCGTCTCCTTTTGATAAATGACCAAATGATATGGATAGGCAGTTTCCAGAAGAAGAAATCAATGTTATCAATAGTGACATTTAAAAAAAATACTTTAAATTACTGCTAATTAGGAAATAAATTCTGATTTCTAATCCATTCAGCTAAATACTTCTAGATTCATCCCATTGACATTCATAGTTATAAATTCTAGTTGTTTATTTCTCCCTATACTAATTTTCCTCACTTCCTTCTCATCCTATCCCTCTTCAAGTGTCTAATTTATACCTAACCCAGACCTTGGCCTCCTATACCTAATCTATACATCCTTCTAAAATATCCCTCCTTACCTTAACATTTCCACCTACTCTTCATGAATCCCTCCTTTGTCTCCTGTTTCCTAGCCCTCTTATTTCTTTACAAATTTAAAAGAGTTTTATATTCTCCTAGATAATGTGTTGTTCCTTGTTTAACCTAGGTTGATAAGAGTAAGGTTCCAAAACTACCAACCCTCCATCCAGCATTTCCTCTGTATTGATTCTTATAGAAATAAAACTGATCTTTTTATTGGGTGGGGAGCCATTCAATTTTATTTTTTAGAATAAACTTATCACACTCAGCTCAAGCCAAGCCTTTCTTTCAAATTATGTATATAATGATGACAGTCATTTTCATTTTAGAAATAAACAATTTAAATTTACTGAATATGATTGGTCTTTATATTATTAGTATATTACTTTGGTTTATAATTGACCTTAAAATTAGTCTTTAATATTTAACCTAACAATTCCTTAAATGTCTCTTTTTTTCCATCCAAAATTATACCAAGTTTTGTTATGCAAGTTATATTTGACTACAACCCCAGCACTTCTGCTTCTCAAAGTATACAAATCCAAGCCTTACAGTTTTGCTGTTTTTGTTTTAAAAGTAGAAACTGCTAGGTTTTGTGTTATTGATTGCATATCTGTAGTATTTAAATTTCTTATTTTTATTGCTTTTTATTTTCTCCTTAATCTGGAAGCTTTGAAACTTGCCTGTTGTATGCCTCTTAGCTGTAAAACTGGAATTTCTTTCAGGTGGTGATTTTTTTTTTCCTTTTTTTTCCCCTGAGGCTGGGGTTAAGTGACTTGCCCAAGGTCACACAGCTAGGAAGTGTTAAGTGTCTGAGATCAGATTGGAACTCAGGTCCTTCTGAATTCAGGGCTGGTGCTCTATCCACTGGGCCACCTAGCTGCCCCCTCAGGTGTTGATTGATGGATTTATATTTCCTATTTCTACTTTACTTTATGATCCTAGAACTTTAGGGATGTTTTCCTTAATAAATGTTTGTATTATTATATTAAAAATCTTTTTTTCCCATATATTTGTAATGGTCTAATGAGTCTTGTATTGTCCTCTCTCAATCTCTTGTCCAGATTAATTGTTTTTCTAATGAAATTTTTCACTTTTCATTCTTTTTTATCTTGTTTTTTTTTATTATTTATTGAAATTGTATAATGTTATTAGCTTCTCCTTACCCAATTCTAATTTTCAAGGCATTATTTTCTTACTTTTTAAATTCATTTTGCCAATTCATTGACTTTCTTATAATTTTCTTGATTTTATTTGCATTTTTCTTCTATTTCCCTGTTTTTTCCTCCATTTTCTTATTTGATTGTTTAATCCAATATATGTATACATATTTATACAGTTATCTTGCTGCACAAGAAAAATTGGATTTAGAAAGAAAGAAAAAAATGAGAAGGAAAAAAAATGCAAGCAAACAATAACAGAAGGAGTATAAATGCTATCTTGTGGTCCACAATCATTACCTATAGTTCTCTCTCTGGGTGTAGGTGACTCTCTTACTTACAAAATAATTGGAACTAATTTGAATCATCGCATTGTTGAAAAGAGCCACATCTATCAGAATTGATCATCATATAATTTTCTGGTTGCCATCTATAAGATGGTTCTCCTCATTTCATTTAGCATCAATTCATGTAATTGATTGTAATTGAGGTACTTGTTGTAATTGAGGTAATTGATGTAATTCTGGCCTCCTTGAAATTATCCTGTTGGTCTTACTGCTTTATTATATAATTTTAGATCTGGTACAGCTAGGATACTTTGATTTGATTTTTTTTTCATTAATTCCCTTGAAATTCTTTACCTTTTGTTCTTACAGATTAATTTTGTTGTTATTTTTCCTAGTTCAGTAAAAGAGTTTCCTGGGAGTCTGATTGGTATAGCACTAAATAAATAGATTAGTTTAGGTAGTATTGTCATCTTTATTATATTTGCTCGACCTATCCAAGAGTACTTAATATTTCTCCAATTGTTTAGTTCTGATTTTATTTATGTGGAAAGTGTTTTGTAGTTTTGCTTATATAGTTCCTGACTTCCCCTTGATAGATTCCCAAATATTGTATACCATCAGCAGTTATTTTAAATGGAATTTCTCTTTGTATCTCTTGCTGTTGGATTTTGTTAGTGATGTATAAAAATGCTGATGATTTATGTGGATTTATTTTGTATTCTGCAACTTTGCTAAAGTTGTGGATAATTTCTAATAGCTTTTTAGTAGATTCTCTGAGTTCTCTAAATATACTATCATATCATCTGTGAAGAGTAATAATTTGGTTTCTTTATTACCTACTCTAATTCTTTTAATTGCTTTCTCATCTCATTGTCAAAGCTAGCATTTCTAATACAATATTGAATAGTAATGGTGATGGTAGGCAACCTTGTTTCACTCCTGATCTTATTGGGAATGGTTCCAGTTTATCCCTATTAAATATGACGCTTACTGATGGATTTAGATAGATGCTATTGACTATTATAAGGAAGAGTCCATTTATTCTAATATTCTCTAATGTTTTTAATAGGAATTAGTGTTGAATTTGATCAAATACTTTTTCTGCATCTATTGAGATGATCATATGGTTTTTGATGACTGGTTATCAATATAGTCAATTATGCAAATAGTTTTCCTAATATTGAACCAGCCCAGCATTCTGGTTTAAATCCTGCTTGGTTATGGTGTATTATCC